>NW_024070186.1:124184000-124679201 GCF_014754425.2 Oryx dammah
ATGACCCAGAGAGATGTTGTGGGGAGGGGGGGTGGGAGGGGGTTTCAGGTTTGGGAATGCATGTACACCCATGGTGGATTCATGTCAATGTATGGCAAAACCAATACAGAATTGTAAAGTAAAATAAAAAATAAATAAATTAAAAAATAAAAAAATAATAAGAGTCCATCAATGCAGCAAACTTCATTTTGTTGCCAATTTTAAAAAATTGCTATAGCCACATCAAGCTGCAGCAATCTCCACCATGATTAATAAGCAGTCTTCAATATGGAGGTATGAACTTGCGTCAGCAAAAACTAAAATTCACTGAAAGGCCAGGAGATGATTAGCAGTTTTAAGTAATAAAGTGTTTTTTAAAAAAGATATAGACGTTATTTCTTTAGACATAATTCATTTTCAACTTAACAAGTCCCAGAATCAGTTCAGTTCAGGTCAATCGCTCAGTTGTGTCTGACTCTTTGCGACCCCAAAAATCTCAGCAGGCCAGGCCTCCCTGTCCATCACCAAAACCCGGAGTTCACTCAAACTCATGTCCATTGACTTAGTGATGCCATCCAGCCATCTCATCCTCTGTCGTCCCCTTCTCTTCCTGATCCCAATCCCTCCCAGCATCAGAGTCTTTTCCAATGAGTCAACTCTTTGCATGAAGTGGCCAAAATATTGGAGTTTCAGCTATAGCATCAGTCCTTCCAATGAACACCCAGGACTGATCTTTAGAATGGACTGGTTAGACCTCTTTGCAGTCCAAGGGACTTTCAAGAGTCTTCTCCAACACCACAGTTCAAAAGCATCAATTTTTCAGTGCTCAGCTTTCTTCACAGTCCAACTCTCACATCCATACATGACCATTGGAAAAACCATAGCCTTGACTAGGCAGACCTTTGTTGGCAAAGTAATGTCTCTGCTCTTTAATATGCTATCTATGTTGGTCATAACTTTCCTTCCAAGGAGTAAGCATCTTTTAATTTCATGGCTGCAATCACCATCTGCAGTGATTTTGGAGCCCCCAAAATTAAAGTCTGACACTGTTTCCACTGTTTCTCCATCTATTTCCTATGAATATAATCTGTACCACAACATTAATAGCAATTATCTCTGAGAAATGAGATACTAGATTGTTTTTTGTTTTTGTTAATTTATGCTCTGATTTTTCTACAGTTAGATACTGTTTAGTCAATGAAATGAAACAAAAAAAATCGAAACTGATTGCTAAAAGGAAGTAAGGAGCACATACAGTTCTTGGAGAAAAAATCATTGGTTATGAATTCATATATTGGGTATTTAAATTTGTGTTATACTTATTAAATATTAATTTTATTTATGTAATTATTAAGTATAAATTATATATGTAAGTATGTATTATAATTACTCAATTAGAAACATCATGGGCTTCCCTGTGGCTCAGCTGGTAAGGAATCCACCCGCAATGCGGGAGACCTGGGTTTGATCCCTGGATTGGGAAGATATCCTGGAGAAAGGAAATCATAATTAAAGATTTGGGGCTTTAAAAAAAAAATAATGTAATTTACATTCATGAAAATTTGCCATTAAGTTATTTAACAAAACTAAAACTTTAGTGTTACAATCTTTACAATGGTATATTATGAAAACTTTTGAAAATTTATTTGGAAAGAAAAATATTCAAACACATTTAAACAACTAGAAATGTTTTGTCTGTTAGCCCAAGTATTTATGGCCCACCTGCAATGTGGGGACCTGGATTTGATCCCTGGGTTGGGAAGATCCCCTGGAGAAGGAAAAGGCTACCCACTCCAGTATTCTGGCGTCAGTTCAGTTCAGTTCAATCACTCAGTCGTGTTTGGCTCTTTGCGACCCCAAGAATCGTAGCACGCCAGGCCTTCCTGTCCATCACCAACTCCCGGAGTTCACTCAGACTCACGTCCATCGAGTCAGTGATGACATCCAGCCATCTCATCTTCTGTCGTCCCCTTCTCCTCCTGCCCCCATTGCCTCCCCGCATCAGAGTCTTTTCCAATGAGTCCCTAGAGAATTCCAAATTCCATTGGGTTGCAAAGAGTCGGACACGACTGAACGACTTTCATCCATTCACTCCAAGTATTTAAGATGCTAATTAGAATTTTTGCATAAACATATTTTGTTCAAAACCTTTGTTTTTGTATGATTTACTGCATCAAGATTATCACAAATTATACATATTGTTACATAATGTGATTCATTTATACATCACCTTTATAATAAATATCTTTAAAGTAATGATGATATTTCTCTTCTATGTGCTATGCTGCTATAATGAACTGCTGCTGTTCTGTGGAAATCATTCAGTAATTCAAGAAAAAAAAAGTTTGAAACTCACCTAATATTTATTTTGTAATGTCAAGTAGCAGCCTCTTAACATAAAATATGGCTACTGAACAACCAATGATTTTCTTAAAACTCCGAAGTCAGAGTGGCAATATAACCTTTGATACTTCAGGTATTGAAAGTAAAATATGCAGAATGTTCAGCTGTTTCTAACATTGCTTAATTATAGTTTGTTCTTAATCCTTGTTGGTTAAGAGAATTCACCATTGTATTTAAATTACATTTAAATCAAATACATTTTCTGAAAATCTGAAAATTAAGCAGCCTTATTAGAGACAATATGAAGTGTTTTCCCTGGAACAGTTAGCTTGGGAATAAACAACCTGTATATAAACAAAGAAGGATAGTGCGATATAGGATATAAAGCCAATAAAGCAAACCTTCAAAGTAAATTTTGTGAAGTGTGAAGCTATTAAGAAAAAGAGAGAGAAAGCATAGTTAGTATATAGGGTGAACTGTGTTGAAAACACTGCTATTTATGTTGTATAAATATTACTTTTTTATTTACTTTTATTTTCTTTGTTTTTATTTTTTATTTACTAGAACTGCACTGGAAAATGGGGGCAATTGGATATGACTGGATACTATATTTTAAAAAATTTCATTGGAATATAGTTGACTTATAATGCTAATTGATAATGCTGTGCTCATTTCAGGTGTGCAACAAAGTGAATGTTATACATATACTTACATTGGCTCTTTTTAAAATTATTTTCCCATATAGGCATTGCAGAGTATTTTAGTAGAGTTCCTTGTGCCATACTGTAGGTCTTTAGTTGTTATCTGCTTTATATATAGTAGTGTTTATGTGTCAACCCCAATCTCCCAAATTTTCTGTACCTTCTTTACTCCCTGGTAACCATAAATTTGTTTTCTCCATCTACAACTCTATTTTTGTTTTGTAGATAAGTTCATCTATACTTTCCTTTTTTTAGATCCCACACGTAGGCAATATTATATGATATTTGTCTTTCTCTGTCTGACTTACTTCACTCAGTATGACAAACTCTACGTTCATCCATGTTGCCGCAAATGGCATTATTTTGACTGAGTGATATTCCATTGTTTATATTTACCACATTGTTATATTTACCACTTCTTCTTTATCCAGTCTTCTGTTGATAGGCTTTTAGGTTGCTTCCTGGAAATTGTAAAAAGTGCTGTTATGAGGCACTGGGGTGAATGTATCTTTTATTATGAATTTATTTGGGTATATATGGAGGAGTGTGGACATTGGATAATATGGTAGCTCTATTTTTAGTTTATTGTTGAACCTCCATACCCTTTTCCATAGTAATTTTACCAATTTACCTTCCCACTAAGAGTGCAGAAGATTTCCCTTTTCTCCATACCCTCTTCATCATTTTTTGTTTGCAGATTTTTTGATTATGGTCATTCTGGCCAGTATGAAGTGATGACTCATCATAGGTTCAACTTGCATTTCTCTAAAAATTGGTGATGTTAAACATCTTTTCATGTGCTTTTTAAGCATTTATATGTATTCTCTGGTGAAATGTCTATTTAGATCTTTTACCCATTTTTAATTATGTGTGTATGTTTGGTTTTTTTTTTTTAATTGAGCTATATGAGCTGTTTTTATATTTTGGAGATTAGTCTCTTGTCTGTTGTTTTGTTTGTAAGTATTTTCTCCCATGCTGAGAGTTATCTTTTCATTTTGTTTATATTCTACAATTAATTTAGACAATGCTTTTATTTGACTGGGTAACAGTTCCCTTCCCCAGGGTATCTTCCTAACCCAGGAGTTGAACCCAGGTGTCCCTCATTGTAGGTGGATTCTTAACCAACTAAGCTGCAGAGGAAGCCCAAATAATATTTACAATGAAAAAAATTATCAGAAAGTGAAAAGTTAAGCTTCTGTACTTTTTTTCTATTCTTTTTTTATGTCCCCTTTACATTCTTCATATTTCTAATATTTCCATCTAAATGATCTTGAGATGCAGGGAACAAATAAGTTATCTCCTTCAACACAAGATAGACTAATACAAAAGTTTTTGAGGGACCTATATCAAAAAGGTAAACAGATTAAGTGATTATATAGATATTTATAGAAATAATTCTTAGTGTAAATAAAAGTGCACAAATAAATACTGATATAAATGTAAATATATATGTAAATGTATAGATATTAGCTCTGTCCACTAAGAAGACCTAAGATAAGTAGCACTGCAGTAGCATAAAAACATAAACCAAATGCACAGATTTGGGTTTCTAAATATCTTAAGGTATCCTTGAAGAGAGGGCTAATTCCAGGGGTGGGACAGAGATATAAAATAAAACTAGGATATCTTTTTATACTTGAAATTAAGGAAATTTTCAGATTAAGACAGAGAAATATCTAAAGGACACAGAAGACATTTGGCCCAAACCAGGACAATTTGAATATCAAAATAAAACATATTAACATATTATAGTTTATTGCATAAAATAGAAATATGTGTGTGTATTGTTGTTGTTTAGTCACTGAGTTGTGTCTGACTCTTTTGTGACCCCATCACGGGCTCCCCTTTCCATGTGATTTCCCAGGCAAGTATACTAGAGTGGATTGCCATTTCCTGCTCCAGGGGATCTTCCTGACCCAGAGATTGAACCCATATTTCCTATATTGACAGAAAGATTCTTTACCACTAATCCACCAGGGAAGTCCTAAAAACACATAAAAATTAGGAAAAAGAAAGCTCTACCCTACACTAAAATTCCAACTAATACATTTAGAAGGAAAAATGGAAATTTAAAAATCACCAGTTAGCAAACTTCAGAGTAATAATTCATAGAAGATTTGGAATGGATACTAAAACTGTAAATATTTGATGAGGAGTAAAATGTTATATAGCTTCAAAGTATTTCTCTATATAGTATGTATTCAACAAAATATAGGAAACATAATTTTGCCATTGTAAACCTAGTAGGTACGATCACCATAATCAAGTGATCAAAATTAGTATCAATATTAATGGGAGAAAGTCAATAAAATGCAATAAGAAGTACATACCATTACTTTTATGATACTCCTACCAAAAATTCATAGCCTGATTCTGAACATAAAAATGTCAGACAAATCCAAATTGAGTGACTTTCTATAGATCATTTGAAGATAAAGATTCAAGAAACTTCTAGTTTGAAGTACATTAAAGATACAAGATAAAAAAATCTTCACATGATACAGGGTTGGATCATATTGGTTAAAAATAAATTATTAAAGCTTGAATAAGATTTATGGAATAGATAGTAATAAAACAGTCTTAATTAACTGACTTTGATGCTTCTACTCTGGTTATATAGGCTAATGTTATAGTTTGTAGAATATTTGCACTTAAAGTATTTAGAGAGTTAGAGACCATCATGTCTGTAACTTACTCACAAATAGAATTTTTTCTTATGTTTCCTGAAACTTTGTAGCTAATTATTTATGTATCAATTAATTACAAATTTAGAATTTGAGATATTGACATTACTATTACCATGATATGTTCAGGGAAAGCAGTATATTCAAGTAATATATGTAATACAAATAATATATGTAATTGGTCCCCTTCATAGACCACAGCTTTGATGTGACAAAGGGGATTTGTATCTCAGAGTAGCTATGAGCCATGCTATCCAGGGCCATCCAAGATGGACAGGTCATAGCGGAGAGTTTTGACAAAGCATGGTCCACTGGAAGAGGAAATGGCACACCACTCCAATATTTGTACCACAAGAACCCCATGAGCAGTATGAAAAGGCAAAAAGATAACACACTGGAAGATGAGCCCCCTGGGTCAGAAGATATCTGCTATGCTACCAGGGAAGAGCAGAGGGCAATTACTAGTAGCTCCAGAAAGAATGAAGTGGCTGGGCCAAAGCAGAAACTACGCTCAGTTCTGTATGTGATTGGTGGTGAAGGTAAAGCCCAAATGCTGTAAAGAACAATATTACATAATAACCTGGAATATTAGATTCTTGAATCAGTGAAATAAAATGGAAGGGAATTGATGGATTTAATTCAGAAGACCATTATATCTATGACTATGAACAAGAATCCCTTAGAAAAAGTGGAGTAACCCTCATAGTCAATAAGAGTCTGAAGTGCAGTATTGGGTGCAATCTCAAGGATGACAGAATGATCTTGGTTTGTTTCCAGTGCTAACCATTCAATGTCGCAGTATTCCAAGTCTGTGCCGAAACCACTAAAGTCAAAGAAGCTGAAATTGACTGGTTTTACGAAGATGTACAAGACCTTCCAGAGCTAGCACCAAAAAAGATGTTCTTTTCATGAAATGGATATTGGAATGCAGAAGCAAGAAGACAAGAGATACCTAGAGTAACGGGCAAGTTTAGCCTTGAGTACAAAATGAATCAGGGCAAAGGCTAAAAGTTTTGTCAAGAAATTATGCTGATCAGAGTAAACACTCTTTTCCAACAACACAAGATTCAACTCTACACATGAGACATCACCAAATGATCAATACCAAAATCAGACTGATTATGTTCTTTTTTTTTTATTATTATATTCTTTGCAGCCAAAGATGGAGAAGCTCTGTACAGTCAGCAAGAACAAGATCTTGCGATGACTGTGGCTCAGATCATGAGCTCCTTATTGCAAAACTCAGTCTTAAATTAAAGAAATAGGGAAAACTACTAAGCAATTCGGGTATGACTTAAACCAAATCTGTTATGGTTATACACTGAATGAGATGAATAGATTCAAGGGACTAGCTCTGTTAGACAGAGTGCCTGAGATGTGAACCGTGAACTTCCAGATGTTCAAGCTGATTTTAGAAAAGGAGAGGAACCAGAGATCAAATTGCCAACATCCGATGGATCATCCAAAAAGCAAGAGAGTTCCAGAAAAACATCTGTTTCTTTGACTGTGTGGATCACAACAAACTGTGGAAAATTCTGAAAGAGATGGGCATACCAGACGACCTGATCTGCCTATTGAGAAACCTATATCCAGGTCAGGAAGCAACAGTTAGAACTGGACACAGAACAACAAACTGGTTCCAAATAGGAAAAGGAGTACATCAAGGCTGTATATTGTCACCCTGATTATTTAACTTTTATGCAGAGTACATCATGTAACATGCTGGACTTGGTGAAATATCAACAGCCTCAGGTAAGCAGATGATAACACCCCTAATGCCAGAAAGTGAAAAATAACTCAAAAGTCTCTTGATGAGGGTGAAAGAGGAGAGCAAAAAAGCTGACTTAAAACTCAACATTCAAAAAATGATGATCATAGCATCTGGTCCCATCACTTCATGGCAAATAAATGGGAAAAAATGAAAACAATGGCAGATTTTATTTTATTGGGCTCCAAAATCACTGCTAATGGGGATGTAGTCACAAAATTAAAAGATGCTTGTTCCTGGGCAGAAAAGCTATGACCAACCTAGACAGCATATTAAAAAGCAGACACACTGCCAACAAAGGTCTATATATTCAATACTATGGTTTTACCAGTAGTCATGTACAATGTGAGAGTTGGACCATAAAGAAAACTGAGTGCCAAAGAATTGATACCTTCACACTGTGGTGCTGGAGAAGACTCTTGAGAATCTCTTGGACAGCAAGGGGATCAAACCAGTCAATCCTAAAGAAAATCAACCCTGAATAGTCACTGGCAGGACTGATGCTGAAGCTGAAGCTCCAATACTTTGGCCACCTAATTGAAGAGCCAACCCATTGGAAAAGACCTTAATGCTGGGAAATATTGATGGCAGGAAGAGAAGGGAATGACAGAGGGTGAGATGGTTGGATGGTATCATTGGTTCAATGGACATAAGTTGGAGCAAGCTCCAGGAGATAGTGAAGGACAGGGCAGCCTGGAGTGCTGCAGTCCATGGGGTTGTTTCAGTCGAACAGCTCTTAGCAAACTGAATAACAACACAAACACAGTTAATAAGCCATACCTTGTCAACTAGGTACTCTTGTTTCTGCAAGTGCAAATTATTATGACAGAAGACTTGTAATACATTCAATAAGTTCTTCAGAATTAATATGAAGAGATATATACCATGATTCAACTTTTTACACATAGCTTTTCAAATAATTCAGGCCATAAAATCTCTAGATGACAAGCAAATCAAAATACGGTACATAGGTTTTCAGATTATGCTTTCAAACTGTTCATTTAGCATTGAAAGGGGCTTATTCATTAAATTAAAAAAAATACTTGTAATCATAAATGGATTACTCTATTTAATCTTGAAATTGATAACGTACTGTTACATGGATCAATTAAGTTAAATATGTAGCAAAGTTGATTTGGGGACATATATATATATATATAGAGAGAGAGAGAGACAGAGACAGAGACAAAGAGAGTGAGAGAGAGTATACTTTTAAAATGTATTTCTCCTATGCATGTTAATGCTGGCAACTCTTAGTAAGCTATTTTGCAAGCATAGCACTAACTTGGAAACAAGCTGTGCAGTTATTTAATTTATAGCCATCTCTTTTTTAATATAAATTTATTTATTTTAATTGGAGGTTATTATACTTTACAATATTGTTTCGGTTTTGCCATCTCTTGATTGACTGTAGTTTATAAATTATCCAGGCCTCTTTTTAATTTACCTCTGCTTCCTAGTGGCAGCTCTTTAGAAAGTTTTTTTTTTTTTTTTTGGTACTGCCTTGGAAACTATTCTATATTTACTTTATCCCTAGTCTCTACCTTCCTCTTTTCTTAAGCAAATCCACCTTATAAATTATGTGAAAAAAACTTTTTTACATCTGAGATACTGTAGTATTTAAATAGCTCTAACATCGACTTTGAGACTCTCAACATTAGTGACTGAAATAGAAATTCACAGGTGAAAACAATGATGACAACTGAGAAGTTTGCATTGTTTGTTTTTGTCTAAGTCTGATAGACAGATAAGCCTTCTCTTCAAATTTTCCCTTTGTAATAAGTTATGTAATAGTTACGACTTCTTATTGAAACCACTTAGGAACATATGACGGTAACTTGATTTGTATGTATTATTTGAATATTATCCTTTTCATTTTCTTAAAATTGCTTCGTAAACATTTTCTCCCTTTCCTTTGCAGTCTATTCATTT
The DNA here is from genome assembly GCF_014754425.2 of Oryx dammah. Lineage (NCBI taxonomy): Eukaryota > Metazoa > Chordata > Mammalia > Artiodactyla > Bovidae > Oryx > Oryx dammah. The sequence goes on from NW_024070186.1 coordinate 124,193,408, forward strand.
CTCATTATAAGAAAACCCCCACGAGCCCTATTAAGCCATGTAATTCAGCACCCAAGCAAGTCCTATATGATTTAAAGTCTTTATTCTTTCTAGGCTCTAAACTCTTTGATACATATTTGGTATATCCTTTTAAAATGCCTATGGTCACTTGAACACCATCTTTGCCAAATCAAACTCAGTTTCTTGTTGCCTAGAGATATTACTCTTTTATTTGGCAATTGCAAACATTATTAAACATCACCAAGAAGAGAAAGTGTACTCTGATCCAGACTTTTACCTCATTCATAAAACATTCTTCCCCAGTCCAGCCTGCAGTACTTCTGTGCAGGGTAACATTTATTGCTTTATCTCTTGGTAGAATATTCCAATTAATTTTTCACTCTATCAAAAGATTAATTTAAAGTAGATATAAATATTTCATTTTCCCTATATAAATCCTTTAATGGTTATATGAGTATGGGGCTCAGGAGAAAAGTTGAAGTTGGAGGTTTAAGGAGTTAACATGTCACTAAGACTTGCTCCTGGAAGAAAGGTTATGACCAATCTAGACAGCATATTAAAAAGCAGAGACATTACTTTGCCAACATAGGTCCGTCTAGTCAAAGCTTTGTTTTTTCCAGTAGTCATGTATGGATGTGAGAGTTGGACTATAAAGAAAACTGAGTACTGAAGAATTGATGCTTTTGAACTGCAGTGTTGGAGAAGACTTTTGAGAGTCCTTTGGACTGCAAAGAGATCCAACCAGTCCATCCTAGAGGAAATCAGTCCTGACTATTCATTGGAAGGACTGATGCTGAAGCCTCAACTCCAATACTTTGGCTACCTGATGGTAAGAATTGACTCATCTGAAAAGACCCTGATGCTAGGGAAGATTGAAGGCAGGAAGAGAAAGGGAATGACAGAGGATGTGATGGTTGGATGGCATCATGGACTCAATGGACACGAGTTTGAGTAAGCTCCAGGAATTAGTGATGGACAGGGAAGCCTGGCATAATGCAGTTCATGGAGTCACAAAGAATTGGACACGGCTTAGCGATTGAACTGAACTGAAGACTTGATATCCCAAAACTAGTACATTTGATGAGGCAAAAAGGAACCTAGTTGTGTTTGGGCTAGACAACATTCCAAAGTTGGCAAGAAGAGAAGGAAACAGAAAAGGAGACTGAGAATGGTGACATAGGAGGGAAAGCAAGAGAGTGGGGATATATTAATAGTATGAGATGAATGACATACAGCTATTTGTTTTTAATTTTTTAAACAATAAGATGAGGTACTGAAGACATACTTCTATATTGATGGAGAAAATTCAATAGCAGGAGAGAAAGTGATGATTTCGAGGGGAGAATACAACTCAATGTGGTTGGTGGCATGACTTAAAACATCATTTCTGAGACCCCTTCTTTTCTTTCTTTTCCAAAATTATTCTATATGTAAGTGAATATTTTCTGTACACTGTTTAGGAGAATTTTGTTAGGTTCCTTTAAAAAATGTATTTACATTTCAAGAGGTAGTTGTATGCATTTCTAGCATAATTTTAGAATAATTGACATATTTATAATAAAAATCTTATACATTAGCAAAGTATATCTTAAAAGGTTTTTCAGATGTTCTTTTCTGCTTTGAATCAGATAATATTTATCATCTATACAAGTGTGATTTGTTAAATCAATTCTTGTTTTATTTCTACTGTGTATATTTTATTTTATATTGCCTATACATTACAATTTGACTAAACATTTCTATTAAATTGGATATTTTGTTCTTTTTTATTTATAGGCTTATATATTTTAAAAATAATGTAGTATTTATTATTTCCATTTTGTCTTTAAGCCTATTTGTTTTCCTTTTGTCTAAGTATTGATTATGACCTCCAGAAATATATTAAGGATTTATAGTCTTAAAATGAAATAATGATGCTATTTATAGATTGTTTTGTCTATAACTTTGAAGGTTTTATGAAAATATATTTTTCCGTTGTGAAATCATAGATAGTTGCTAAATGGAACTGTGTTCATTTCCTATGTTTGGCATTAAATATTATCACAAACTGAGTGACTTGAAACAACAGAATTTTTTTCTCTCCAGATTTGCATGCTTGTAGTCTGAAATCAAGGTCCTGGCAGGGTTATGCTCCCTCTTAAAACTGTAGGGGAGGATCTTTCCTTGCCTCTTAACTTCTAGTGGTGATCCTTGGTTTATGGTTCCATCACATGGTATCCTTCCTGTATATGTCTATCTTCTCCTGTTCTTACAGAAGGACACCAGTTATAGGGCCCAACCTACTCCATTATTATCTTAATGTAATCACACCTGCAAAGATTCTGTTCACAGCTTCTAAAGATTAAAATTTCACCCTATTATTTGCATGGGTAAAATTCGAGTCACAATAGTTATTAGTGTTTTTCTTGTATTTATGAGATAGAACAAAAGTCAATTACTGTATTATATACAACATTAGACTTTAAATAGTAAAATATTAGCATATAAGAAGAGGTATCTTTATAATATACAATACAAATTCATCAGGAAGATACTAAAGTTATGATTTACCTCATAAAACAGATGAATTTATGTGATATTTTGATTCTGAGTTTTTCAGTTCTTTGAAATCTGCTGATGCATTGTTGCCAACATATAGTCAATTTTTATAAAAATGTGTATTTGTATTGTACATATGTTAGACACAGTGATATTTTCTACATCAGATGTGCTAATCTGGTTTTTAAATTATCAATATTCATATCGAATTCTTTCTCCTGATTGATTATTCTGTTAGATACTCAGAGATATTTGTGATAATATCATTATAATTGTGAATTTGTCTATTTCCCATTTACCTTTTGTTATGTCAATTTTTGTTTTATATATTTTGCAAACATGCTTAAAAATATTATATAGTTTCATTGCTTTGAAATAGGCCTCTATATCGCTATAAATGATTCTTATCTTAAAGTGTATCTTGTCTGGTATTAGTACAGGAGCACCAGCTTCATTTTGTTTAATATTTATGAAGTTCATCTTTCTCCAAAATTTTTTTTCAAATATTTTTTATCTTCATATTTAATATGTACCTCTTTCTTAGATGATAATTTTACATTCAGTTTTAAATTTAGTATAGATCCCATCCTGCAGACTAAGAACAAGTAAAGCATATATAGGATTCACTAAACTAAGCAAGACACATACTAGTTGGAAAGCACGGTTGTATAAGATAATGATGAATTGATCAACACTTATTCAAATACTACTGTCTCTGTGACAGAGAAAGTTGATTTCTGTTAAGTAGTAGTGAGTTATTTAGTATCAGTATAATATCTGTCTGGTCAAGGCTATGGTTTTTCCAGTGGTCATGTATGGATGTGAGAGTTGGACTGTGAAGAAAGCTGAGCACCGAAGAATTGATGCTTTTGAACTGTGGTGTTGGAGAAGACTCTTGAGAGTCCCTTGGACTGCAAGGAGATCCAACCAGTCCATTCTGAAGGATACCAGCCCTGGGATTTCCTTGGAAGGAATGATGCTAAAGCTGAAACTCCAGTACTTTGGCCACCTCATGCGAAGAGTTGACTCATTGGAAAAGATTCTAATGCTGGGAGGGATTGGGGACAGGAGGAGAAGAGGACGAAAGAGGATGAGATGGCTGGATGGCATCACTGACTCAATGGACATGAGTCTGAGTGAACTCTGGGAGTTGGTGATTGACAGGGAGGACTGGCGTGCTGAGATTCATGGAGTTGCAAAGAGGCGAACAGGACTGAGTGACTGAACTGAACTGAACTGAATATGAGATTTTATGAATATCTATATTATTGTGAAAATTGGCAGGGGCACAAAATTGGTGGTGTTGAGACAAGTTAAGAACTATTACAGTGAGATCTAGAAATGGTCCAATTTTATTATGGCACACTAGCAATGATTATGGCACACCAATCCAGTACTCTTGCCTGGAAAATCCCATGGATGGAGTTGCCTGAGAGGCTGCGGTCCATGGGGTCGCTAAGAGTTGGATACGACTGAGCAACTTCACTTTCCCTTTTCACTTTCCTGCATTGGAGAAGGAAATGGCCACCCACTCCAGTGTTCTTGCCTGGCGAATCCCGGGGACTGGGGAGCCTGATGGGCTGCTGTCTATGGGGTCACACAGAGTCGGACATGACTGAAGTGACTTAGCAGCAGCAGCAATGATTATGATCATTATTAATAATATAAAAGTAGAAGACCAAAGAAGTGATCAGTATATTCATTCTGACACAAGGAAAAATAAATGGGGTGTGTGGGGGGCGCTCCGCAGAAAGAGAGAGGAAGTGGAACTTCCCTCAGCAAAGCCGAGGCGTCCCGAGGAGAGGTGAGCCTGCTGTCTGCCAACCCAGCCCCTCAGAGAGCGAGAGACAATCATATGCGACAGGGGTTCCAACTGAGCGGTTCCGCTTTATTGCCACAAACTCTTGGTTTATATAGGCAAGCAAGGTTGTTCTGGGAGAGACCTCCTACAGTTGCACCAATCACATTAAAGGTCAAATTAGAATATGCCATAGTTACACCAATTACGTTAAAGGTCAAATTATAATATGCATATTAGGTAAAGTCGTCATGAGCTTAACAGGAGTCTATGGTAATCACGCACTGTCCACGTGCACATAAGTCAAGAGAGCCAATCAAAAACTTTAACATAGACCACACCCTGATCTCTTCCACTGGACACCATCTTGGTTTCCAGCCGTTAAAGCTAGCCCCTTTTCTTTTAAGGTTTCCCATGTAGGGCCCCACATCTCCCCCTTTTTTATTTTATTTAAGCCCTTGAGACATTTGTATTGATGTTCTGTAGAGCAAGGCGTAGAGCTGTAGGTGGCCAACCTCCAGCCTCGCCAGCCCCTCTCGTGGCTGTGCCTGTCTTAGGTTGCCCTCCTCTGAGGATCTTACCCGTCATTGGCTATCCAGCCACCTCTTGGGGGCTAGGCGGAATCTCTCTAGATGATGGATATCTAGAACTCTATTTATCTGTCTCGGTTAATCTCTTAAAGGGCTAAATTAATCCAGGGGTTTTGTGGGTGCCTAACGTGGGGCTCCTTTTCCATGACCTGGGCAAGCATAACAATTTTTTACTGTAAGCGCCTATTGCGGGCTGTGAGATTTTTTACCTTTAACATTACAACAAACAGAATAACAAAAACAAGCAAGTAGAAGGCATTTTTAAACCAGGTAAATGGACTTTGTACCCAGTCCCATAGGTCTATTGCTCTCATTTAACACTGGAAAAGCTGTCAGACAAAAGCTGGGGTATCTCACATCGCAGTCTATGCGCGCCAAGACAGTTAACGTCTCGATTGCTCTGGTGTGGAGATCAAGCTGTTGTTGGAGTCCCGTTATGGTGAATCTCAGGTGTTCGAGCTGGTTTGAAGTCCTTGAGCAGAGACAGTGGATATGTTGTTTATAACCTCGATGGTCTGAGCTTGTTGAACTCTCAGCACGGATGCTGACACTGTTGCAACCTCATGGTTGATGGCCTTAAAGATTCTAAAAACTGTTGCACAGCCGTGGCAATGATGAAGGTCAGTAATCCAACAATCGCCAGGAGTAGTCCACTAGGGTTTCCGCATCGATGATCTGAAAAGGAAAGAAAAGATCGCTTCAAGAACTTTTTGTTCTTGGGCTCAATGTGTGAGTGTCTCTTTAATCTGTGTCACATTTTGAGATTTGACCTCTCTCTTGTGGTGTAAATTAAGATTCCTTGCTGGCACCCATATAGGGCTGGGGTCCCCAATCGGGAATAAGCATCTGAATCCTCTTCCCATTGTAAGGAGTGGATTGGGTCCCTTCCACTGGCCAGTGACGAGGTCTTTCCATCTCACTTGTATTTCAGGTTTTATTTCTTGGTTAGACCAATGTTTTTGAAAACATGGTATCAGTTCATTTTTTGAAAAATTTTAAATATTTAGAGCAAAGAGTGCCATTCCAAGTTGCTGATGAGAGCTTATTCCCCCTTTTTGTTTTTGTAATTGAGCCTTTAAATTTTGATGGTGATGCTCAATTATGGCTTGTCCCTGAGGGTTATGTGGAATTCCGGTGTTATGACAAATGTGCCATTGTTGGAAGAATTTCTGTAAGCTCTGGCTGATGAAGCAAGGGCCATTATCTGTTTTTATTTGATGGGGAAGGCCCAACGTCGCAAAACATTGTAAAAAATGGCTTTGAGCATGTTTTGCTTTTTCTCCTGTGTGGGCAGTAGCCCAACAGGCATGAGAGTAACTGTCAATAGACACAAAAACATACTTAAGTTTTCCAAAAGGGGAATAATGGGTCACATCAGTTTGCCATAGCACATTGGGTTTTAGCCCTCGAGGGTTTACTCCTGGGGACTGTAAAGGCGGTACTTGTAAATAAGCAAGACAGGATTTACAAGTAGGTATAATTTTCTTTAATTCTCTAATAGGGATCTGTGGAAACCTTTTATGTAGCCCTCTCCAATTTATATGAGTAAGATCGTGAAGATCATAGGCATCTTGTAAGTTATAAGCTTGGATTTTAAGGGAGGCCACTCTATCGGCCAGGGAATTTCCCATTGAAAGCAGTCCAGGTAAATTTTGATGACCCCTAAGATGGTGTACATAAATGGTGTTAACCCGTTCAAGTAACAGGGTACGGGCTTGTATCATAAGGGGAGTAATAGGGTTGTTATCTAGCTGTATGTGAGAATTTAGCAATCCTTGAAGCAAATTTACTACATAAAGACTGTCAGAAAACAGATTCATGGGTTCAGGGACTTTTGTGAGTGCCATGACAACAGCAAATAATTCTTGAAACTGTGCGGACCCCTCACAAGGCCCAAAGTATTTTTGTATATACTCATCTGGCTGTTGTGATAGCTGTGGTGGCTGGAACACGACGACTGCTGCACCATTCTTTCCTCCATCAGAAAAAAACATTGAGGGCATCTGGTATAGGCTTGAAGAGAAATAGTTGGGGTGCCCTCCAATCTAGGCAACCAAAAGAAGTAACCCATTTGTGTGGCCCATAATGACAGTCAAGGATGCCTAGGTACCCCTCCAGGGCTAAAGCTATTCTCCCATTGTTTCTTTGAATCCATTCAAAATCTGATAGTCTGTGTGGGATAACAATCTTATCAGGTTCATGCGCATAGCATCTCTTCCCTTCTGTATTAAGTCAGCCATTTGATCTATACAGGTATAGACTCAGGGAGTTCCCCCCAAGGAGATGTGAACCCATTGTAGAGGTTTTCCCCCTTGGACCAAGGCTGCCGTAAGTAAGGATGGACTAGGCAGGACCCACAATTGTAGACTCTTTTCAGGAGTATACCTGGTAAGCTGAGCCCCATTGAGGGCCCTTTGAGTGTCTTGAAAGATCTTTTTGTGGGAAGGTAGAAGTGTTATCTCATCATTGGGCTGTTTATCTTTTAATAGATCAAAGAGGGGCAAGAGTTGACCTGTCAAAACAGGGATCCAGGGTCATAGCCAATTGAGTTCTCCCAAGACCCGTTGTAGGCCGGTCAGGGAGTAGGAATCTTGGATGTTTAGCTAGGGGTTTAGGGGGCTCACACCTTCTAGGGACAGCTGAGATCCCAGAATCTTAAAAGGCGGGACAACCTGGACTTTGGCAGAGGATATATGGAGTCTCCCTTTTGATAGACACTTTTGTAAAATTTTATTTGCTTCTGTCAGCTGTTCAGCAGTAGGGGCACCCAAGATGATATCATCCATATAAACATACATTTTTAATATGTGTCAGACCTCTAACTGGCTGGAGAAGATCTTTTACATAATTTTGACAATAGGCAGGGCTGTTTGCCATTCCCTGTGGTAAAACTGTCTATTCAAAATGCTCATCAGGCCCCTCGAAGTTAGTAGAGGGTACCGAAAAAGCAAACTTTTCACAATCTTGGGATTGTAGAGGTATAGAAAAGAAAAACAGTCTTTAATATCTATTACCATAAGACATAGATTACTAGGAATAGCTGGTATCCAGGGTAACCCCCTTAGGGGTGTCCCTTGGATGATCATTCTCTCATTGATCTTTCTAAGATCTTGTAACATCCTCCATTTTCCTGAGGATTTTTAAATTACAAATATCGGGGTATTCCAAGGGCTAGTAGAAGGGCGGATATGTCCCAAATTTAGTTGTTCAGAGATGATTCCTCTAAGGGCTTGTAACATCGTGGATGGAAGAGGCCACTGCTCCACCCATATTGGGGGTCCAGGTTTCCATTGTATAGGAGGGACCTGGGGGGCAGTGGCCCTTAGGATTGAGGGGGCACCTTCCATCGGGTTAGAGGCTCTCCCTTGTGAAGTTTATCAAATCCAGAATCTCCCCTATAGTTTGGTATGGGAGAATTTTTATAATGTTGATATTTTTCCTCATCGAGGTCATCATAAAGGCCCTTATAATTAGTGGTAATATATACATCCGCTTGTCGCAAAATATCCTGGCCAAGCAGATTTGCATTCAATCCAGAAGCTATCAGGGGCCAGACCTCTCCTGTAGAACCATCATCATCTTTCCAGGGGACCCACTCAGCAGTCTCCTTAGATCGAGTGTTCCCCCCAACGCCCAATAATTGAGGCCCAGGGACCAATTTCCAACTAGGTGGGACCTCCTCTGCCCTGAGGACGGTCCGATCAGCTCCTGCGTCGATCAGACATTGAAATCTCTTTCCTATGGTAATATCCATTTTAGGCCTTAATCCAGGCACAATAGGCACAGCCCAATTGGCTCTGGGGGGCTCTTTGGCCTTAGTGATCTCCATTAGCCTTATGGGGGTCAGAGCGAGCCACATCCAGGGAAGGGTTTTTGAAGGAACTTTTCAATATGATCTGGTAAGAAATGAGGTTCCCCTTTGGGTGACGGGGCTGGGGGTTGCCCCTCTTCTAGTTTAAAGGCTTGCCGTCGTTATCAAGCTTAGATTTGCACTCTGTCCTCCAGTGATATCCCTTCCTACATCGCGGGCATGGAGTAGTGGGGGGTCTCCGACCAGTAGGTCTTCCCCCGCCTTGAGGGCACTCCTTCTTAAAGTGTCCCTCTTGTCCGCAGCCAAAGCATCAACCCAATTTTGGGGGGACTAGGGGTCCCTTAGATACAGTCCTCCCAGAGGCTGTCATAGTAGAGAGGGCCTTGGTCATTGCCTCAGTAAGAGCTTCAGTCTGAGCCTGAAGGGCAGTCGAAATAGAGCAGGTCTGATGGCTCTGTGTCCCCACGTCTTTGGTGGTTACAATCCATCACTCCATAGAGCAGTCTTTCTGTCCTGAACAAGCCAACTTATGGTCTGAGTTCATCCCATCCCAGACTAATAGCCTAACAAATTGATTTCTCAGGGGCCAAGGAGGAAATTTTCTCTGTATACTCTTTTCCACCCGATCTATGAAGGTGGAGAGGTCTTTATTATTTTTTTGAGTGATGCCCGATATAGGGGGCTCACTGGGGCCCTCTGCAAGCTTTTTCCAGGTGGCTAGGCATATGGCCCATATCTGATCTGTATAAGGAGCAGGAATGGTGGCCTGTTGAGGTCCCGTACTCCATTGATCTGCCATCCCTGACAACATCCCGAAAGTCACCGGGATAGCAGGGTTGGCGGCTTGATATCTTTCTGCCTGAGTATGACACTCTTCCTTGAAAAAGGCACACCATTTGATATAGGTGTCGCTGGGAAGCACTGCCTTACATAACATCTTCCAGTCTTGGGTCGTACAAGGTTGATGAGCCAGGCCCTGGAGAATAGTTTCTGCCCATGGGGTGTTTGGGCCATCCGCCACCACTGCCTTTTTGAGCTCTTTTAAATCATTGGCCTCCCAGGGGTACCAGGCTGCTGGCCTATTCCCTCTTGGATTAATGTTTACAGGAAAGGCTTGAGTCGGGCCAATAAAGGACAGCGAGGATCCCCAAGGGTCCTTGGGATAGGCTCTCCCCCTCCAAGGTGACCTCATTGTCTTTCCCATCCAAGGTGCTCCTGAAACTTCCTCAAATGGGGGAGGCAGGGAGGAGCATAGCTCTCCCCCCTGAGCTCCCGGTCTCGAGGCATCAGAGGGGTCTCTATTATCTTCTGCCCCTTTATTATCCCTGAAAGGCTCCCATGGCCCACTATCCACTCTAGAGTCTTTATCCCCTCCAGTCTCTTTTGCTATATTTTGGCCCGATATGACTCGTTCCTCGTCTAACTTTTCCCATTGTTTTTCTGATTTTGAATTGGGTGTACCCGTATCAGTGACATGCTCCTCGCTCTGTGAAAAACAGAGCTTGAAGGCCGAAATGGTCAAACAGAACCCTAAGGGGGGCTCCTCACCATGTTGAACCTCTCCTGCCTAGCAAGGGTTTGTACTCGATCCCAAGTGTCCCAAGAGAACAGATTAGCCGAAGCAACCCAGGGAGCTAACTGTACAATGGTCCCCCAGACCTTAATGGCCTGAGCATCAGAAATCTCAAGTCCCCTGCTTACGAGCATATATCTCAGTGCCCTGAGTGTGGGCTCATCAGATTTCCCAATATTATTTCCCATGCTGCCGAAAGAATAGAAAGAAAAGTCACTGAGGACAACCACCAAAAATCCTACTGGGAATGGTGGTGGCCAGAAAGTTGGGCTTGTGGTATGCTTTTGAAACTGTTCATGTGCCTGCATCGTTGCACGGAAGTTTTCTTGCTGGGGGCGGGCACCCTAGAGGTTTCTAGCCCGTTCCGTGACCCCCTTATCCTGTCACGGGAGTCTTCAAGTGGCAGGCACCCTAATGGCCTTTAAGTGTCTGACCCGTGCCCACAGGGAAGATTCTAGGCCACGTCCTCAGTGATGAAAGATTAAAGGGGAGTTTCACCTGGTCAGGCTCTAGTTACTGAGGCTCACTTGTTGTGGGGCCTTCAAAGTCTGCCAGAGAGTGGCCCTGGTCAGGACTTATCAATTGCCTCCACAACCACTCGCCTGTTCACTGAAATTCCAGAAAAAGGAAATTAAGGATAGATCAGAAAAGAAGAAAAGAAAGAAAATAAGTCAGGAGAGTTTTTTGCTGCTTCCCTCAAAGAAGGGGGGGGCCCACCTTGAATTCCGGATTACCTCAGGTGATACTCCTCTAAAGGGGAGCTCCGCGCTGTGACTAGTCTAGGGTCCTTCGTCGCTCCTTCTTTCAGAGCCGCACGGTGACACCACCTCCGTCCGTCCGCTTCGCTGCCCCACGTTGGGTGCCAGTTTCTGTGGGGGGTGCTCCGCAGAAAGACAGAGGCAGTAGAACTTCCCTCAGCAAAGCCGAGGGGTCCCAAGGAGAAGGGAGCCTGCTGTCCGCCAACCCAGCCCCTCAGCGAGCGAGAGACAATCAGACGCGACAGGGGTTCCATCTGAGCGGTTCCGCTTTATTGCCACAAACTCTTCATTTATATAGTCAAGCAAGGTTGTTAGGGAGAGACCTCCCATAGTTGCACCAATCACGTTAAAGGTCAAATTAGAATATGCCATAGTTACACCAATCATGTTAAAGGTCAATGCCATAGTTACACCAATCACGTTAAAGGTCAAATTATAATATGCATATTAGGTAAAGTCGTCATGACCTTAACAGGAGTCTATGGTAATCATGTACTGTCCACGTGCACGGACGTCAAGAGAGCCAATCAAAAACTTTAAGGTAGGCCACGCCCCTATCTCTTCCACTGGACGCCATTTTGGTTTCCAACCGTTGAAGCTAGCCCCTTTCCTTTTAAGGTTTCCCACGTAGGGCCCCACAGGGGTGCATTATACATATAGATTTTGTTTTCAAATATTATTTAGGAACGTGGGTAGAGATGATGGTTTTGAATATGGTAAGCTAAAGATTTTGAATTTGGTTTTAGATGGTTATTATTTATTGTGAGCTTACCGTAAATAAACAGGTAAAAAGTGTAGACCAAACAAAATTAAGTGTATTCAACTTACTCCAATAAGGGAATTGCTGTTGTTGTTTAGTCACACTGTTGTGTGTGACTCTTTGTGACCCCATGGACTGCAGCATTCCAGGACTCCCTTTCCTTGACCATCTCCCAGAGCCTGCTCAAAACCCATGTCCATTGAGTTGGTGATGTGATACAACCATCTCATCCTCTGTCATTCCCTTCTCCTCCTGCCTTCAATCTTTCCAGCATCAGGGTCTTTACTAATGAGTTAGCTTTTCACATCAGGTGACCAAAGTATTAGAGCTTCAGCTTCAGCATCAGTCCTTCCAATGAATATGCAGGATTGATTTTCTTTAGGGTTGACTGGTTTCATCTCCTTGCAGTCCAAGTGAGTCTCAGAAATCTTCTCCAACACCACAGTTCAAAAATATTAATAAGGGAATACACCACCTTAACACTTAAGTTGTTGACTCAAATTAAGCAAATAAGAAAAGAATATTTATATTATTTTAGGATGTGGGCTGTAGTATTTTAAGGTGACTCTTAGATGAGAAAGTCTGGTTGAGTTTGTCTACTGTTTATAGTGTTAATATATCTTTTAGATTGGTAGTCATAAAGAAGAGAGTTCTTAAAGCAAATGCAATGAAGCTGCTGTTAGGTAAATTTCTTGTTCATCCACAGTAGTTAATGTAGTCACTAGATTTAGTTCTCATTGTTTCAATGTTTCTTCCAGGTGGATGCTTGTTCTTTGGCATAAACAAAACAAACAAGCTAAAAAGAGCAAATGCAAATAGAAGCACATACACATAAAAACCAAACACAAATGAAAGCTTGCATATAAATTATTTTAAAAGCAAATGGCTCTAATTATCCGAACACTTTTTTTGTGTGTGTGTGAAAACTCAAGTTTATCTTCCTCTGTTAAAGAGATGTACTAGAACAGAGAGAAGTCACATGAACCTCAGAAAAGGGACCATTGAATTGGAAGCAAATTCTAATAGAAAAATAACAATGGAAAATAGCTCTAGGCACTGGGGGATTCTGTAATATTTAACTGTGGATTTAACACCTACTTTATTTTCCCATTTGATTTTCGCATACAGACTTAATGAATAGACAGGTTGAATTGAAAGTTAACAGGGCTTGATGTTGAGAAAGAATGTTCTAACCTTTCCTGACCAATTCATTTTTTTTTTCCTATTCACTGTTATCTAACCTTCTACACTATACAGTCAGTCCCATAATATAAGATATTGCCCTGTTCTAAAATGCAACCACCAAGGAGAAATGACTCTTTGTGCTTTATGATTTCTTTATTGTTTAGTTTGAATGATTAAAAAAAAAAATTGTGTTGAAGTGAAGTGAAAGTTGCTCAGTCATGTCCAACTGTTTAAGACCTCATGGACTACACAGTCCATGGGATTGTTTAGGCCAGAGTACTGGAGTTGGTAGCCTTTCCCTTCTCCAGTGGATCTTCCTGACCCAGGAATCAAATCCAGGTCTCCTGCATTGCTGGCAGATTCTTTACCAACTGAGCTATCAGGGAAGCCCTTTCTGTTGGAAATATGACAACTTTTTTCATAGGCTTATATGAGGAGTTCAAAAATTCCAATAACACAAAACAAGTGCATTATGACTTCCAGATTAATACAATCAACATTGTTCATTCTTTAGAGTAACTTTACTTAAAATTGGGACTTTTTCTGTTTTCACTTGTTAAATCATTAAGAAATAAATGCTATGATGATCTCAGAATGTCAAAATTGTCCAAGGTATTGTTCCTAGAAGACACCTACATTTTTAATGGGGTCTGGAAGAAATAAGCAAATCTCCATATATATCCAAATTAAATTATTGTAGAGTTCTGTTGAGAACAATTTAGCCATTAGGTCCATATTTTACTATGACAGAGCTGCTTTATGATTCCAGTCTTATGGTCTTTATCTTTAAAATACAAGCAGTAGGATGGAAGATACAGCATGATTGCTGGGAGAAATATCAACAGCCTCAGATATGCAGATGATAACACTCTAACGGCAGAAAGTAAGAGGAACTAAAGAGTCTCTTGATGAGTATGAAAGAGGAGAGTGAAAAAGCTGACTTGAAACTCAACATTCAAAAAACTAAGATCGTGATATCCAGTTACATCACTTCATGGCAAATCGTGGAAGCAGTGACAGATTTTCTTTTCTTGAGCTCTAAAATCACTGTGAACAGTGACTTCAGCCTTGAAATTAGGAGAAACTTGGTCCTTGAAAGGAAAGCTATGATCAATCTAGACAACGTATTAAAAAGCAAAGACGTCACTTTGCCAACAAAGGTCCATAAAGTCAAAATTTTGGTTTTCAGGTAGTCATGTGTGGATGTGAGAGTTGGGCCATAAAAAAGACTGAGTGCCAAACAATTGATGCTTTTGAATTTTCATGCTGGAGAACACTCTTGAAAGTCTCTTGGACGACGAAGAGATCAAACCAGTCAATCCTAAAGGAAATCAACCTTGAATATTTATTGGATGTGCTGAAGCTCCAATACTTTGGCCACATTTTACAAACAGCTGTCTCATTCAGTTCAATTCAATCACTTATTCGTCTGACTATCTTCTGACTCTACGACCCTGTGAATCACAGCACTCCAGGCCTCCCTGTCCATCACCAACTCCCAGAGTTCACTCAAACTCAAGTCCATCGAGTCGGTGATACCATCCAGCCATCTCATCCTTTGTCATACCCTTCTCCTCCTGACCCCAATCCCTCCCAGCATCAGGGTCTTTTCCAATGAGTCACCTCTTCACATGAGGTAGCCAAAGTAATGGAGTTTCAGCTTCAGCATCATTTCCTCCAAAGAAATCCCAGGGTTGATCTCCTTCAGAATGGACTGGTTGGATCTCCTTGCAGTCCAAGGGACTCTCAAGAGTCTTCACCAACACCACAGTTCAAAAAATCAATTCTTCGGCGCTCAGCCTTCTTCACAGTCCAACTCTCACATCCATACATGACCACTGGAAAAACCATAGCCTTGACTAGACGGAACTTTGTTGGCAAAGTAATATCTCTGCTTTTCAATATACTATCTGGTTGGTCATAATTTTCCTTCCAAGGAGTAAGCGTCTTTTAATTTCATGGCTGCAATCACCATCTGCAGTGATTTTGGAGCCCCCCCAAAAAATAAAGTCTGACACTGTTTCCACGGTTTCCCCATCTATTTCCCATGAAGTGCTGGGACCAGATGCCATGATCTTCGTTTTCTGAATGTTGAGCTTTAAGCCAACTTTTTCACTCTTCTCTCTCATTTTCATCAAGAAGCTTTTTAGTTCCTCTTCACTTTCTGCCATAAAGGTGGTGTCATCTGCATATCTGAGGTTATTAATATTTCTCCCAGCAATCTTGATTCCAGCTTGTGCCTCTTCCAGCCCAGTGTTTCTTATGATGTACTCTGTGTATATATATATGTATATAAGCAGGGTAACAGTATACAGCCTTGATGTACTTTTCCTATTTGGAACCAGTCTGTTGTTCCATGTCCAGTTCTAACTTTTGATTCCTGACCTACATATAGGTTTCGCAAGAGTCAGGTCAGGTGGTCTGATATTCCCATCTCTCTCAGAATTTTCCACAGTTTATTGTGATTCACACAGTCAAAGGCTTTGGCATATTCAACAAAGCAGAAATAGATGTTTTTCTGGAACTCTCTTGCTTTTTCCATGATCCAGCAGATGTTGGCAATTTGATCTCTGGTTCCTCTGCCTTTTCTAAAACCAGCTTGATCATTTCGAAGTTCACAGTTCACGTACTTCTGAAGCCTTGCTTGGAGAATTTTGAGCATTACTTTACTAGTGTGTGAGATGAGTGCAATTGTGCAGTAGTTTTAGCATTCTTTGTCATTGCCATACTTTGGGATTGGAGTGAAAACTAACCTTTTCCAGTCCTGTGGCCACTGCTGAGTTTTCCAAATTTGCTGGCATATTGAGTGCAGCACTTTCACAGCATCATCTTTCAGGATTTGAAATAGCTCCACTGGAATTCCATCACCTCCACTAGCATTGTTCGTAGTGATGCTTTCTAAGGCCCTCTTGACTTCACATTCTAGGATGTTGGCTCTAGGTGAGTGATCACACCATCATGATTATCTGTGTCCTGAAGTTATTTTTTGTACAGTTCTTCTGTGTATACTTGCCGCCTCTTAATATCTTCTGCTTCTGTTAGGTTCATACCATTTCTGTCCTTTATCAAGCCCGTCTTTCCATGAAATGTTCCCTTGATATCTCTACATTTCTTGAAGAGATCTCTAGTCTTTCCCATTCTGTTGTTTTCCTCTATTTCTTTGCATTGATCGCTGAGGAAGGCTTTCTTATCTCTCCTTGCTATTCTTTGGAACTCTGCATTCAGATGCTTATATCTTTCTTTTTCTCCTTTGCTTTTCACTGCTCTTCTTTTCACAGCTATTTGTAAGGCCTCCCCAGACAGCCATTTTCCTTTTTTACATTTCTTTTCCATGGAGATGGTCTTCATCCTTGTCTCCTGTACACTGTCATGAACTTCCGTCCATAGTTCATCAGGTACTCTGTCTATCATATCTAGTCCCTTAAATCTATTTCTCACTTCCACTGTATAACCATAAATGATTTGATTTAGGTTATACCTGAATGGTCTAGTGGTTTTCTCCACTTTCTTCAATTTAAGTCTGAATTTAGCAATAAGGAGTTCATGATCTAAGCCACAGTCAGCTCCCAGTCTTGTTTTTGCTGATTGTATCGAATGTCTCCATCTTTGGCTGCAAAGAATATAATCAATCTGATTTTGGTGTTGACCATCTGGTGATGTCCATGTGTGGAGTCTCCTCTTCTGTTATTGGAAGAGAGTGTGTGTTATGACCAGTGCGTTCTCTTGGCAAAACTCTATTAGCCTTTGCCCTGCTTTATTCAGCACTGCAAGGCCAAATTTGCCTGTTACTCCAGGTGTTTCTTAACTTCCTACCTTTGCATTGCAATCCCCTATAATGAAAAGGACATCTTTTGGGGTTATTTCTAAAAATTCTTGTAGGTCTTCATAGAACCGTTCAACTTCAGCTTCTTCAGTGTTACTGGGTATAGCATAGGCTTGGATCACCATGATATTGAATGGTTCACCTTGGAAACGAACAGAGATCTTTCTATCGTTTTTGAGATTGCATCCAAGTACTGCATTTTGGATTATTTTGTTGACCATGATGGCTACTCCAATTCTTCTAAGGGATTCTTGCCTTCAGTAGTAGATATATATGGTCATCTGAGTTAAATACACCTATTCCAGTCCATTTTAGTTAGCCATTTCCTAGAATGTCGATGTTCACTCTTGTCATCTCCTGTTTGACCTCTTCCAATTTGCCTTGATTCATGGACCTGACATTCCAGGTTCCTATGCAATATTGCTCTTTACAGCATCGGACCTTGCTTCTATCGCCAGTCACATCCACAATTGGGTATTATTTTTGCTTTGGCTCCATCCCTTCAATCTTTCTGGATTTATTTCTCCACTGATCTCCAGTAGCATATTTGGCACCTACCGACCCAGGGAGTTTCCCTTTCAGTATCTTAACCTTTTGCCTTTTCATACTGTTCATGGGGTTCTCAAGGCAAGAATACTGAATTAGTTTGCCATTCCCTTCTCCAGTGGACCACGTTCTGTCAGACCTCTCCACCATGACCCTCCCATATTTGGTGGCCCCACACGGCATGGTTTAGTTTAATTGAGTTAGACAAGGCTGTGGTCCTAGTGTGATTAGATTGACTAGTTTTCTGCAATTATGGCTTCAGTGTGTCTGCCCTTTGATGCCCTATCGCAACACCTACCGTCTTACTTCGGTTTCTCTTACCTTGGACGAGGGGAATCTCCTCACGGCCGCCCCCTCCTGACCTTGGACATGGGATTGCTCCTCTCTGGACTTGCCCTAATGCTGAGAAAGATTGAAAACAAAGGAGAAGGAGGCAGCAGAGAATAAGTTGGTTAGTAGCATTACCAACTCAATGGACATGAATTTGAGTGCATTCCAGGAAGTAATGAAGGGCCAGGAAGCCTGGCGTGCTGTAGTCCATGACGTTGTGAGTAGTTAAACATGATTTCAAAATTGAAGAGCAACAACAACAACCACAGGCCTTTATATCATCATCATTATGATCATCATCATTTTTGAGTGATAGTCTTCTACTTCTTTTTGTCACTATTAGATCCTTTAAGAGAGGAAAGAATACAAGTATTTGTTCAGGGAGCTTTCCTGTATTTTTCACTATTCAAGGCAATAACAACTGTCAAGTAAAAAGCTCACAGCAAGTTGATACCCTATTTGTGGTGGTTGGGATTTAGTTGCTAACTTTTATTTGATTCTTGTGACCCCCATGGACTGTAGCCTGCCAGGCTCCTCTGTCCATGAGATTTCACAGGCAAGAATAATGGAGTGTGTTGCCATTTCCTCTTCCAGAGGATACTCCTGATCCAGGGATCGAACCCTGCTCTCCTGCATGCAGGTAGATTCCTTAGCGACTGAACCACCAGAGAAACCTATTTGTACGGATGCTTATAGCCCCAATTATTTGAATAGTTCAAGGCATTTCACTAAGAAAATTAATAATTAAAGTAGCAACTGTGAGGAACTTTCAATATAAGCAAATTTGTTCTATTGAGAGAGGTCTTAAGAAATAATTGCTAGATACTCTCATTTCATGTGATTGATAAGAGAATTTTAATATAAAATACTCATTGGTTTAATATGTTAATGAAGATTACATTGCCAGATATATCTAAAGCATAGATAATTTAAGAGAGAGATTATTTTAATTAAACTATTAGAAATCTACTCTATGTGAGTCAGAGTGTATGTGTATGTGTCTGTGTATGTGTGTGGCTTCCCTGGTGGCTCAGATGGTAAAGAATCCACTTGCAATGCAAGAGATCTGTGTGCAATCCCTGGGTCTGGAAGGTGCCCTAGAGAAGGGAATGGCAACCTACTCCAGTGTTCTTGCCTGGAAATTTCATGGACAGAGGTACTGGGGATTTACAGTCCTTGGGATCACAAAGAGTCAGACATGATTAAGCTACTAAGCATGTACATGTGTGTGTGTGTAGATTTCATTTTTATTTAAAGTAAATCCACTCTTATTTTTCCTATGTGTGTGTGTGCATCATTCTTCCATCCTTTTTCCCCTCTCTCTGGACATATTCAATACTATTTTTTTTTTTTATTATTTGTGGGATCTAAGAATATTAATCTAGATACACATTTTGGAGTTTCTTAAAAACTTAAAGCAAATTTATTATGTTGCATTTTTTTTTGTTTAAAAAGTAGTATACATTAAAAAATTATTTAGCTGGTTATGGAAGTAATTGTCTTGTTCACTAGTTTCTAGCTGAGAAAAGAACTCTTTCTAAATAAGAAGACTACATGCAAGTATGGTCTACAGAGTCATTGCACTTTATAGCTTATATGCTCTTAAAATTATATTAATAAAATATTTGTGTAGTATTCTTTTCAAAGATGTGAATATTTGGATGAGTTGGCATTATGTAATTATATTAAAAATTGCTGTCTCCTTCTATACCTTATTAGGTAAAATCAATGTTAACCCAATATTCTAATATATGTAACACCAAAATTAAACTTATTTTATAATTTAATTTTAATAAAATTTTACATTGATTGTTGAGTCAAATGAAATTTCATTGTTTTGACAAATATTTAAGATATTAAATATAATAATTGTGTTCACATAAATTTGTTAAAATGGAAGCTGTTAAAAGAGGTTCGTCTCATAAATAAATTCTTAACTATTATGGATAGTAAGAGTTTAATGTATTGGTTTCAAAAATAATTTCCATATTTTAATTAAATTTGAGACATAAGGCTACCATTAAACTGAGTATCTGAACATTTCAAAGTGAGGAAAAATAATAAACTTCAGTGATTAAATTTTTACTTACCCTGTTCTTGTATATTGTAGAACATACAAGTGACTTTTGATAATGTGTGTAATATGTCTATTTATCTTTCTTGCCACTTTAAAACTTGTAAAATTGATATAAAATTTTGGTTTGGCCAAAAATTTTGCTCAGGCTTTTCCTACTATCTTATAGGAAACCCAAACAAATTATTTGGCTAACCCAATACATGCTCACAAAAATAAAGAAGTAAGGTGTTTGTGATTTTCTTTACTTCTAGTTTTATCAGTGTCTCTGGAAAAAATAAAATGGATTGCGTGTTTGTTTTACCAAGCCATGTGTCTTGTGGTATCTTTGTTCTCTAGCCAGGGATTGAACCTGTGACCTTGGCAATGAAAGCACAGAAATAAAAAAACTGGACAGCCAGGGAATTCATGCAAATATGTTTTAAACACTTGCCTTCATCTCATGGATTTTGTTTCTTTGTTAGGACTAAGGAAGTTATGTGTAGGATTACTGAGACATTGCAGAGTCTATTGATGTTACTACTTCATGCCTTCCGTAGCAGAATAATCTATATATTTTATGCTACCTGTAGTTAAAAGTTTCAAAGTGAAAGTGAAGTCACCCAGTCATGTCCAACTCTTTGTGACCCCATGGACTGAAGCCTACCATGCTTCTCCATCCATGGGATTTTCCAGGCAAGAGTACTGGAGTGGGTTGACATTTCCTTTTCCAGGGGATCTTCCCCACCCAGGGATCAAACCCAGGTCTCCTGCATTGTAGGCAGACGCTTTACCATCTGAGCCACCCGGGATCATGGTAAAAGCTTCTATGTAATTGCTAACTCAAGAAATAATTCCAACCAACATGTAAAATCCAAGCACCTGTATCTTAACTGGTCCTCAAGTGTCTTAGCTTCCAAATGTTCCTCCTTACCCTTTATTCTTAAATGTAAATTAAATGGTCAATGGATGTTAAACTAAGGTACAGTCTTCCTGTTCCTACATGATTAACATAGCTCTTTGTCCCCACACTTTCTAACACTGAATAGTGAACAATTCTCAGAGCAAAGGTAACATTTGAGTGAACCCCACCCATATCAGCCTTGTAAAATCTTTCAGCTACTAGCTCTCTGCAGAACACTCATTTTAAGGAAGGATCAAACCCATGTCTCCTACATTGCAGGTGGATTCTTTACCATCTGAACCACCAAGGAAGCCTGAAAGTCACTCAGTCGTGGTGACTCCATGGGTTATAACCTCCCACGCTCCTCTGTCCACGGAATTCTCCAGGTAACAATACTGGAGTGGATAGTCGTTCTCTTCTCCAGGAATCTTCCTAACCCAGGGATCGAACCCAGGTTTCCCACATTGCAGGTGGATTCTTTGCCATCTGAATCACCAGGGAAACCCAAAATATGTGTGCAAATTATTTATCACAGAATAGGCTTAATAGCATATCTTCCATAAATAGTAGTAGTATTGCTGCCAATAATTAAGACATTTATAACCTGCCTTCTTTGGATGATTACAATACTAATTAAGTCTAGGAAAGGTAACATTAAATAACTGGGTGGCAACTCAGAAAAATCAAAATGAACTGGAAAACTTTAGAGAATAGATGAAACCCCAAAAGGGGCAACATTGTCAGCAGTAAATTGAAATGTAAAATAGCAGATTACTTTAGAGATTTCAAATTATTATTTTCATTAGTAGCATCATGGTCTTACTGCTTGCAGAGTGAATTTATAGGCTTCTTGTTAGAGATTTCTATGTCAAACTTCTAGAAACAAACCAGGTCATTTCCTGCCATATGAACCTCTGACATTAACATAGAACTAACAACAGAAAAATTTTTTTCCTCACTATAAGAGGGAAAGTCTAAAAAATTGTAGTTTTTGTCCCTTGATACCAAGTTTTACAGTATTAAGTGAAACACTTCTGCATCTTTGACAAAATGCTTAGATTCAGAGAAAGGATTCATTTTTAAGAACTCAGGGAAACAGTATATGAAATTCCAAACCACTGAAAGACCAACCTTGCCTTAAGGGTATAGACCCATTAGCACTTGTTCAGGGTCCTGTCCTCTTCTCAGGAGAAGATTAAACTTGGCACATAAAAAAATCTGTAGTCATTAATTTTTTGCATTTGTAAGAGAAGTTGCTTCTGAACTTTATTCTTAACCCAATTCACTTGAGATCCAGATTTCTTAAGTGAATTGACCTCTAGTCTTCTAGTCAGAGTTTTTACAGAACTGTATACTAGTTCACATTTTAGAGAGGCTGGATTTATTCTTAGTGGAGTTCCCTCTTGACTTCAAGAGATAAAGAGGGTTAATTTTTTTTTAGGGCAAGCCATTTCTAAAGGATATCATTTTGTAATATGATTGTCCAAAGTTTTACTAGGAATTGTTTTCATTATGTCTTTGTATTATAAATTAATTGACTCACATTTCTACATGACTCAATTAATTCAATTATTCCAATTACTTGGATAAAGTTATTTCAATTTACTATTATAAAATCCATGCTTGCACCATATTAAACAATAAAATGTTTGATTATAATATATGTAATACATTTTGTTTATGTTTTGTGATGCCAACAATTATTGTTAGTTTCTCTCTTGTGTGTGTGCTCAGTCACTCTGTTGTATACAACTCTTTGTGGTCCTATGGACTGTAGCTTGCCAGGCTCCTCTGTCCATGAGATTTTCCAGGCAAGAAGACTGGAGTAGGTTGCCATTTCCTCTTCCAGGGGATCTTCCCAATCCAGGGATTGAACCAGCATCTCTTGTGTCTCTTGCACTGACTGGCAGAGTCTTTACTACTGAGCCACCTGGGAAACAACTCTCTCTTACATAAATTTAATTAAAGGCCTCCTTTTTTGCTAAATGCATGCTATTCTTGCACTGAAATATCGAGTCTGTTTTTTCCCCCTTCTATCTTGAATGTAGGCTAACTTTAGTAACTTGCTTGACCAATCGATCAGTAGAAGGACAATGTAGTCAGGTCTTAAGAAGTTTCACAACTTCTGCCTGGACCTCTTAGAATGTTTTTTTTTTTTTTTTTTCCTTCCCTAGAAGAACTTATACTAAGAAGCCTAAGTGAGCATGCAAAAAGTTGGAATAACTCAGGTCA
Organism: Oryx dammah; assembly: GCF_014754425.2. Classification (NCBI taxonomy): domain Eukaryota; kingdom Metazoa; phylum Chordata; class Mammalia; order Artiodactyla; family Bovidae; genus Oryx; species Oryx dammah. The sequence goes on from NW_024070186.1 coordinate 124,216,309, forward strand.
GGTGGAGAAGCAAAGGAACATCAAAGTATTAAACATTTGAGTTTAAAAAACAATCTTAAGTGGCTCCTTTAGCCTTAGCCACATTAGCTAATGTTTTTTGGATCAGAGATAAATTTCTCATCAAAAGCCATGCTTAATTCTTGAGTCACAAAATTATGAGCAAAATAACATATTAAGTTACTAAATTTTGGAGTAGGTTTAATGAAACTGAAACAGAATTTGGTAGGAGAAATTAGTTTGATTCTGCAACAAAAACAAAGCAAATTGCACTGCTTTAAGATGGTTAGTCAAAAATTAGAAACATTTTGAGGATGCTTTTGATGATTAGTTTGAAGGTAGGGGGTTTTATTGGAGGTTGGAGAAAGGGGACTTTAATATATAGTAGAAGAAATTTTGGCCATACTATCACCTGTTGTAATATGGAAGAAGAAAGGGTAATTAACTTTTGTTCTGACTGGTGAAATTTTCAAGCAGTATCTAGAATGTTCTACTTGCCTCTTCAAGATGGCTATGATAAAATAGAGAGGAGAGATTAATTTTTAAAAGAATTGTTCAGTTTTTGGGCAGAATTTAAAGAAATGTGAAGGATTCATGACTTTTTGATTTCAGAAATAAAATGACTTTTAATTTCAAGTATCTCTTAGCTAAAGATTCCCAAGGTAAGAAGTGGTTTCAAGGAAAGAATCAAATCTAGTGTGGCACCTATAAAAGCAAGCTTCAGGGTCAATTTCACAATGGAATGGCTCTAAAATACTGTGTTGATACCTCAAGAAGGTTTAAAGTCATAACTATTAGGTCTTCTAAGAGTCTTACAAGAGTATTATGAGACTACTTCTGCCAGAAAAGAGTGCTTCTAAGAATCTTAAGGGTATACGATATTGACCATTTCAGCTAAATAAAAATATTTTTCACCTCTCAGTTGAGTCCCACTCTTTGCCACCCAATGGACTGCAGCACGCCAGGATTCTTTGTCTTTCACCATCTCCTAGAGATTGCTCAAACTCATATCCATTGAGTCCATGATGCAATCCAACTATCTCATCCTCTGTTGTCCCCTTCTCTTCCTGCCATCAACCTTTCCCAGCATCAGGGTCTTTTCTAATAAGTCAGCACTTCACATCAGATGGCCAAAGTATTGGAGCTTCAGTTTCAGCATCAGTCCTTCCAATGAATATTAAGGGTTGACTTCCTTTAGCATTGACTGATTTGACCTCCTTGTTGCTCAAGAGACTCTCAAGAGTCTTCTCCAGCACCACAGCTCAAAAGCATTAATTCTTTGGTGCTCAGTCTTCTATATGGTCCAACTCTCACATCCATACATGACTACTGGAAAAATGATAGGTTTGACTAAATGGATTTTTGTTGGCAAAGTGATGTCTCTACTTTTTAATATGCTGTCTAGGTTTGTCATAGTTTTTCTTCCAAGGAGCAAGTGTGTTTTAATTTCATGGGTGCAGTCACCACCTGCAGTGATTTTGGAGACCAAGAAAGTTAAGTCTGTCACTGTTTCCATTGTTTCCCCATTTATTTGCCATGAAGTGATGGGACTGGATGTCATGGTCTTAGTTTTTTTGAATGTTGAAGAATCTTAAAAGGATATAATACACAGCAACTTGACTTTTGAGCCAAAGTACAGGAGGGCTTATCTTGGAAGAAATATTGATATGATTTTCATATAGTGGAATGGATTAAAATCTGTTACATATAAACTCACAATCTTACACATTATATCAGCTTAGACTGAAAGGAATGGAAATAATGGAAAATGCAAAGAAGTGTTTGAGGTCATAAACTGCAAGAAATGGTTTGAAAAGCTTATTTCATTATGAACATAGCTTATTTTTTATGGAAAAGAGAGACAGAGCCAAGACCTCAAAATGTAGAATGCAGAGAGAAAATTATTGCCAAAGCCCTCATTGTGAAATTGGAGACATAGATCAAGTTGAAGTCACTATACAGGATAAAATAGCCTCTTTACTATGGATAAATAGAAAGAGGCTAATATACACAGAGATATCAACTGAGAGAAGAAGCCATCTTGGAAATGAACAACCTAGAGATAGTCATGCCACCTGATCCCACATGAGTTAGAGACATGTTGGCTCACTGAACCCTCTCTAATTGCCTGATCCACAAAATTGTAAGCAAAGTAACATAGTTATTTTAACCCACTTCAGATTTGGAGTAATTTATTATACATTAGTAGACAAATATGTAAATGGAGCTTGTCTTTCTTTACTATGTTTCATACAATTAGTAATAATTTGAATTAATCTAGATTTTCTCTTTTGAATCAGTAGAATATAGGATGGTTAATAAATCATAACTACAATCTTTAACACCCCTCAGGGCTTCACATCACAAGCAAAGCTAATTATTATATGTTTTCAAAAAAATTAGTATTAAATAAATGAGCTCCTTGAACTGCTGCCTTTGAGAGGATATTTTTGTCATATTTATTTATTTTTAATTTTTATCATCCTAAAGATAGACTTTTTGATATGTCGTTTTGAAATATAGCAATCATTCATTACAGGAATTCAGTGGTTACTCTGTTTCAGGCACAGTTTTAAGTACATTTTGTGTAGAATTACACGTTGGAATTACTATGGTTGACAATTGAGTTCCTTGGGTTAGATTAGCAAGAAGGATGTTTATAAGGTACTTATCTTGGGATCAACATCTCCTAAAGGAAGAATGATGACAAAAAAGTGAAGAGAGGGAGATGACTTCTGATGCATTTCCACCAGCACTTGGTCTGCAACATGGAGCGCTCTGGGTTGATTTATTTTAGTCAGATCAATCCATTATTTTCAGAACCAGTTGTAATTATTTATTCTAGTTATTTATGAATTCCCAATTAATTTGATGAGTCCAAACAACATAAAACTTATCAAAAATTGATAAATCATTACTCATAAAGAAAGAGAATTATGGAATAGTATCCTTCAGAATCACAGGTGCAAAGGTCTATAAGAATATAAGCAAAAACACCCAGAAATATTTAAAGGATAATATATCATGACTAAGTTGAGTTTCTTTCAAAGTATTCAACTGAAAAGAATGATTAAATATTATATTTAAGATTTTTACAATATCTTCAATATAGTATTTTCCAAATTTTTAATTTTTGTAAAATTATTTTCAGTGTTCAAAATTGATGACCTATTTATAAGAAATTTGAATTTATTATCGATTTTCTACAATTTTTTTTTAATTTGACAAAAAGTAATAAAGTTCTCTCTAAACATTTTTTTGGACATTTGAAAGGTATTACATTTAAAATTTATCGCCACTTTTCATTTTCAGATACTTTACAGCTATTATGAGTACAGAGTTCATTCTTCTGCATAAAAATAAAGTTTAAAAGACAGTCATAGGCATAATATGCTTATTTCATTGATTTTCCCCTCAGTTTTATTGAGATAAAATTGACATATAAGACTGAGTTTAAGGTTAATGATTTTATTTACATACATCATAAAATGATTATCACAATAAGTTTAATGAACATTCATCATTTTATATACAGAAGTAAAAAGATTTTTTTTTTCCCTTTTCCTAAGAGCTCTTAGGAGTTACTCTCTTCCTAACTTCCATATTTAACATAAAGCAGTGTTAATTTTATTTATCATGTAAATTATATCCCTACTATTTATTTTATAACTGGAAATTTATACCTATTTATTGCCTTCATCAAATTCCCATTCTTCCCAATCCATGACTCTGGTAAACACACATCTGATCTCTTTTCCTATGAGTTGACTATATTCCCTATATTATTCTTGTCACAACTCTGACTCATGTATTTTGCTATTGTAATTCTGTACTTATTTTCCTTCACTTATTTCCTTCCTTCTCCTCTTCCAATCCCTCTGGCAATCAATTGCTTATTCTCTGTATTTTAACTTTCTCTTTTGTTATGTTTATTAGGTTTTTTGTTTGTTTGTTTGTTTTTTTGTTTTAGATTTCACATAAAGTGATACCATACAGTATTTATCTTTTTCTGTCTGATTTATTTCAGTTAGCATAATATCCTATAGGTACATTAATGTTGGGACAAATGTCATGATTTCATTTCTCATTCTTTTTATGGTTAATATTGTTTTGCATATATATAAATACATGTATTTATGCATGTATAAATAAATTTATATATATATATATATGTATATATACATATATATTTAAATCGCTGAGTCATTCCTGAAATAGTTGTGTCCAACCACATGGACAAGTCAGGCTTCCAGGTCCTTCACAATATCCCAGAGTTGGCTCAAGTTCAGGTACACTGAGTTGGTGACACCATCCAACAATCTCATCCTCTGTTGTCCCCTTCTCCTCCTGCCTTCAATCTTTCTCCTTCTACAGTATAAGTATATATATATACTGTATGTATGTATATATATATATACACATACATATTTCTGTTCAGGTGCTTAGTCATGTCCGACTCTGTATAAGCCCATGGACTGCAGCACACCAGGACTCCCTGTCCATCATCAACTCCTGGAGTTTACTCAAACTCATGTCCATTAAGTTGGTGATGCCATCTAATCATTTCATACTCTGTTGTCCCCTTCTCCTCCTGCCTTCAATCTTTCCCAGCATCAGGGTCTTTTCAAATGAATTAGCTCTTCTTATCAGGTGGCCAAAGTTCAGCTTCAGCATCAGTCCTTCCAATGAATATTCAGGATTGATTTCCTTCAGGATGGACTTGTTGGATCTCCTTGTAGTCCAAGGGACTCTCAAGAGTCTTCTCCAACACCACAGTTCAAAAGAATCAGTTGTTCAGCTCTCAGCTTTCTTTATTGTCCAACTTTCACATCATGACTCTCACATACATGACTACTGGAAAAAACCATAGCTTTGACTAGATGAACCTTTGTTGGCAAAGTAATGTCTCTGCTTTTTAATTGATATTTAGGTTGGTCATAACTTTCCTTCCAAGGAGTAAATGTATTTTAATTTCATGGCTGCAGTTACCATTTGCAGAGATTTTGGAGCCCCAAGAAATAAAGTCTCTCACTGTTTTCAGTGTTTCCCCATCTGCTTGGCATGAAGTGATGGGGCCAGATACCATGATTTTGGTTTTCTGCTTGTAGAGTTTTAAGCCAACTTTTTCATTCTCCTTTTTCATTTTCATCAAGAGGCTCTTTAGTTCTTCTTCACTTTCTGCCATGAGGTAGCTGTCATCTGCATGTCTGAGGTTATTAATATTTCTCCCAGCAATCTTGATTCCAACATTACCTCATCCAGCCCAGCATTTCACATGATGTACCCTGCATAGAGTTCAAATAAGCAGGGTGACAATATACAGCCCTGACACCTTTCCTGATTTGGAACCAGTCTGTTGTTCCATGTCCAGTTCTAACTGTTACTTCCTGACCTGAATACACATTTCTCAGGAGGCAGGTCAGGTGATCTAGCATTCCATTTCTTTCAGAATTTTCCACAGTTTGTTGTGATCTGCACAGGCAAAGACTTTAGAATAATCAATGAAGAAGATGTAGATGTAGATGATTTTCTGGGACTCTCTTGCTTTTTTGATGATCCAACGGATGTTGGCAATTTGTTCTCTGGTTCCTCTGCTTTTTCTAAATCCAGCTTGAATATCTGAATGTTCACATTCACATACTGTTGAAGCCTGACTTGGAGAATTTTGTGCATTACTTTACTAGTGTGTGAGATGAGTGCAATAGTGCAGTAGTTTGAGCATTCTTTGGGATTGGAATGAAAACTGACCTTTACTAGTCCTGTGGCCACTGTTGCATACATCATGGAAATGCTACACTGGATGAAGCACAAGCTGGAATTAAGATTGCCAGGAGAAGTGCCTATAACCTCAGATATGCAGATGACACCACCCTTATGGCAGAAATTGAAGAGGAACTAAAAGCCTCTTGATGACAATGAAAGAGGAGAGTGAAAAAGCTGACTTAAAACTCAACATTCAGAAAATTAAGATAATGGCATTCAGTCTCATCACTTCATGGCAAGTAGATGGGGATATAGTGGAAACAGTGGCTGACTTTATTTTTTTGGGATTCAAAATCACTGCAGATGGTGACTGCATCCATGAAATTAAAAGACGCTTACTCCTTGGAAGGAAAGTTATGACCAACCTAGACAGCATATAAAAAACAAGAGACATTACTTTGCCAACAAAAGTCCATCTAGTCAAGGCTATGGTTTTTCTAGTAGTCATATATGAATGTTGGAGTTGAATTATAAAAAAAGCTGAGCACTGAAAAATTGATGCTTTTGAACTGTGGTATTGGAGAAGACTCTTGAGAGTGCCTTGGACTGTAAGGAGATCCAGCCAGTCCATCCAAAAGGAGATCAGTCCTGAGTGTTCATTGGAAGGACTGATGTTGAAGCTGAAACTCCAATACTTTGGCCACCTGATGAGAAGAACTGACTCATTTGAAAAGACCCAGATTATGGGAAAGATTGAAGGCAGGAGAAGAAGGGGATGAAAGAGGATGAGATGGTTGGATAGCATCACCCACTCCATGGAGATAAGTTTGAGTAAACTCTGGGAGTTGGTAATGGACAGGAAAGCCAGTCATGCTGTGGTTCATGGGTTTGCGAATAGTCAGACACGACTGAGTGACTGAGCTGAACTAGAAGGTCTTCTACGTCTTCACTGATGTATTCAATTTCAGCTTCTTCAGCATTAAGGGTTGGGGCATAGACTTGCATTACTGTGGTATTGATGGTTTGCCTTGGAAAGAAACAGAAATCTTTCTGTATTTTTGAGATTGCACCCAAGTACAGCATTTCAGACTCTTTTTTGACTATGATGGCTACTCCATTTCTTCTAAGGGGTTCTTGCCCACAGTAGTAGATATAATGGTCATCTGAGTTAAATTTACCCATTCCATTCCATTTTAGTTCCCTGATTCCTAAAATGTCAACGTCACTCTTGCCATCTCGTTTGACTACTTCCAGTTTGCCTTGATTCATGGACCTAATATTCCAGGTTCCTATGAAATATTGCTCTTTACAGCTTCAGTCTTTACTTCCATCACCAGTCACATCCACAGCTGGGTGTTGTTTTTGCTTTGTCTCTATCTCTTCATTCATAAGCCTCTTATCCTTCTCCATCAGAGTGCAGACATACTTAAAACCACAATCACAGAAATCTAACCATCTGATTTCATGGACCACAGCCTTGTCTAACTCAATGAAACTATGAGCCACCGACAATGGAAGGTTCATAGTGGAGAGTTCTGAGAAAAGATGGTCCACTGGTCAAGGGAATGGCAAACCATTCAGTATGCTTACCTTGAGAAGCCCATAAACTATATATAATCTATGTATTTAAAGAGTACAATTTGAAAGGATATTCAATGTATATAACTGTGTGTAAGTGAACATAATCCATATATTTAACTCTCCTCAATAATGCAAGAGTTTCTTTGTGCCCCCTTGGTAATCACTCATTGGTAATTCACTTCCAGTGAATATTCAGGTTGATTTCATTTAGAATTAATTGGTTCGATCTCCTTGCTGTCCAAGGGACTCTCAAGAGTCTTCTCAAACAACACAGCTTAAGGCATTTATTCTTCAGCTTTCAGGCTTTTTTAGCTCTCACATCCATACTTGTCTACTGGAAACACCATAGTTTTAACTAGATGAACCTTTGTCAGCAAAGTAACATCTCTGCTTTTTAACATGCTTTCGAGGTTGGTCATAGATTTTCTTACAAGGAGCAAGCATCTTTTAATTTCATGGTTACAGTTACTGTCCACATTGATTTTGGAGCACAAGAAAATAAAATGTCAGTGTTTCCATTGTTTCCCCATCTATTTGCCATGAACTGACGGGACTGGATGACATGATCTTTGTTTTTTGAATGTTGAGTTTTAAGCTAGCTTTTTCATTCTCCCTCTTTCACCCTTATCAAAAAGCTCTTTAATTCCTTTTTCCTTTCTGCCACAAAGGTGATGTCATCTGCATATCCGAGGTTATTGATATTTCCCCTGGCAATCTTGATTCCAGCTTGTGCTTCATCCAGCTCGGCATTTCACATGATGTACTCTGCATATAAGTCAAATAAGTAGGATGACAATATACAGCCTTGATATACTTGATTTTGAACCAGTCCATTGTTTCATGGCCATTTCTAACTGTTGCTTCTTGACCTTCTCCCCAGGAGTCAGGTAAGGTGTTCTGCTATTCCTATCCCTTTAAATTTTTGCCACAGTGTGTTGTGATTTACAAAGTCAGAGACTTTAGTGTAGTCAATCAAGCAGAAGTAAATGCTCTTCTGGAATTCCCCTGGTTTTCCCGTGCTCCAATAGATGTTGGCAATTTGATCTCTGATTCTCCTGCCTTTTCTAAATCCAGCTTGTACATATGGAAGTTATTGGTTCACCTACTGTTGAAGGCTAGGTTGAAGAATTTTAAGCATTACTTTCCTTGCATGTGAAATGAGTGCAATTGTGCAGTAGTTTGAACATTTTTGGCATTGGTCATCTTTGGGATTGGAATGAAAACTGACCTTTTCCAGTCCTGTGGCCACTGGTAAGTTTTCCAAATTTGCTGACATATTAAGTGTAACACTTTAACAGAATCACCTTTCAGGATTTTAAATAACTTGACTGGCACTCCATCAAATCCACTAGCTTTCTTTATAGTGATGTTGACTTCACACCCCAAGATGTCAGGCTCTAGGTGAGTGATCACACATTCATGGTTATTCAGGTCATTAAGATATTTTTTCTATAGTTCTATGTATTTTTGCCACCGCTTCTTCATATTTTCTCCTTCTATTAAGTCCATACTGTTTCTGTCCTTTATTTTACCTATCTTTGAATAAAATTTTCCCTTGTTATTTCTAATTTTCTTGAAGAAATCTCGTTTTTCCTATTCTATTTTTTTCCTCTATTTCTTTGCATTGCTCACTTAACAAGGCTTTCTTGTCTCTCCTTGCTGTACTCTGAAACTCTGCATTCAGATGGGTGTATCTTTCCTATTCTCCTTTGCCTTTTGCTTCTTTTCTTTTCTTAGTTATTTGTAAGGTCTCCTTAGACAACTATTTTGCCTTTTTGCATTTATTTTTCTTACATATTTCTTTTCAGTTCAGTTCAGTCACTCAGTTCTGTCTGACTCTTTGCGACCCCATGAATCGCAGCACTCCAGGCCTCCCTGTCCATCACCATCTCCCGGAGTTCACTCAGACTCACGTCCATCGAGTCCGTGATGCCATCCAGCCATCTCATCCTCTGTCGTCCCCTTCTCCTCCTGCCCCCAATCCCTCCCAGCATCAAAGTCTTTTCCAATGAGTCAACTCTTCACATGAGGTGGCCAAAGTACTGGAGCTTCAGCTTTAGCATCATTCCTTCCAAAGAAATCCCAGGGTTGATCTCCTTCAGAATGAACTGGTTGGATCTCCTTGCAGTCCAAGGGACTCTCAAGAGTCTTCTCCAACACCACAGTTCAAATACATCAATTCTTCAGCGTTCAGCCTTCTTCACAGTCCAAATCTCACATCCATACATGACCACAGGAAAAACCAGAGCCTTGACTAGATGGACCATAGTCGGTAAAGTAATGTCTCTGCTTTTGAATATACTATCTAGGTTGGTCATAACTTTTCTTCCAAGGAGTAAGCGTCTTTTAATTTCATGGCTGCAATCACCATCTGCAGTGATTTTGGAGCTCAAGAAAATAAAGTCTGTCACTGTTTCTACTGTTTCTCCATCTATTTCCCATGAAGTGATGGGACCAGATGCCATGATCTTCGTTTTCTGAATGTTGAGCTTTAACCAACTTTTTCACTCTCCTCTTTCACTTTCATCAAGAGGCTTTTTAGTTCCTCTTCACTTTCTGCCATAAGGGTGGTGTCATCTGCATATCTGAGGTTGTTGATATTTCTCCCGGCAATCTTGATTCCAGCTTGTGTTTCTTCCAGTTTCTGGCTCATTGGCAGGTAGATCTGCTTTCCAGGGTTTCTGCCTGCAGGGTCTTCAGGTCCCAGAGTTAGCATGTTAGCTTATTGATGGGTGTTCCCAGGGCTCAGAGGTTCCTGAGGTTGATGCCTACCTACTGTTAGGTGAGTTTTGTCCTAGGGCTAGCAGTAGTCCACTAGTGGGCAGGACTGGATTCCAGGGTCTCTGACTTTAGGGCCCTGCCTTTTGCAGAGTTAGTGCCAGTACACTAGTGTTTGGGGCCTGGACCTGGGGCTTCTGGTGCTCAGAGCCAGGTCTTAGGGTAGTGTGGGCTCAGTGGTCTAAAAGCAGCTAGGTTTCTGGTGAGGAAACCTGTATCTCCTCCAAACTAGTTGGTTGGCTTGAGGTGTCTCATTATTAGTGCAGTCATGTTGGTTGATATGGCTAGGTCCCAGTGAAAGCTGGCTGGAGGGAGGATTCCAAAATAACTCTTGCCAACCCCAGTGTCCATATGGTAGAATGAACCGCCCAAAATGGCTGCTTCCAGCATCCCTGTTTCCAGGGTGAACTCCAGCTGCTGTCTCCTGCTTCCCTGTGAGACTCTCTAATATCAGCTGGTAAGTCTAACCCTGGCTCCTTTCAAATTACTGCCTCTTCCCTGGGTCCTGGGGTATATGAGAGTCTGTATACACCTTTCGAAAGTGCAGTCTATTTCCCACAATCCTCTGGCTCTCCCAGAAGCAAACCCAAGTGGCCTCAAAGCAAAACACTCTAGGGCTTTGTCATCTTGGTGCAGGAACCAGGGACTCGGGAACGTGATAGGAGGATTGAACCTGTTGCTGCTTGGGGTGAACCTCTGCAGTTGCAATTATTCTCCGACTTGTGGGTTGCCCACTCAGGGTTATGACTATACCACATTTCTTCCCATTCTACCATCTTGTTTTGATTCCTTCTTTATATCTTTAGTTGTAGGAGATCTTTTATGCTAACCTTCCAGACTTTCTCACCAATAGTTGGTCCCTAAATAGTTATAAGCTTGATGTGCCCATAGAATGAGATGAGCTCAGGGGCTTTCTACTCCATTGTCAAGGCCCAGAGCAATCTTATTATCACTTTCAATTTATTCTTTCTACGTGTCTTTTTTTTTTTTTTAATTGAAGGATAATTGCTTTACAGAATTTTGTTGTTTTCTGTCAAATCTCAACATGAATCAGCCATAGGTATACATTATACATGTATCCCCTCCCTTTTGAACCTTCCTCTCATATCTCTCCCTATCCCACCCCTCTAGGTTGATACAGAGCCCCTGTTGGAGTTTCTTGAGCCATGCAGCAGATTTCCATTGGCTATCTATTTTACATATGGTAATGTAAGTTTCTATGTTACTCTGTATATGCATCTCACCCTCTCCTCTCCTCTCACCATGTCCATAAGTTTATTCTCTATGTCTGTTTCTCCACTGCTGCCCTGTGAATAAATTTTTCAGTACCGTTTTTCCAGATTCCATATATGTGTGTTAGAATATGATATATATCTTTCTCTTTCTGACTCACTTCACTCTATATAATAGGTTCTAGGTTCATTTACCTCATCAGAACTGACTCAGATGCATTCCTTTCTATGGCTGAGTAATATTACATTATGTATATGTACCACAACTTCTTTATCCACTCATCATTCTTTCTACATGTTTTTTTAAATTGAGGAAATAGTCTATAATTCTGAGTTAACAAAAATGGCATAGTACTGTGCTAAGTGGAATGTATTCTGTATTCTAATTTTACCCATATTTAAATACATAAAAATTCAGCCAAAATATTTTAGGTTTTTTACCTTTATTCAGATAACAAAAAAAAGTATGTTTTCAACCTAAAGCTTAATGAATAAGCTATTTTTTTAAATATTTATTTTCAACATTTTGCCAAATTTAGGTGTAGCAAATTTTAGGACTCTCATTAGAATCCTATTCCACTACAGAATATAAGTTTATCCATTAAATATAAGATTTTATCAAAGTATTTTTTTCAAAATGTATAATAAGGAGTAATGATAGAATTTCAGAATTAAACCTTGCACCTTATTTAACATTCATTGACCATTTAATTTGTTTCTTCTCTTAGAAATAAATTTTCATAGTAATATGTTTAAATGTACTTCTGTAATATATTCTTTTTACAAGCTTTGTTTTTAATAATTAAAATTCTCTAAAAGCTCCAAAGATGACTTTTGTTGATTGATTTTTCATCAAATTCTTTGAAGATTACAACTGATTTTGAAACAAATTTGATGAAATGTCAATGATTAATTTATAAAAGGTTTGATAGAATTATAGCCTAATTAATTTGATTTACAAAATAGATTTTTGAAATTTCAAACTTTTCTAAAATTCAACTGATGCCAGGCAGCAAAGATTGCAAATGTGACTTGCCTTGCTAAAGAAATGATGATGATGATTAAACATCAGCTTCATCACAAAAAGTTATGTATTTCAGTGATTCTTGTGTATGTAAATTTTAGCAATTATAGGTTTTATTTCAATTGCTAAAATATCACTGTTCATTTGGATGCAATTATGAATTATTCATTCACATTACCAATTTCAACATTGGCTGCATAGAATTTATAATTTAGAAAAAAAATGTTCTTACCATAATTCTGAGTCTCAAAAATATGTTTTGTTAATGTCAATAGTTTTCTAATTTCATTGCTATGTATATGGTGAATTTTAAGTCAATGTACAACTTTTTAACTGAATTCACAAAACTGTTCAAAAGTTCATTTCCAGTGACTTTCCAAAAATTTTGCTTTTGTCCAGTTTATTAAGTATCACATTATTATGAGTAATTTCTACCTGTTTTTTTATTTGAAATATCTATTTGTATAAATCTGGCATCATTTAAATGTTTTTGAATTGCTTTTATTACTAATAGAAGCAATCCATATACTTCCCTGGTGAAAAATTCCCTGTTGACTCAAGTAGTTAAGAAGCTGCCTGCCATGCAGGAGCTATAGCAGATGCAGGTTCGATCACTGGGTCAGGAAGATCCCTTGGAGGAGGAAATGGCAACCCACTCCACTATTTTTGCCTAAAGAATCCCTTGGATAGAGGAGCTGGTGGGCTACAGTCCATGGGATTGCAAAAGGTTGGACACGACTGAAGCAACTTAGCATGCACACATTATTGCTAATGGAAGTGATACTATAATAATCATTTAAGATTTTTAATACTTGAGAGTTGAAAATGAAGAAAATTAGTACAGAAAAAATAACTATTTTATCTAAGAAATAATTCATAATTTAGTGATATAGAAATGCATATTCTTGACTGCATATATTAAATTACCATTTTTATGTTTTCAAGTTTTGTGTCACACTCATGTTTATTGTTAACTTTGTTTAGAAATAGAAATTCAGTTCTCAATTTTTGTTAGAATGTCATCTTAAGTTCTTTGAATTACTGATACTGGAAAGCAGATTTTTAAAAATGTCATCAAGCAGTAAAATAAGTAGTTGCAGATTTGTATCATGCATGGAATTAACTAAACTACTATTAAAAGAACATTCAAAGTTTTCTCTATTTACTCTATGGTGGTACTACTCACTGTACTTTCCATATGTCTGATGTATGATCTCTCACATTTCCTACTGACCATACTAACTGGCAACTTGGCTGATTCCTGCATCTCACAAACTATGGCATAAACCATGGTAGAGGTGGCTGGCACATTTGGTTTAAAGAGACATCCTGATTGAATAAATTTCCTACTAGTACACAAGGCTGGAATGAATTTGTTGCACCTGGCTTATCCTATCTATTTGCATTATTTTTGTCAGCAAATGTCCTCAGGAAAAAAATGACATCTTTGATGATTTTAAATTTAATCACATGTTGAATTGATAACTCTATTACTGCACATACAATATATTACATATACTATTAGATGACGTTATGCCAGGCAATGAATAGTTAAAGATCTGCTGAACTAGTTCTGTCTTATTTTATATAATTCTTCATACTACTACTTTATTTTTTTAAGTGGAAAACTTGGGACTGTTCCTATTGTGGACAGAAGGCTTTTCCAGGAAAACAGAAATAAACTAGGACTTTCCAAAACAAACAGAAAATCTGTTCACACTATTTATGAGAAACCCAAAGAGTCTCTTTAACTATTTGTAAAGCTGTAATATATGAGTCATGAGATTTAATCTACATATGTTCTCAGAAATTGAGCAAAGGGGAAGGGCTAGAAACTCAGTGGAATTTATAATTTGGTTAAAGAAATGGAATATTTTCTAACAGTTGGAGCTATCCAAACATAAAATGTAATATGTTGAAAGTCAGTATTGTATATATCAGTTAATATATTCAGGTGGGGGGTAGATGAACATCTATCATCATTATGGAGGAGATCCTTAATTTGGGTAAGAGTTTGAAAAAAGTTCCCTCTGTGCAACCTATGGAGCTTTATTACCCACAATGAACAGTTGTGTGCATTGTCATCCTACTACAATACAGTTTACACTGGATTCAGTAAAAGTTATTTAATTATGGCTTTATGCTGAAGAGTCATGAGGCAACTAAATAAACCTACTCTAATTTCTCCTGCTTATGGAATCACCTTAAAGGACAGAATACCAAGGACAGTAAAGGGGCATAAGTCAGTGCAGGAAGTAACAGGATTAGAGAGAAATATTGGTAGTTGAATCATTATAGAAGAGTGAGTGGGCTGCAAATTTTTTTTTTTTTTACTACAAAACACAATTCAAATTTTATAACTTTCTTATCAGTGCCAGTATGCAGTCATCATTATCTTTGTCAAAATTATTTATTTAGGACCCACAGGTACATACCAGGTAGTAGATGCTGAATGAAGAAAGTATTGTATACATATTCTGTGCTCTTCTTGGCTCTTCGCCAGGTACTACCCTTTGATTTTCAGACAAAGTGTATGAAGATGTAACTTTTTTCTTGTTTTGTTTTTCAGTTTTCTTGTTTGTTTACTTTCCTCAGTATCAATACAAGAAAATATGTTTTTGTTATTTTGATGGTGAATTTATACATACAAGAATCCTTGAAACTAAAAAATAAATACTTGATAAAAATGTGGACATTTTTATTGATTCTGAAATATAATATTAAATATTAAAATTGATTTGTCATATACATGTAAAATATTTTAATATATTTGCTTTCTTGTATATACTAATGATCAGATACTGAATATCTGTGTCCTCAAAATAATTCATATTTGAAATCCTAATCCCCGGTATGATGGCATAATCAATGAGGCCTGACCATGATCAAGATGGTAAAATAGGAAGACTCTGAGCTCACCCCCACTTGCAAACGTATCAAAACTATAACTTCATATAGAGTAATTCTTGCTGAGAATCACCAGAAGACTAGCATAATGGCTCTTCTACAGCCAAGCCTATAAACAACGAACTATGCAGAATCTACTAGGAGGGGAGGAGAAGGGATCTAGTTGGGACCTGCATCCTCACAGGGTGACTTATCATTAGCCTGGGGATCCTCTTTGGGGATGAGGGATTTGACCCAGGTTTTAGGCACCTCAACCCTATCTGGAAAGATGAACTCACATGGATGGTTTGAAAATTCGTGGGGCTTATAAAATGACTTTTAGAAACCAAAGAGCACACATGTAGACTTGCTTGCTCCCAGACCCACCATGAAGAAGGTAGACTGAAAATTTCTGGCTGCTCTGGCCAACCTGTACTCTAGTGCACCCACCTCTCATCCCCCACTCACACTAGGCTTCTTGTCCAACCCTTCTGCTCTTGCGCTGCTCACTACTAAGATAAAGGGCAGGATTGCAAACAAGTGTGAATGTACTGGGAGGAATGGAGCCAGTTAGAGCCTCAGCCCTGCATCAAGCCAGTTCATAGACTGCCATTCATGGTTTGTGCATATTTGCACACTGTTGGGAGGGAATAGAACTGAGGGAAAAAAAAAAAAAAATGTAACTAACTCAGAAATGCATCTGAAGCCTTCTCTGACTGCTGACATGCTGCTGCTACTGCTGCTGCTAAGTCGCGTCAGTCATGTCCGACTCTGTGAGACCCCATAGATGGCAGCCCAACAGGCTCCCCCATCCCTGGGATTCTCCAGGCAAGAACACTGAAGTGGGTTGCCATTTCCTTCTCCAATGCATGAAAGTGAAAGTGAAAGTGAAGTCACTCAGTTGTGTCCGATTCTTCGTGACCCCATGGACTGCATCCTACCAGGCTCCACCGTCCATGGGATTTTCCAGGCAAGAGTACTGGAATGGGTCGCCATTGCCTTCTCCAGGTGGCATACCCCTAATCAAATTGGAGATGGCTACCATGCAGGGTAGAAGCTCAACTATCTCAGGTTTCCTACTTTAGCACCTTTGACACCAACCCATCCCCAGTAGGGTGGTAACTACCATTGATCCTACAAGAAGCCCCAGTTCACATCAAGGTCTAGCTCTAGTCCCTCTGATTTTAGCCCTACCTCCCACAAAGACAGTAGCTGGCAGTATACTTCAGGGGGAAATGCAGACAGGTTCACTTCAGATTCACCTCTCCCACCAAAGCCACTAGGCACACAGAGAGTACATAAGGATATCTCCACACAAGGGCAAACTTTCATGATAGGAATAAGTAATTATTACACCTAATTTCATAGTGACCAAGGTGCTGCTAGTGGTAAAGGACCTGCCTGCCAAAGCAGGGCATGTAAGAGATGCATGTTCAGTCCCTGGGTCAGGAAGATCCCCTAGAGGAGGCCATGGAAATCCACTTCAGGATTCTTGCCTAGAGAGTCCCACAGAAAGAGTAGCCTGGTGGGCTACAGTTTCTAGGGTCCCAAGGAGTCAGACATGACTGAATTGACTTAGCATGGCATGGCAAAAAAGAAAATAAAAATGAGAAGACAGAGGAATTTGTTTCAGCTGAAAGAACAATATAAAGCCTGTAAAAAAATACCCTAATGAAAAATAGATAAGTAATTTATCTAACAGATCAATATAGTAAAAAATGCTAATAAAATTGAAAAAGAATAGATGAAAACAGTAAGAATCTCTACAAAGAACTAGAAAATATAAAAGAAAAAAACAGAATTGAATAACACAATAACTGAAATTGATACAATAATTGAAGGAATTAACAGCAAATTAGTTGGTAAAGGAGAACCCATAAGTGATCTGGATAGAATAGTTGAAATCACCCACTCAGAAGAGCAAAGGGAAAAAAACAATTTTAGAAAAATGAGGACATTTTATGGGATTTCTGGGACAACATCAAGTACACTAATATTTGCATTATTAGGGTCTCAGAAGGATAAGAAAGAGAAACAAAGAGGTAGAAAATGTGCTTGATGAAACTGGCTGAAAACTTACCTGATCTGAAGAAGGAAATATATATACAGAACCAAAAAGCACAGACTATCCCCTAAAAGATGAAACCAAAGACATATTTTATGTTACCAAGCAATATTATTATTAAAATATCAAAATTTAAAGAAAGTTTAAAAGGAAGAGAAAAACAGAGTCCCATAAACAATAACACCCATAAAGCTATGAGCTAATTTTTCAGCAAAAATGTTACAGAAGTGAGTAATATGATATATTTCAAGGGCTGGAAAGGAAAAAAAAAATCTACAACATAGGATACTCTACCTAACAAGGTTAATATTTAGAATTGAGGGGGAGATAAAGTTTTCCAGACAAGTAAAAATGGAAAGAATTCATCACTACTAAACTGACAAAACAGGAAATGTTAAAAGGGTCTTTTTAGGTGAAAAAGGAAGACAGTGATGAGAAATAAGAAACTATATGAAGGGAAAATTCTTACTGGTAAATTCTAATGTATAATAAAAGCAGTGGATCAATCATTTAAACTATTACAAAGATTAAAAGATAAAAATTGTAAAATCAACTATAACCAAAACAGTTAATCAATAGACTTAAAAATATCCAATTTAACATCAAAAACAAACAGAAATGGGGTGAGGAGTAAAAAACATAGATCTTTTAGAATGTTAAAGAAAGAAAAGAAAGTGAATCACTCAGTCGTGTCTGACTCTTTGCAAACCCATGGACTGTAGATTACCATACCCCTCCATCTGTGAGATTCTCCAGGCAAGAGTAGTGGAGAAGGTTGCCATTTCTTTCTCCAGAGTGTGTCTGAACTTAAAAAACCATCAGTTTAAAATAAGTAGGTCTAGTTATAGTCAGTGTATATGAACTTCATGATAATCACAAATCAAAAATCTATTATAGATACGTGAAAATAGAAGAAAAAGAACACAAACTTAATATTAAAAAGATCATAAAACAAAAGGCCACAGACAATGAGAAGAAGAAAATCAGACATAAGACAAAGCAAGCAGAAAAGCAAATAAAAGTGATAAAACTATCAATAATCACTTGAATAGCCAAATGGACTAAATGCTCCAATAAAAAGACAGAGAGCAAATTTTATTAAGAAACAAGACCCATCTATATGCTATCTACTAGAGACTTACTTCTCAGAGCTAAAGACTCACAGAGACTGGGAGTAAGAGGATGGAAAAATACTCCAAGCAAATAGAAATTAAAGGAAAGTTTGAGTAGTAATACTCATCAGACAAAACAGATTTTAAAATGAAGTTCATGATGAAGGAAATCAAAGAGTATTGTATAATGATAAAGGTATCAATACAAGAAGATGATATACAATTCATAGACATATATGCACCTAATATATAAAGCAAATATTAACAGACATAAAGGGAAAAATTGACAGATGTACAAGAATATATGGGGACTTTCACACTCCTCTGATTGCAATGGAAAAATCTTTGGATAGAAAATCGATGAAGATACAGTGTTCTTCAATGACAGATTAGACCAATCTATAAACATTACATATTTTTAGAACATTTCATCTGAAATCAACAGAATACACATTCCTTTCATGTACCTTTGGAATTTTCTCTAGGTTAGATCATATGCTAGGCCACAAAACAGGTCTCAACAAATTGAAGAAGATAGAAACTATGCCAAGCATTTTTTCTGGCCACAATAGTATGAAACTAAAAATCAATTACAGGAAGAAAACTGGAGAAAATCACTAACATGTGAAGAGTGAACTATGTGCTACTTAACAACTAGTAAGTCAATGAAGAAATAAAAAATGAAATCAGAAAATATCTTGATACAAATGAAAATAAATCACATCTTTCCAAAATCTATTGGATGTAGCAAAATCAGAGGAGAGGTTAAAGTGATATTGTGGACCTCAAGAAACAAAAAAAATCTCAAAGAAGCAAACTAACTTAACCACCTAAAGAAATTAGAAAAAGAAGAGCAAATAAAGCCCAAAATCAGGAGAAGGAAGAAAATAATAAAGGTCAGAATGGAAATAATTTGGGGACCCAAAAACAATAGAAACTGTTAGTGAAACCAAGTTGTGTGTTGTTTTTTTTTTTAATAGAAATGAAAGAGGAAATGTTGCAACTGATATCACAGTGATGCAATCATAAGGGAATACTATGAACAGTTATATGCCAACAGATTGGACAACCTAGAAGAATTTGATTAATTCCTAGATGCATACAATCTTCTGTGACTGAATCAGGTCTTCCTGATTAGATATATAAATAGATAACTTGAATAGACTCATTACTAATACTGAAATTGAATTAGTTAATAAAACTCCCAAAAAACCAAAGATGAGGACCAGACATCTTCACTGATAAATTCTACCAAACACATAAAAAAGAGTTAATAGTTATCATTCCAAATGATTCCAAAAAAATTGAAGAGAAGGAACACCTCCAAACTCACTGTCCAGAACTCACATAATTAAGATACCAAAACCAGACAAAGATACTACAAGAAAGACAAATTAGATATCTATATCTCTATAGGCTTATATATTTCATAAATGAAAAAACAATCCTCAGCATAATATTAACAAGCCAACTACACAATGATCATGTTGAATTTATCCTAATGATACAAGCATGGTGTAATATATACAAATCAATCAATGTGATTCACCATATAAGCAAAATTAACAATAAAAATCCCACAATCATCTAAACAGATGCAGAAAAAGCATTTGACCAAAGTCAATATTCATGATAAAAATAATACCAGAGTTGATATGAAGGGACAATATTTCAACCTAATAAAGGCCAATTATAAAAACCCGCAACTAACAGCATACTCAATTATGGGAAGATGAAATCTTTTTCTTTTAAAATTAGGAAGAATAAAAGGATGTCCATTCTTGCTTTTTCTTTAACATAATATTGGGAGTTCTAGACACAACAATCAGACAAGGAAAATAAATAAATATTTTCAAATTGAAAAGGAAGAAATAAAACTCCCATCACTTGCAGATAACTTGATACTATGTATATATCATTCAGTTCAGGTGCTCAGTCATATATATCATTAAAACCCTGTAATCTATTAGAATTAATAAATGAATTTTATAAAGTTGTAGAATATAAGATGAATATACAGAAAACTGTTGCCTTTTGTATACGAATAATCTATCAAAAAGAAAAAGTAATAAAATAATTCAATTTATAATTGCACCCAAAATACCTAGGAATAAATTTAATCAAGGAGACATTGCCAGAGGAAATTGAAGACAATGGATATAAATGGGAAAATACCTCATGTGCATTGATGGGAAGAATTAATATTGCTAAAATGTCTATACTGACAAAGCTATCTCCTGATTTAATCCAATCCTTATCAAAATACCCTTTACATTTTTCAAAGAACTAAAACAAATAATTCTAAAATGTGTATGAAATCCCAGAAGGCCAAAGAGATAAATATTGAGAAAAGCTTGTGGTATCACATTCCTTGACTTCAGACTACTAGAAAATAATTAAAATAGCATGGCCCTGGCACAAAAATGTACAAATGGATCAATGGTAAATAATAGAGAGCCCAGAAATAAACCTATGCACATATGGTCAATTAATCTATGACAAAGGAGGTAAGAATATACAATGGGGAGAAGGTGGTCTCTTCAATAAGCAGTTTTCAGAAAACTAGATAAGTGTATGTACAAGAATAAAATTAAATCATTGCTCTCACCATATACAAAGATGAACTCCAAATGGATTAAAGACATAACTATAAGACAGAAACCATGAAATTCCTAGGGGAGAGGGGATAAGCAGTGACCCCTTTGATGCATCTCTACATATCTCTAACATATATATTTTTATCTGTCTCCAAAGGCACAGAAAAGAAAAGAGAAGTAAATAAGACCTAATCAAAATTAAAAACTTTATGTTTACATATACTGCATTAAAACTTACGACAAAATTAAGAAAAACTTTTGTACAGTGAAGAAAACCATCAACAAAATAAAAAGACAACATATTAAATGGAGAATATGTTTACAAATGATATGACCAATAATGGGTTAATATCTAAAATAAGCAAAAAAATCATACAACTCAATATTAAAAAAAGAAAAAAAAATCCAATTAAAAATGGTTAGAGGACCTGAACAGACATTTTTCCCAAAGGAGACACACAGATGGTAATAGAAATTAAAAATATACTGTATATCACTAATTATTAGGGAAACACAAGTCAAAATCAAATCGACTATACTTCAATAAAAAGTAAAAATTAAAAGAACATGAGATATCACTTTGCATATGTCAGAATGGAAAAGGAGAATAAATAATTAGTGTTCATAAGGATATAAAAAAAAGGAATGCTTGTACACTGTTGATGGGAATGTAAATTGGTACACAGAGTATGGAGAATCCTCAGAAAATGAAAACTAGAGTGAGGACATGCTTCAGCAATTCCATTTATGAGTATATGTCCAAATAAAATGAAAATAGTAATTAAAATATATTCAACCCAATGTTTATAGTAGTATTATTTGCAATAACCAAGGTATGGAAGCAAACTAAATGTTCATCAACAGACGAATGTGTGAAGAACTGGTGTGTATATACAATGGAATACCACTCAGCTGTGAAAAGGAATTAAATTTTGCCATTTGCAACAATAGGGATGGATCTAGAGGATATTATTATGAAATAAGTCAGACAGAGAAAGACAAATATTATATGTTTTTCTTTATGTGTGGAATCTAGAAAATTAAGTGAATGAATAGAACAAAACAAAAGCAGACTCACATATAAGGAGAACAAACTGTTGTTTACCAATTGGGATAAGGGTGGGTAAGGGTCAGGATAGGCGAAGGGGTTTAAGAGGTACAAACTGCTTGGTATAAGATAAATAATATAAAATAATGTAATATATAGCACAGGGAATAGAGCCAATATTTTATCATAATTTTATATAGGGTGTAATCCAAACATTGATTCACTATATTATACATCTGGAACTAATGCAATAAAGTCAACTATAACTGGGAAAAAAATTGCTGAGGCCTTCGGGGGTTATTAGGTCATGTGGTTGAGGCCCTTATGATTGGAATTTATGTTCTTATAAAAGAAATCCCAGACAGCTTCTTAGCTCTTTCTGAGTTATTAAGGCCATATCCAGAACATGGCAGTGCTGGATGAACCAGGAAGCATGTCCTCACCAGACATCAAATTTTCTTACTCCTAGATTTTTTACTTCCTTGCCTCCAGAACAGTGAGAAATAATTTTCAGTTTTTTTAAGCCACTCAGTCTATGGTGATTTGTTTTAGCAGCTTTCAAGTGGTCTAAACTTTTATCGGTACCATGATTATGGTATAAAAATCATTTCTCCTCCCCAAAACTATTATTCTTTCAATCTGAAGGCACCAAGCAGCATATCACAATAGAAATTATTAAAGTTATACATTTCAAAATGTTTCTTGAATAGTTTTAGATTTGTTGACTCTATGTTTAACAAGCCCATGAAAATGTCATTCTTACATATAAAATGACAATGTTCATTCTTAAATTAAAATGAAGTGATAGTTATATAGAACTTTAGCATATTTAAAATAATACATTGAATCAAAACTGACTTCTTAAGCTATTTCTTTGTTGTTGTTAGGCATCTTGATTTCTATTAAGTCAATTTCAAATTGTAGCACTGACATATGAGAGATAAATGGAGGAAATTTTTTTTAATTGCCAATTTATAGACTCCAAAAATGTCACTTTAAAGATAGTATATTGAAGTAAAAGATAAAACTTTAGGAAAATATATTTTGTTCAATTTAAAGAGAAAAAAATCGATACTTACAAAATGCAATTTTCTCTAGATTCATTATTTTCCTTCATTCCTAGCATTCTATATTAACAAATTTATTCTGAACTATATTATATCTCTTAATTACTATAGCTCTACTCTTGAAACATAATATATATCATTAATCTCATGTCATTGTACTAGTTGTTGTTTAGTCTGTAAGTCATATCTGACATTTTTGTGATCCCACGGCTTATGACCTGCCAGGCTTCTCTGTTCATAGGATTTCCCAGGCAAGAATGTAGGAGTGGGTTGCCATTTTCTTCTCCAGGGGTCTTTTTGACCCAGGATTGAACTTGCATCTTCTGCATTGGCAGGTAGATTATTTACCACTGAGCCACCAAGGAAGCCCTTATATTGGTTACACGAGTGCAATTATTACAAATTAATGTCTTGCAACTGTTGCTTATCTTAGAGAAGAATATTTCATTGTGACTAAATTTTTTGAAGTGAGGGGCTTGCTATAGATATGTATGTGTGTGTGCATGTATACTAAGTTGCTTCAGTCGTGTCCAACTCCTTGCAACACCATGGACTCCTCTGTCAATGGGATTCTCCAGACAAGAATAATAGAGTGGGTTGCCATGCCCTTATCCAACAGATGTGTGTGTGTGTATATATATATACTTTTTCTTAAACTGAGGTATAGTTGCTTTACAATGTTGTGTTGGTCTCTGCTATATAAGCAAGTGAGTCAGTTATATGTATACATATATGCTCTCCTACTTGGACCTCCCTCCCACTCCATGGCCCATTACACCCATCTAAGTCACTAAACCTTGGGTACTAGAATTGTGACCTAGAGAATTGTAATATAAGTTGTCTGTTTTAAGCCATTAAGTTGGTGGTAATTTATTACAATAGCAATAGAAAACTAATAGTGTCTGCAAGAGCTGGATCATGATGAACCTAAGCTACTCTCTGCAGATCACTGATTTCTCTCATACTTTCCCTAATGTCTTTCTATTTTCATTTTAGGAATATATGGTTTTTTAAGTTTTCTTATTTTTCAAATTATCAGTTGAAGCAGACAGATTCTTTTGCATATATATTTGTTTCTTTAATAGAATCATACAAAATTCTGTTATTTCAATTTCATATTTAGAACTACTCTAATATTACTTATTAAACCTGATTTTTTTTTAATTTATGGAGATCTCTTTTTGTCATTCTCAATAAGTAAATGTCAATATTTGCAAAATTTTGAAATATTTCAAAATTTCATATTTTATGGCTGTCCAAAGTATACTATTGCTTTGTATATATGATAGTTTTTTCCCTTTGCCTATCATTATTTATTAAATATCTTCTGGAAAAGTGATTGGCAAAATATTTACAGGAGCAATTTTGAAGACTATTTTTTTTTTAATCATGCCTACTAGAATTAGAAACATTTCCATTTAAATTTTTGAAGAGTAACCAAAGTTTTCATATCTTTTATTTATGTATTTGGTCTTCCTAGACCTAAAAGAAACACAAAACTTCTTTTATTTTGCTCATGAAGCTGTTACTATTACTGTCATAAATATGTCAAAATTTGAAGAACTATTTCTTGGTTCATCTTGTTAGGTATCTCATGAAAACATTATATTTGCTGTTTTTAACTTTTCTTGATGTTGCTTGAATCTAGCCACTCCTGCAAACTTTCTCAGAACTTACTGCAAAATTATTTTTTTGTATTAAATTGTAGGGTTCAAATCAGTATTTATTATAGTTTTCTGGGATGAGTCAGAAAGAGCTAAAAAGCTCTCTGGAGTTTCTTGTATAAGGACACAAGTCTCATTCATAAGGGCCTCACCATTTTATCTGCTATTGCAGATAGAGCTCAAAATGCAAATTTGACTATCAGTTCAGTGGCTCAGTTGTGTCCAACCTTTTACAACCCCTTGGACTGCAGCATGCCAGGCTTCCCTGTCCATCACAAGCTCCTGGAGATTAATCAAACTCATGTCCATCAAGTTGGTGATAGTGTTAGTCTCTCAGTCGTGTCCGAACGTTACCCTATGCACTGTAGCCTGCCAATCTCCTCTGTCCATGGAATTCTCCAGACAAGAATACTGGAGTGGACATCCGTTCTCTTCTCCAGGGTATCTTCCCAACCCCAGGATGGAACTCAGGTTTCCTACATTGCAGATGGATTCTTACTAGGCATATTTACATTAAGCACCATAGAAATGGAGATCTAGAAAGAAAAGAGAATCAGGGTTTCACACCTTGTAAAGCAGCTCACTTGCTGCAATCTGTTGAAAATCAGCCTTAGACACAATTTGTCAAAAAAAAAAAAAAAAAAGAAGAAGAAGAAGAAGAAAGAAACAAGGGAAAGGATAGTTTTTATTTTTTTTAATGAAGCACGAAAGATAACATTTGACGATAGCAAAAATCAAAAATAAAATTATATGTGCTTCATAGTAACTCTTACTTCCAACTAAACTGTCCTTTTTAATAGCTGCATAAACACATACTTATTCCATAATTATACGCACTAACATTTGAAATTTAAATTCTATTTCCAACAGTGTAAGAGGGTTCCCTTTTCTCCACATCCTCTCCAGCATTTATTGCTTGCAGACTTTTGGATCGCAGCCATTCTGACTGGTGTGAAATGGTACCTCATTGTGGTCTTGATTTGCATTTCTCTGATAATGAGTGATGTTGAGCATCTTTTCATGTGTTTGTTAGCCATCCGTATGTCTTCTTTGGAGAAATGCCTATTTAGTTCTTTGGCCCATTTTTTGATTGGGGCGTTTATTTTTCTGGAGTTGAGCTGCATAAGTTGCTTGTATATTTTTGAGATTAGTTTTGTCAGTTGCTTCATTTTCTATTGTTTTCTCCCATTCAGAAGGCTGTCTTTTCACCTTACTTATAGTTTCCTTTGTTGTGCAGAAGCTTTTAATTTTAATTAGATCCCATTTGTTTATTTTTGCTTTTATTTCCAGAATTCTGGGGGGTGGATCATATAGAGGATCCTGCTGTGATTTATGTCGGAGAGTGTTTTGCCTATGTTCTCCTCTAGGAGTTTTATAGTTTCTGGTCTTACGTTTAGATCTTTAATCCATTTTGAGCTTATTTGTGTGTGTGGTGTTAGAAAGTGATCTAGTTTCATTCTTTCACAAGTGGTTGACCAGTTTTCCCAGCACCACTTGTTAAAGAGATTGTCTTTACTCCATTGTATATTCTTGCCTCCTTTGTCGAAGATAAGGTGTCCATACATGTGTGGATTTATCTTTGGGCTTTCTATTTTGTTCCATTGATCTACACTTCTGTCTTTGTGCCAGTACCATACTGTCTTAATGACTGTGGCTTTGTAGTAGAGTCTGAAGTCAGGCAAGTTGATTCCTCCAGTTCCATTCTTCTTTCTCAAGATTGCTTTGGCTATTCGAGGGTTTTTGTATTTCCATACAAATCAAACTAGTACAGCCACTATGGAAAACAGTGTGGAGATTCCTTAAAAAATTGCAAATAGAGCTGCCTTATGACCCAGCAATCCCATGGCTGGGTATACACACCAAGGAAACCAGAATTGAAAGAGACACATGTACCCCAATGTTCATCGCAGCACTGTTTATAATAGCCAGGGCATGGAAACAACCTAGATGTCCATCAGCAGATGAATGGATAAGAAAGCTGTGGTACATATACACAATGGAATATTACTCAGCCATTAAAAAGAATGCATTTGAATCAGTTCTAATGAAATGGATGAAACTGGAGCCGATTATACAGAGTGAAGTAAGCCAGAAAGAAAAACACCAATACAGTATACTGACACACATATACGGAATTTAGAAAGAGGGTAATAATGACCCTTTATGCAAGACAGCAAAAGAGACACAAATGTATAGAATGGACTTTTGGGCTCTGAGGGAGAGGGAGAGGGTGGGTTGATTTGGGAGAATGGCTTTGAAACATGTATACTATCGTGTAAGAAATGAAGTGCCAGTCTATGTTCGATACAGGATGCTTGGGGCTGTTGCATGGGGATGATCCAGAGAGATGATATGGGGTGGGAGGCGGGAGGGGGATTCAGGAATGGGAGCTTGTATACATCCGTGGTGGATTCATGTCAATGTATGGCAAAACCAATACAGTATTGTAAAGTAAAATAAATAAAAATAAAATTAAAAAAAAAATAAATAAATAAATAAAATAAAATAAATTCTATTTCCAAATGTTTTGTGATCATTTTGAATATATAAACACCGTTAGCTGTTTATGTGTTCGTCATTTGCTTAACAGTATTGGAAGGGACATAAACATGTCAGTTTTTTTTTTTTCTAAAAAGTACTATTTTAAATACTCTAGATCCCAGTCAGTTAACGTAAAGACCATTGACCTTTGCTAAAATTACCTGAAATTTTAACTCTTTCAGAAACTCTTCACAGCATTGTCTATTGGATTTTTTATTCAATAAATTAAGCTGTAGTTCTAAGGGAAGTCAACTATGTTCAAGTAGAAATTGTGAACTTTGACAATCTGTACATGCTACAGAGCCTGTGTTTTAATTCCAAAATAAGATATGGATGTGTTTATAAAATGCAGATATGTAAGTCTGATGATGGAACAGCCTAAAATAAACTTTAATGTTTACTAATCCATGTGTATCAGGCTAAGATGGGATCAACTCATTTTAGCATTCTGGAGTCTAGTCTTACAAAAACAATTTATTTTCAAGTTATACTATATACCAACTAAGCACCATTTGGTGTTTAACCAAGTTGGAACAAGTTAATCCTTTTGAAATAATGGAGAAGACTATCTTGAAAAAAGTGCTCTTTAATATTAATACTTCTAACAGATGTTGCTCTAAAAGATATTATTTATAGTGATATATAATTGGATTCACTTCTAGTGATAAGAATTTACACTCATTATCTTGGAGATTATGTCTCATCTCCTATTTCAAGTTTTGACTAGATTATAATGGTAATATCTTCATAATTATAAAAAAACAATGGCTTAGTTAATGTGGTTATCAGTATGATTGTGGATGCTGCTAAAATCTTTTAGCTCAAAACTGCTATAACTGTATTCAAATTTGTTTGTATATGTATAAAGGAAGATAACAATGCCATTAAGATATAGAATTGCAGGGAGTATGTAATCTGATTATACACAAAAAACTTTAATTTATAGTTGTTACCTAAGATTTTTTTTTTTTTTTTTTTGCTATTTACAAGTAGCCACTTTTCAATCAAGAATCAAACAATAAAGGGATAGTTGATTTTGAAAATATCATATAAATAAAATGTACTTGATTTTATAGTTGGACTATAAAGAAAGCTGAACACCAAAGAATTGATGCTTTTGAACTGTGGTGTTGGAGAAGACTCTTGAGAGTTCCTTGGACAGCAAGGAGACCTAACCAGTCCATCCTAAAGGAGTTCAGTCATGGGTGTTCATTGGAAGGACTGATGTTGAAGCTGAAGCTCCAATACTTTGGCCACCTGATGTGAAGAGCTAACTCATTTGTGAAGACCCTGATGCTGGGAAAGATTGAAGGCAGGAGGAGAAGGGGACAATGGAGGATGAGATGGCTGGATAGCACCACCAACTCAATGGACATTGAGTTTGGGTGAACTCTGGGAGTTGGTGATGGACAGGGAGGCCTGACTTGCTGTGGTTCATGGGGTCGCAAAGAGTCGGACACGACTGAGTGAATTGAACTGAACTGAACTTGATTTTATTGTGTTAATCAGAAAAAAATATTTTCTTATTGAATAAATTCCAGAGTTACAGATTCTTTTCTTTGTTAGCCATTTTAAAGAAAATGGGAAAAGTTTAGCTTCCTTAGGTTTTCTCAAGCATGGGGAGATTGGGAACAGAGTTACAGAAGCTTTCCATCAAAGGCCTAGGAGGGAATCATTCCTGTTTACACGATTGATGTTTTAGGGATCAATCAAGAATAAAGATCCTTAAGTCTAAAAATAATTGAGAACAGAACCTTTTCAGAAAATGTGGCAGATACTTGTTAAATTTGAGCAAATAGGAAAACAAAGTCTTAGTAGAGATATTGATAATAAATTGTCTTAATTTTATCTTAGATCATTAGGTTTAATCAATTTAGTTTCAAGAAAGGATGCTTTATTTTTATGCTTCCTGCTGATCTACTGAATCCTGTTATCTTTTTTTATGCCACAGCTCAGTTGGAATCCTTGTCTGAAACCATATTACTTGATGCAGGAAAGGGCTTTTGAGAAAACAGGATAATGTTATTCACACTGAATCTTTGAACTTTTTTTTTTTTTTTTCAAGAGGGAATTATTGATTTGTCAGCATCCTTTACACTGCATTGCAAAGATTCAATGTGGAGGAACGATTCATTCCATGAAGGAACACAGGACATGATTACCCTGCTTCCTGCCCTCTTAGTACTTTTAACATTAGAATGCTTTACACAGCTGCTTTGACATACAAATCATCCCAATTGGTTTCTAACAATATAAATTATATTTGTATGCCACTGTCATATTATTTTATCCAATTATATTCAAAAACCTTTTTAGGTGTTGAAGATTGTAACCAGATCTCTTGGTATAAGGTTAATTTGAAACGTAAAATATAGTACCTATTTATGATCTGTTTCAAAACTAGAACTTATTGTAGCTCACATGAGAGAACATTTTTTTGTGTGTGTGAATATGAAGTCAGCAGTAGAGTGAAAAAATGAGGGCACATAAAATCTGCATGCCAGACATAGACATTTTTAAAGGTTATACTTTTCAAGATTTTTTAAAGTATGAGGTCATACCTTGAATAAATGATTTAGCGAAAATGTAATTTTGCATTTAAATTTTTATTTGTAACAGCTTTCATGCAATATGCAATTTTAACTAAAACCTGTCTCTGTATCTAAAATGTACTGCTGAATGGTGATGATAGAAATTCAAAATAAATTTTAGTTGATTTTTCACAAAGGATACTATAGGTATATTAGTATATGCTTATTGGCCTTTTAACATTAAGAAAACTCTGTCTATTCCAGAATTTGAATCACTGCTTCTCAAAGGCCCTTCACAAATTTCCTCTTTGTTTAGAAAATCAATTTATTTGCTTTTACACGTGTTTCTAGTTTTTATAGTAATTCATAATAATTTTACATTGTGCAATCAATTCCAGTAATGCTTTACAAAAACTGCATTATCATATGTTGGTTTATAAATTGGATCCCTCCCACAGAAGGCAAAGAGAGACAAAAGAAAGAGGCAGACCATTCTGAAGATCACTCTAAATCAGTAACTTTAATAAACAAGGGAATTTACTTATGATGCTTGCCTTGGGCTACCACAAGAAGAGTAATCTTCCCACCCACCCACTGGTATCTTAAAAGTTTATATAGAATTCTTAACTGGGTTCAGACACATGAACAATCCAAGAGGTCTCAAAAATACCTTAATTTCACAAAGCTATGGCCTTGGAACAACTTCCTCTGTGGAAACAGTAGGCAGTGTACTTCAAAGGACAGGGGAGGGAATGAGGAGACTGTGATCACCCACGTGGGTCAACTGATTTTCATATTCTCCTGTTTACCACCTCCAACAGCATATTATATTCCCAGCAGCATTAGTAACAACTTTAAACAGAAATTCTCATTTATGCTCATGAAATATATAAAATCATATAAAGAAAATCAACAGATTTTGTAAACATTTTCTAAGAGTTCACTTAAAAAGTTCAAGATTTAATGGCTAGTTTGATTAAGAACAATAAAGTTGGAACAGTTACTATATGCATATCTAACCATATAACTATGTGCTTAGTCTTGTAAAATACTGTAAGGAATTCCAAGGAACACTTTTACTGCTCTATTTCAATTGTGTATGTGTTTATGTTTGAATATGTGAGGATATATTAAAAATTCCCAAGGCAGTGGGTCAAACTGATGATACACTCTTATTAGTAGATGAACATATACTCTTGAGGTAGCAAACTAATATATATTTTTTTTTTTTAGGAAGCATAAATGCTTTATGGAGAAATTGCTCTTTATTTAATTTTAAAAAACAATTTATTTTATTTTAATATTTTAATTATACTACACTAATTAATATTTAATTTTCTTAAAGTAAAATAGTATTTAATTATAATTTATATATACAGTGATACTATAAAGTGAATGAATTAGAGCTAAAGTGGTTATCAAAATGACTGCTATCATGAACATGTAATTCTGGCTCAGAGTTTTATTTGTGATGATATGCAGTCTAGTTTATTTAACAACACACTCAACATAAGATTTGCTTATAAGTTTTAGCCAACTCACAGACAAATATGAACTTTTATAATAGGAAACTAGAATTTCTACTAAATACTTCCAAAAACAGAAACTATTTAACAAAACCATAAGATACATTTCAAATATCCTAATAATGATTTCACCTCAGATTGCTACTGTGAATCACATAAAGTCTTAGACTATTGAATCATGACCCCTACTAAAGTGACATTTCTCAGCACATTCTTAATAAGCACCTTAAAAACCTCAATTTTGGCTTAACCCAACTAGCGTTTTCTTCATGCATGATGTTTTTCTACTTTTCTTCACACATTCTTTCCATGAATTCTTCTTTTATTATCATCATCAACATCAACTAAAATTAACTCTGAGTTGATGTATATCTAAAGTATGATTCAGTTAAGTTCAATCACTCAGTCATGTCCGATTCTTTGCAACCCCATGGACTGCAGCATTCCAGGCTTCCCTGCCCATCACTAACTCCACGAACTTGTCAAACTCATGTACACCAAGTAGGTATGCCATTCAACCATCTCATCCTCTGTTGTTCCCTTCTCCTGCCCTCAGGCTTTCTCCGCATCAGTATTGTTTCCAATGAGTCAGAACTTTTCATCAGGTGGCCAAAGCATTGGAATTTCAGCTTCAGAATCAGTCCTTCCAATGAACATCCAGGACTGACCTCCTTTAAGGAGTTTAGACTGGTTGGATTGCCTTGCGGTCCAAGGGACTCTCAAGAGTCTTCTCAACGCCATAGTTCAAAAGCATCAATTCTTCTGCACTCAGCCTTCTTTATGGTTCAACTCTCACATCTATACATGACTACTGGAAAAAAACATAACTTTGACTAGACAGACATTTCTTGGCAAAATAATGTCTCAGCTTTTTAATATGTTGCCTAGGTTGATCATAGCTTCTCTTCCAAGGAACAAGCATCTTTTAATTTCATGGCTGCAGTCACCATCTACAGTGACCCAAGAAAAGAAAGTCTGTCACTGTTTCCATTGTTTCTCTATCTATTTGCCATGAAGTTGAGACAGTCAATTTCTAGGCATGTTATACTTTAATAAAACTCTGCTACACAAAATCTCTTGAGTGGTCAAGCCTGGTCCCTGGCCATGAAGCTAAATCTTTGGAGATCACAAGTCTGACAGCATTCACTGTAAGCTATCAAAGTGATGGGAGTGGATGCCATGGTCTTAGTTTTCTGAATGTTGAGTTTTAAGCCAGCTTTTTCACTTTCCCCTTCCAGTTTCATCAATAGACTGATTAATTCCTCTTCACTTTCTGCCATAAGGGTGGTGTCATCTGCATATCTGAGGTTATTGATATTTCTCCCTGCAATCTTGTTTCCAGTTTGTGCTGGGAGCCAGTGTGAGGAACTCCGCCCATGGCAAAGGTCATGAGGAAGGAGGCTTCGGCATACACAAAGGCAGGATCGAGCCTCAGGAAATCCCCTGTTCCCGAGCATCTACCCCGAAAAACAGAGTCTACCTACTTTACTATTTAATGCTCTCATCTACGCCTCTGACTTTATGGGGGACTGTTCCCCACCAGTTCTCTCAGAGAAGGAGTAAACTTGCAGCTCCAGTCAATAAAAATTCCTGGGCATGACAAGTGTGTCTCAGGTCAAACCTCTCTGCTGGCAGACTAGTTTGTGTGACAGGATTATCCATACTCCTGCCACTACGCACATGATTGTTTACTACCTCTCAACCATAAACAGCACAGAGAGTTTGGAGTATTTTGAAAATCTTAATTAGCATAGGGCTTTTCTCATTTTTGAGTCAATGATTGCCGCCAGGCCTCCATGTCCTTAGGCACCTGGGAATATATTAATGTATTTGGAATATAGAAAAGGAAATATAGTTTTTGATGTTAGCAATATTAGACTTTTTGAGTTAATGAATTTTCTCTTTTGTTATAGATCACTGTACTTTGTTATAAATCACTGTGTCCTTGCTATGCAAAAATGTAACTTTATCACTATCTTAAGACTAAATAGATCTTAAGGGGAACATTGGTGAAGGGTTTTCATTTGTTGGGCTGATGTTTGCTGCTAAATCTCCATAGTCCCTGCCCTTATAATGAATATAACTAACATATAGGAGAAATAAGTATTAACCTTTAAGATTAATCATGTTAACCTTAGGTTAAATAAATTCCTTTCTTAGTTGTAACTCACTACACCCTCACCCTATAGGAATGCAACTTTTTCTGGTACCTTCAGAGGGTGGCACCTGGTTTAAGAAAAAACACACTTGGAAAAAAATAAGTTTTTTGGTTATCAGAAAGAAAGGGTTGTAAAATGTCAGCAGGCATTATGGCCAGAAGATGATGTAAAACCCCTAAGACCTTTTTTTATACATTTATGTGAAGCACCTGATTTTTATAAAGATCAGGACTGCTGACCCCCGCTTGACTTTAAAATTTACATTTGTCTCTAAGTGTAACAAAAGGTATATAAGCAAACCTAAAAAATAAAGAAATCGGATCAGTTTCTGGAAAGACTGGTTCCCCCGTGTCGTTCTTTCTTGCTCCCTGTTTTTCTGGCTAAATTCCCATCTGGAACGTGGGTGCTCGCCACGTCTACTTACTTGCCCCAGCTTTTAAGTTCCATGCGAGAAGGAGCCAAGGAGGGGCACCTTCTGATATTCAAGTGCCAGTGGTGGCCCAACGTAGATGGTGCAAATTCCTTGTCTTGGAATGTTATTGGTATCCCATGTAAACCAAGTTATTCAGCCTCTTTTTCTCCACTAATATTTCCTACTACACTATCCGTTTCTAATCTCTCCCTATGAAGGTGAAGGTGAAGTCACTCAGTCGTGTCCGACTCTTTGTGACCCCGTGGTCTGTAGCCTACCAGGTTCCTCTGTCCATGGGATTCTCCAGGCAAGAATACTGGAGTGGGTTGCCATTTCCTTCTCCAGGGGATCTTCCCGACCAAGGGATCGAACCCAGGTCTCGTGCATTGGAGGCAGACGCTTTAACCTCTGAGCCACCAGGGAAGCCCAATCTCTCTTTATATCTGTAATTAAATAAGTTTTTTCCTAGGATGTCAATTCCGTCTCCCCTTCGAATTACCCTGGATCCACCAGGGCTGGACCCCGGCAAGTTTGTGTTACATGATGTAATCTACATATCGGTTAAATAAGCAGGGAGACAGTATACAGCCTTGATGTATTCCTTTCCCAATTTGGAACCAGTTCATTTCTCCATGTCTAACTGTTACAAGATGGCTGGATGGCATCACTGACTCAATGGATGTGAATCTGAGTGAACTCCGGGAGTTGGTGATGGACAGGGAGGCCTGGCGTGCTGCAATTCATGGGGTCGCAAAGAGTTGGACATGACTGAGTGACTGAACTGAACTGAACTGAACTGTTACTTCTTGACGTGCATACAGATTTCTCAGCAGGGAGGTGAAATAGTCTGGTACTCCCATCTCTTTAAGAATTTTCCACAGATTTTGTGATCCACATTAAAAGGCTTTGGTGTAGTTAATAAAGAAGAGGTAGGTGATTTTTCTGTAATTCTCTTGCTTTTTCTGTGATCCAACTGATGTTGGCAATTTGATCTCTGGTTCCTCTGCCTTTTCTAAAACCAGCTTGAATATCTGGAAGTTCACGGTTCACATAATGATGATGCCTGGCTTGGAGAATTTTGAGCATTACTTTACTAGCATGTGAGTGAGTAAGTGAGTGAAAGTCGCTCAGTCGTGTCCGACTCTTTGCTACCCCATGGACTATATAGTTCATGGAATTCTCCAGGCCAGAATACTGGAGTGAGTAGCCTTTCCCTTCTCCAGGGGATCTTCACAACCCAGGGATCAAACCCAGGTCTCCCTCACTGCAGGCAGATTCTTTACCAGTTGAGCCACAAAATGAGTGCAATTGTGCAGTAGTTTGAGCATTCTTTGGCACTGCCTTTCTTTGGGATTGGAATGAAAACTCACCTTTTCCAGACCTGTAGCCCCTGCTGACTTTTCCAAGTTTGCTGCATATTGAGTGCAGCACTTCCACAGCATCATCTTGTAGGATTCGAAATAGCTCAACTGCCATTATATCACCTCCACTAGCTTTGCTTGTAGTGATGCTTTGTAAGGCCAACGTGACTCTGCATACTGGAACGTCTGGCTCTAGGTGAGTGATCACACCTCATGGTTATCTGGGTCATTAAGACCTTTTTTCATAGTTTTGTGTATTCTTGCCACTTCTTCTTACTATCTTTTGCTTTTGCTAGCTAGGTCCATGCCATTTCCTTTGTTTATTGTGCCCATTTTTGGATGAAATGTTTTCTTAGTATCTCTAATTTTATTGAAGTGATCTCTAGTCTTTCCCATTATATTGTTTTCCTCTATTTCTTTCCACTGATCACTGAGGAAGGCTTTCTCATCTCTTCTTGCTGTTCTTTGGAACTTTGCATTCTGATGGGTATGTGTCTCATTGTCTCCTTTGTCTTTTGCGTCTCTTCTTTTCTCAGGTGTTTGTAAGGCTACCTCAGACAACCATTTTTCCTTTTGCATTTCCTTTTCTTCCAGGTGGTTTTGATCATGGCCTCCTGTACAATGTAACAAACCTCTGTTCACAATTCTTCAGGCACTCTATCAGATCTAATCCCTTGAATTTATTTGTCACTTTCACTTTATAATCATAAGGGATTTGATTGAGGTTGTACTTGAATGGTCTAATGGTTTTCCCTACTTTCTTCAGTTTAAGTCTAAATCTGGCAATAAGAAATCCATGATCTGAGCCACAGTCAGCTCCAAGCCTTATTTTTGCTCACTGTATAGGGCTTCTTCATCTTTGGCTGCAAAGAATGTAATCAATCCGATTTTGGTATTGACCATTTGGTGATGTCCTTGTGTAGAGTTGCCTCTTCTGTGGTAGGAAGAGGGTGTTTGCTATGACCAGTGCATTCTTTGGCTAATAGTTGTTAGTCTTTCCTCTGCTTCATTGACCTACTCCTATGCCAAACTTATCTGTTACTCCGGGGATCTCTTGACTTCCCCCCCCCCCCTTTTTTTTTTTTCTTCCAGTCCCTTATGATGAAAATGACATATTTTTTGCTGTTAGTTCTATAAGGTCTTGTAGGTCTTCATAGATCCATACAACTTCAGCTTCTTCAGCATTACTGGTTGGGTCATAGACTTGAATTACTGTGATATTGAATGGTTTGCCTTGGAAGTAAGCAGTGATCATTCTATCATTTTTTAGCTTGCATCCAAGTACTACATTTCAGACTCTTGTTGACTATGAGGGCTACTCTATTTCTTCTAAGAGATTCTTGCCCACAGTAGTAGATATAATGGTCATCTGAATTAAATTCGCCCATTCCAGTCCATTTTAGTTCACTGATTCCTAAAATGTCCATGTTCACTCTTGCCATCTCCTGTTTGACCACTTCCAATTTCCTTTGATTCATGGATCTAACATTCTAGGTTCATATGAGATATTGTTCTTGTACTACTTTGGTACTCCCTAAGTATGTGTTTGTCTACTGATGTGAACTGTGTAGTAAACATGTGTTTAAGATGAACCAATTGCAGGTGTGATGAGATATTTACTCTCCTTGGCATCCATGTAGAAACTGGTGTGGCCAGAGATCCTCGACTGGTTCAGCTATACATTGACTTCTCAGTACCTTGATATTCTGTAAACATCATTTTGTGTGTGTATCATCTGAAAATGTTTTCAACATAGTGCTCTAAGTACTTTGTTATATAATTTTCATCTAATTTCATTCATTCTATTAAATGTTTAAAACAATTGCCTTCCCCCTCCTTTTTTTCCCTACTCTGAATCTTTTATCTCCAAAATAAAATGTAAAGATCACAAGTATGGAGACTTGTCTTTTGCATATTTTGTGTACTAGGGAATATCATAATAAATGCTATACGGTTTTTAAACACATTTGTGTGACTAATGAATGTAGACATCAATGAAAGTAGCTTGGCATAGTGGAAGTGAGACAAAAACTTCTATACTTCCTTATATATTCACAGAAAACAGAAATATTTGGTTATTTGTATGATTTTCTAACCTGTTTTTATATAAATTAAGCAGTGCAAGTTGAAGAATTATTCATAACTGAGGAAGAAAAAATAGTCTGCAGCTCTGATTTCTACATGTTTCAGATTCTTTTTTAGGTTGATTTGCATAGATCTAGACAAGTTTAAGGTTTTAAGATTGGGCATTTTCTTTATTTGCTATCCTAAAATAGTTAGCCATTATCTCACTTTGATAAAGTGAAAAATCAGGCTTTCCAATTTTCACTTTCTATATGCAACCCAAACTAGATTTTCATCCTCAATACTAGATTTATCTTCCAATTTGTTTATTTTTCAATTTGACAGTGTACTCCTTTATTTAAATATTGTAAGCAATTTAATCATAAGGAAAATCTAACTTCCCAACAACTTTAATTTTGATTATTTTCATGTTGTTGAATATATTTTCAAAGATGAAAAAAGAGGTCAGCTGTAAGAATTGAACTGTATCAAGTCTTTTGAGATGCATTTAACACCTTTATTGGGAGTCTCAGTGAGAGGCATATCATTTGATAGGTATATACACTGCTGTTCTTTCCTTCTCATCCAGAACTGCAAATAGTTTTTGTCCTGCTGGTGTGGTTGCTTCCTTTATTCACCAAAAGAAAGTTAATATCAACTATATTTGAAAGAACAGTTGATGTGTGCCCACTAACAGCACAGAAGTGTGCATTACCAGGCCTTGATATATTCACTCGTTGTCCAAGAGTTTCTGGGTACAGATGGTGAAAGTGGAATTGAAGTAATTGTTTCTAAATTCTGATTTGTCTCCCTTGACCTTTAATCACTTCTTCTCCTAGTCTCATGATCCTTCATCTATCTACATTATTATGTTCTCTTCATACAACCAGATAAAGTTGGGGGAAGTAGAGAAGAAAGAAGTGAAAGAAAATAAGTGACATTCCACATAGTATATAGAAGGAACAAAGTACACATTTAAAATGGTGGTGGGATGATGGATAAGCAGAATTAAGGTTGTTAAAATAAGCAAAAAACTCAAATGGTCTAAAAAACATGGAGGACTGAGTGCAATTTTTCATTAGGCTTTACTAATTAGATATTCTATAAGGATGATGATAATTTATGTATCATTGACTAATTCAAAAATTTGTCTATTTAGTGAATATTTATTAAGATCAGTTGTTTGCCAGGCATTTTCAAGGTAATAGAGATAGAATGATAAATAAGGCAACAGTGCTGCAGGAAAATGAAATTTTAGCAACAGCACCTAAAAATAGTAATAAATAAGTAAACAACTATATAATTAATAATAATAGCTATATGTAGTATTTATTTTTAAAGTATATTTTTACATACCTGCAAAAAGTAATTTATAAAAGCATATATTTTGATAAGATACTATTGAAAACATCACAGACCTTTCATAACATCACAGACAATAATCTATGATTATAATAATCTGTTGCACACACAATAATCATGTGGCCCAGTGGTAAAGAATCCATCTACCAATGCAGTAGATGGCCTGTTCAATCCACATGTCCAGAAGATCCCCTGGAGAAGGAAATGGCAATTCACTCCAGTATTCTTGGTTAGAGAAGCTCACGGACAGAGGAGCCTGGGGTCCCCGGTCCATGCTGTTGCAAAGAGTCAGCTGTTATTGTAGCTACTGAACAACAACAAATCAAGAAAAAGGATACCTAAAAAGAGAGATGGACTTTGTTCATGCAATAGATCATCATTGTTTAGAGATGTAGATGTCCCCTTATTGATTTATGAATAAAATGTTATCAAAACCAAAATCTAAAAAAAAAAAAAGTAAAACTAAATTGCAAAATTCAAGTGGATGTGCAAATGACTATGAAAAGCTAAGACTGTCTTCAGTACAGGAAGATGGAGGGAAATTTTGCTGTACTTAATATCCAAATTTATAATTTGCATGATAAGTCACTTCAGTCACGTTTGACTGTGTGTGACCCTTATAACTGTAGTAAAGCAAGCCCGTTTGTCCACAGGATTCTCCAGGCAAGAATATTGGAGTGGATTGCCATGCCCTCTGCCAGGGGATCTTTCTGACCCAGGGATTGAACCTATGCCTCTTACATCTCCTGCATTTTCAGGTGGGTTCTTTACAACTAGAGTTACATGGAAAGCCCTTTGAATTTATAGCAAAGTTATAACAATTAAAGTAAATTGCCTAAGAATAGAAAAATAGACAGAACATAGATCCCATAAGCAAACTCAAACACTTTATTAATCTATGACCACTTTGGCTCTGCATAGTAATGACAAATGAAGCACCATTTCTATAACTCATTCTGGAACAACTGTGTATCTACAAAGGAAATATAAAAGGATTACTACCTCACACTCTACAGAGAAAAATTAATTCCAGGTATATAATACATCATCTATAATCATACACATGATACACAGGATATATCACCCACTTGTTTTAGTCTAAAAATGTTTTTCTAATTGCTTTATCATTTATATCTAATGAAATATAATAGGACATCTTTTTTTTAGTTTATATTTGTTGGACTTTTGCTTTCAGGCTTATTAAGTAGTTTTTGTTGTTGTTGTATTCTCCATACCTCTACGGAGAAGACAATGGCACCCCACACCAGTACTCTTGCCTGGAGAATCCCATTGACGGAGGAGCCTGATAGGCTGCAGTCCATGGGGTCGCAAAAAGTCAGACACAACTGAACGACTTCACTTTCACTTTTCTTTCTTTCTTTCTTTCTTTTCTTTCTTTTTTTTTTTTTTTTTGAGGATTAGGGAAGACTTATAAAATTCATTTTTTAAAAATTGAAGTATTGTTAATTTACAATGTCATGTTAGTTTTAGTTGTACAGCACAGTGATTTAGTTATGTATATATACACACACACACACACACACACACACACACACCCCTATTCTTTTGTACTTTTTTTCATTTTTTTAATTTTACTTTATTCAACTTTTCAATATTGTATTGGTTTTGCCATACATCAACATGAATCCACCATGGATGTACATGAGTTCCCAATCCTGAACCCCCCTTCCACATCCCTCCCCATACCATTTGGGAGAATGGCATTGAAACATGTATAATATCATGTAAGAAACGAATCACCAGTCTAGGTTCGATGCAGGATACAGGATGCTTGGGGCTGGTGGACTTTCACTTTTCACTTCCATGCATTGGAGAAGGAAATGGCAACCCACTCTGGTGTTCTTGCCTGGAGAATCCCAGGGACGGCGGAGACTGGTGGGCTGCAGTCTATGGGGTCGCACAGAGTCGGACACAACTGAATTGACTTAGCAGCAGCAGCAGCAGCCATATCTCTAAGCTTAGCTTTTCATGGTTTTATTAGTTTTTGATTCATATTAACTTTTTCTCCTATAACCTCTCCTTAACCTCTGATTACACTAGTTGAGGATGAACTCATTTTTAGGTGGTTTAATGTTTCCTACAATGGTAAGGATATTATACTGAAAACACAATAAACTGAACATGGCTTCCTCCAAGTCATGTATAGGCATAAGTTCCAGACACAAGTTGATTATGAAACTGCAGAAATGTTTCTCAGGGGCCCCTGAGGAGCTCTAGTTCTTTTTGTCTCAGCACAGAAAGAATTAAGAAGAGGAAAAGTAATAGATAAGTCTTTTATTAGAATAGAATGCTTGTGTGGTTTACAAGTGGATGAGTATGGGGTGCCACACCTGGAACTTGGTGGGCTACAGTTTGATAATCAAAGGCAAAGTGGAGACGGGTGGAAGAACATATTTTCCCTCATTCTTGAGTAAATGTCAAGAATCAGCTCCTCGTCCTTCTCTACATTGGGTGGTAGAGTTTTCCTGTACCCACATGGTCAAACTGAGGCTGTTGACTGTCGCAGCACAATGGAAATGAGAAAAAAGCTGATTTATTTGTTCAGTCATTCAGTCGTGTCCAACTGTTTGTAACCCCATATACTGCAGCACGTCAGGCTTCCCAATCCTTCACCATCTCCCAGAGCTTGCTCAGACTCATGTCCATTGAGTTGGTGATGCCATTCAACCATCTTGTCCTCTGTTGTCCCTTTCTGCTCCTGCCTTTCATCTTTCCCAGAATCAGGGTCTTTTATAATGAGTCAGCTCTTTGCATCAGCTGGCCAAAGTATTTAAGTGTCAGCTTCAACTTCAGCATCAGTCCTTCCAGTGAATATTTAGGATTGATTTCCTTCAGGATTTACTGCTTTGATCTCCTTGCTGTTCAAGGGGCTCTCAGGAGTCTTCTTCAATACTCTAACTTCTTATGGTCCAACTCTCACATACATACATATATGACTACTGGAAAAACCATAGCTTTGACTCTATGGATCTTTGTTAGCAAAGTAACATCTCTGCTTTTTAATATGCTGTCTAGGTTGGTCATAGGTTTTCTTCCAAGGAGCAAGTGTGTTTTAATTTCATGGATGCAGTTACCATTTGCAGTGATTTTAGAGCCCTAAAAAACAAAGTCTGTCACTGTCTCCATTGTTTCCCCATTTATTTGCCATGAAGTGATGGAATTGGATGCCAAGATCTTCGTTTTTTGAATGTTGAGTTTTAAATCTGCATTTTCACTCTCCTTTTTCATCTTCATCATGACGCTCTTTAGATCTTCTTCACTTTCTGCCATAAGGGTGGTGTCATCTGCATATCTGAGGTTATTGGTATTTCTCCTGGCAAATTTGATTCCAGCTTGTGCTTCATCTAGTATGGCATTTTGCATGATGTACTCTGCATATAAGTTAAATAAGCAGAGTGACAATATACAGCCTTCATGTACTGCTTCCCCAATTTGGAACCAGTCTGCTGTTCCATGTTTGATTCTAACTGTTGCTTCCTGACTTGCATATAGGTTTCTCAGAAGGCAGGTTAGATGATCTGGTATTCCAATCTATTTAAAAATTTTCCACAATTTGTTGTGATCCATACAGTCAAAGGCTTCATATATTTTTGGTGGGATCCAACATTCTCCTGTCAATTGTTGGTCAGCAGCTAGTGACAATTTTGTGGTTCTTGCAGAAGATAAGCACATGTCCTTGTACTCTGATGTCTTGTGTCCTTGCCAAAAGCTGGTGACATATACTAAAATATGGTAAATGACCTCAGGTTTCAGTATAATGTCAATTTTTCTTTATACTTTTGTTTTTAGTGCATGCAAAGAAGCATGTCCTAGCAATTATTAATTTATGGTGCTCACTGGGAAGTATATGAGTCTCATTCCACCATCGTTTTATTGTTTTGAGGCATGTCTCATAAATCTGTTGCATTATTTTTTGCTAACCATCTTGTCAAAGCTATGATTTTTCCAGTCATCATGTATGGATGTGAGTTGGACTATAAAGAAAGCTGAGCACCGAAGAATTGATACTGTTGAACTGTGGTGTTAGAGAAGATTCTTGAGAGTCCCTTGGACTGCAAGGAGAGCCAACCAGTCCATTCTAAAGGAAATCAGTCCTGAATATTCATTGGAAGGACTGACACTGAAGCTGAAACTCCAATACTTTGGCCACATGATACAAAGAACTGACTCATCTAAAAAGACCCTGATGCTGCAAAAGATTGAAGGTGGGAGGAGAAGGGGACAACAGAGAATGAGATAGTTGGATGGCATCACCAATTCAATGGACATGAGTTTGAGTAAACTCTGGGAGTTGGTGATAGAGAGGCCTGGCGTGCTGCAATCAATGGGGTCACAAAGAGGTGGACACGACTGAGCGACTGAACTTAACTGATGACTATTTTGTTTTATTTG
Source organism: Oryx dammah (assembly GCF_014754425.2). Taxonomy (NCBI): domain Eukaryota; kingdom Metazoa; phylum Chordata; class Mammalia; order Artiodactyla; family Bovidae; genus Oryx; species Oryx dammah. The sequence goes on from NW_024070186.1 coordinate 124,259,432, forward strand.
ATTTTGTGGTTAAGCAAACTTGTCTTTCTTGAGTGGTCATCAACTTACAGGGATCACCTATTCATTTTCCTTCACTTATGATCCTTTATTGGGATTAACTGTTGAATCAACTACAGTTATAGATTTTGAAAGACTTCTTTATAAATATTGGTGATCAACAGCAACCTCTGGTTTAAAAGTGATGTCTGGCTCCAGTACTCTGTATAACTGGAAATTTTATTTAAAAGAGAGTGAAACTCTTAACTCCTATGTATGGACTTATGATCTGGCAGTCCTATGGCTGCAGTCCCAGTTACTGCTTTGATTTCATTTGGAATCTTGGACAGAAAAATATTTATCTTGTTTTTGTTGTCAGCAATCTCTGTCTGTCTCTGTCTCTCTGTCTCCCTCCCCTCCTGTATTTTATCTAAAATCATTATACTATCTGAATGCCTAGACAGTTTCTTCATTAACTATCATTCATCTTCACAGACCTGAATTAATCAGTGCCCCCAACAGAGAAACAATGTCACTGATGATCCAGTTAAATTATAGGTATTGAATGTTCATGGTGTTCAAATTAAAAAAAAAAAAAAAAAGTATCTCAGGTGTACTAAAAGACATTATTTTCAGTCTTCTTTTAAAAAAGCCAGTAGTAGTTTCTCCTTTACTTTAGTCTAAAATTCTCAAGGGTTTTCTTTTGATGATACTGAATTTTGGAAATCTCAAATTAAAATACTGGTACATCAATTATTTATACAGTAGAATATAACTTGGAATCAATATTGCATGGAAAATACAACTAACTTAATTTAATTTTTTTCAGTATTAATTTTCAGATTGCTCCATGAAATAATAAATAATAATCAGAGATCTGCATCCCTAGATGTTATCTCTCTATATATAATTACCTCCTTAAAATTAACTAGGTTATAAACATATTGTGGTGGACGGATATTTAATAAAAATATAAAATTTAAACTCTGGTCATCATATTTTATTTTTCTTTTTAAAATAAAAATCTAAAAAATGTAGCTTAATATTTATTATCTTGACAGAATTTTCAGTTTTAGACCTCATTAAGTTACTGTGGCAGAAAATCTGGGCTAAGCTAATAAAATCATTATCTATTTAGGAATTCTAAGAATAGTGTGTACATGCTTTCCTTCCTAGAATCATTTGCCATTTCAAGCAGAGCCTTTATTTCATTGTTAACTTTCTAGGACTTCATTATCTATGCTAAGCCTGACATTTTCCAAATTGAAGATACTGAATTTGTCTTTTTTGGCTATCTGTGTTAATTCTTGTGCTTAAAACCATCACTTATCACTTTAGCCTAATTAAATCCAACTGTACATATCATTCAATGCCCCAGTAACTCCTTTTCTGTGATCTTTCCTCCCTCTTTGACAAAATCAAGTTGTATCTATGCTGAAAGTGACTCTAGCTCAGTGTCTCTAAGATAGATGAGTATGTGCTGTAAAAAGGTAGCTACTTTGAAAAGGGCCTGTTTAATTTTCACTTTAATTAAGCTTTTCCATTTTTATCCACCACAGGAAGTTTTAATTTTGAACTTCCTATTCTGAATTTCTAATGAAATCATGTAACCATGATTACATTCAGTTTTACTTCTTTTGGGGTTGTCATATGTCCTCATTTAACATTTTCATATATTTTGCTGTTACTATTGTCTTTTGTTTTCCATCTACTTGGCTCACATATTCGAGAGGCAGGATGCCTGAATTTTTAAATGTTATATGTAATAATTTAGATATCGTATTTTTATGAGGAGTGTAATTCATTTGTGCAGTGACTTTCATGTTAGGTAAAAATTTAAAATGATTAAATCTGTAGATAACACAATATTATTTTTACCTCTATTTCTCAATTACCTCCAATTCTCAGTCCTCAAAACTTCTGTCTTGATTCATTATTGTTGACTTCCATCTCTGATATGCAAAAAATCATTCCTCTACCATCACATACTCAAATAACCAACTCCACTGATATTTTTTAATCAAAATTTCCTTCCATTAAGGGATAAATATGTTTTAGAACAGCTGCATTCTTAATTGTATGCTATAAATTTAATTTTTACCTTGAAAGCAAAATTGTATCTATGTTGAATGTGACTCTATTTGTCCAGCACACATCCTACATTTTTAATTCATGTTGATGTACAGCAAAGCCAATACAATAAAGTAATTAGCCTCCAATTAAAATAAATAAATTAAAAAAATAAAAACTGAAAAAAAAAGAAGATAATTTGTTTCTTGAGCAGTTTACAAAGTTTCAAGAATCTAACAAATTGTTTTCCAAGTGGCTCAATCACATTGCATTCTCAGCAGCTATGAGTGAGAGTTCCTGTTGTTCTACACCCTTACCAGCATTTGGCAGTGTCGTGTTCCAAACATTGGCCATTTATATAAGAGTGAGGTAGTATACCATTGTTGTTTTAATTTGCATTTCTCTGCTGACATACTAAGTTGAGAATCTTTTCATATACTTACTTTCTGTCTGTGTCTCTTCTTTGATGACGTGTCTGTTATGGTTTTGGTCCATTTTTAATCATTTTTTTTTTTGGTTTATTTTCTTATTTTTGAGTTTTAAGAGTTCTTTTATATTTTGGAAAGCAGTGTTTTATTAGATGTGTCTCTTATAGATAGTTTGTGGTTGGTCTTCTCATTCTCTTGATATCATTTTTCATAGAGTAGAAGTTTTTAATTTTAATGAAGTCCAGTTTATCATATTTCTCTTGTAGATTGTGCCTACATTGTTACAGTGATCACTATACTCAAGGTCATCTATGTTTTTCCCTATTTTATACTCTAGAAAAGTTATAGCTTGCATTTTATATTTAGATTTATGATCCCTTTTATGTTAGTGTGTGAAACATGTAGAATATGTCCAGATTCTTTTTTTTTTTTTTTTTTTTTTTTGCATGTGGATAACCAGTTGTTTTAGTACTGTTTGTTGGAAAGACGATCTCTGCACCATGGTATTACCTTTATTCCTTTGTCAAAGATTCATTATCTATATTTATGAGAGGGTCTTTTTTCTGGGCTCTGTATGCTCTTTCACTGATCTATTTGTGTATTCTCCCACCAGTATCACAATTTTACTACTTCAGCTTTATAGTAAGTCTTCAATTCAGATACTCCTCTTAAGTTTTTTTTCCTGGATTTTTTTCTGGGGAATTTTGCCTCTCCATGTAATCTTTAGAACCAGTTTCTTGATATTCACAACATAACTTATAGTATTTTGTTTGGAATGCATTGATCCTGTATATTAAGTTGAGAACAACTAACATCTGAACAGTATTGAGTCTTCCTATCCATGAACATGGGATATTTCTTCATTTATTTAGTTTTTTTATTTCATTTATCAAAATTCTGTGCTTTCCATCATACAGATTTTCAACATATTTTGTTAGATTTATACTATGTATTTAGTTTGGGGAGTGCTAATGTAAATATTAATGAGTTTATCAGAGGAGTAGTTAAGACAGTGAAATAGGAGGATAAAGAATTTGTCTCTCTACACAAGTATTCATTGAGAACTTCTTCAAATGGAATAATTCTCACAGAACACCTGTTGAACATTATTACCAGAAGACTTTGGACACCTAAAAGGACAAGAACATTGACAGAAGACTTTGGGCCCCTAAAGACTTCCCTTGTAGATCAGCTGGTAAATAATCCACCTGCAATATGGGAGACCTGGGTTCGATCCCTGTGTTGGGAAGATCCCTTGGAGAAGGGAAAGGCTACCCACTCCAGGATTCTGCCCTGGAAAATTCCATGGACTGTATAGTCCATGGGGCCACAAAGAATTGGATATAACTGAGTGACTTTCACTTTCAGTTGTGTGTTGGGCACCTAAAAGGAAAAGAAAAATCCCCTTGCAACTGGATAGGATGGAAGAAAGAAAAAAAATAAATAAATAAAAGAGGAATCAAAACAGAGACCAGCAACCCTAGCAGAAAGTTGAAAGTGAGAAAAAAGTTCATGCACACAGATGTTCCCCCTACCCCACAGTGGGGAAATCAGTTGGAACAGAAACAGAACTTTGAAGGATCAAAGGAGAATGCTATGTATGGTCTGTAGAAGGCAGAGCAATGTAAAAATTGTACATATTGTCTGTGCCAAAGCCCTGAGGACCCCAGACTGAACAGTGTGTCTCCTGTTGTGGATGGGGGCTGGGTGATAGAAATTGGGGTTTAGAGCATGGGCCCAGAAAGGATCAGCTGTTGGCAGTGGAAAGGCATCCTGAAGGGACAGGAATTAGGAGCGCCACAACTGGTAAGCTGGCAGAAAAAGCCTGGGACTCCATAAAAGTAAGGTGTGGTTGTTGAGTGGTGGTCAAGGGGCGAGGCTACCATTGCAACCCTCTTCCCAGTCAGCTGCTGTAGGCACTGACATGGGTGCCCATATGAGCAGGTTCACTTGCCCCTCATGCTAAGGCCTCGTCTGCCCATGTGGGCTCCAGTATTCTGAGCACTGCTTATTCCAAAGCTTACTTGGAAATCAGCCCTGGGCACCTATGCTCCTGGACACAGGAATCCACCAGTGCTTGCTGGGGCAGAGTACTAAAGCAGGGGTTAAGAGGTTAAAAGAGCAGATACAGGGAGAGGACTGCTACTACCTGCATGGATACAACAGAAGGGACAGGAGTTAGAGGCCCCATGGCCAGGAATGCACCTGAGGAACTTTGATCAGCCTAGGAAATGAGGCACCAACTTTGGGTGGCACACATGGGAGAGGCCCATCACTGTCCCCACAGGACAAACCCTGCCTCTGTCGGCACTGGGAGGTACTCCCACTAGAGCAAACATGTCTCAGTCTGTTGCATCTACCTGACAATCTCTGCTACTACAGGCACTCTGCACACATCCCAGTTGTGGCTGCCATACCTCTCCCTTGTGTGAATGAGTAAGTGTGCCCCAATCAGCTGCTACTTTCACTCCGTCTCATCTGGGTGGGGAAAAGATACCTAAGAGTGGGGCATACATAGAGGCAGGGGCAAAACCAAAGATGATCCTCAGGGGCATTGCATCTAAGGAAGAGGAACAGAAATCTCTTATGTGAAGCTGCCTAAACTGCAGATTAAATTCCTGTAATTTGCTTGATAAATCCTGTTTCTGTGGAATATATGAATAGATTAGTGTTCCCACAACTGAAACCAGCCTAGCTTCAGTAATAATGGACTTTAGGGTCAAGAATACATGGGAATTGGGCCATGTCAGGGTCTGAGCTGGACCCACCGTGCCCACAGACACACAGGTATGTCTCTGTTCTCTCAGAGACATACCTAGAGGTATGAGAGGGCCTCCTGGGGAGGCAGAGGTTGGCTGTGGCTCACTGTAGGAGCAAGGACATTCTCAGAGGTCTCAGGAAAATATTACTATTATTCCTTCATTTCATTTTGTTCAGTTGTTGGTGCTGTTGTTTCTGTTTTTTTTTTTAATAGTTTTATTATTCTATTTTTATTTGAGTGTTTTGCTTTGTATCTTTTTCTTGTTTTCATTCTTCAGTTTTTTTTTTTTCAGTCATTTTTAATGTGTTTGCTCTATGTTTCCTTTGCCTTTTTTAGTTTTAGTTTGCTTTCTGTTTTGTTTTATTTTTGTTAGTTTAGCCCTTATTGATTATTTTCATTTTTTAGTACTTTGTTTGTGTCCTTGTTCTCTTATTTTTTTGTGTTTTTTTTTTTCCTTTTCTTTCTGTACACTCTTTTGTTTCTTTTTGCTTGGTTTTGTTTTTAATCATTTGTCTGTTTATTTTCTTTCCTTTGTATGTGTCTTATTGTGGCTGTTTGCTTTAGTTTTTGCTGTTGGCCTTGGATTTTGCTTGTCTACTGTTTTCCTTTTTCTTTTTTTCTTTATTTTTTCTCTAGCCACATTGTGAGGCTTCTGGGCACTTAGTTCCCTATCCAGGGATCAGATCTGGACATCTAGGGTCTGAGAACTGAGTACAATGCTGAACCACCAAATAATTCCTGAGCCTAAGGAATGTTAATCAGCTTGTGCTTTCCTGGAGGTATCCATCTCAACACCAAGACCTGGCTCCACACAACTGCCCACAGGCTCCAGTTCTGGAGACCTCATGCCAACCAAGGAGTAAGACAGGAACACAACCCCACTCATTAGCAGAAAGGTTGCCTAAAATTGTTCTAAGCTCACAGACACCTCAAAACACTTGATCTGCCTCTGCCCACCAGAGGGAAAAAACTCAGCTTCACCCACCAGAGTGCAGTTCTTCCCACCAGGAACCCTACTCAAGCCCCTGGACCAAACTTGCTGACCATGAGGCAGACAATAGAAGCAAAGGTAACTACAATCCTGCAGCCTGAAGAAAGGAGATCTTAAACACAGTCAGTTAGACAGAATGAAACAACAGACAAATATGTTGCAGAAGAAAGAGAAAGATAAAAACCTACAAGACATATAAATGAAGAGGAAATAGGAAATCCACCTTAAAAATAATTCAGAGTAATGATAGCAAAGATGATCCAAGATCTCAAAAACATAGTGGAAGCATGGATCAATGATATAAAAGAAATATCTAACAAAGACCTAGAAGAACTAAAGGACAAACAATCAGTGATAAATCACATGATAACTGAAATGAAAAATATGCTAGAAGGAATCAATAGAGGAATAACTGAATCAGAAAATAAAAAAAAAAAATGAGCTGGAATATAGAATGTGGGAATGCCACAGAGCAGAATATTTTTAAAAAATGAAAATAAATGAAAACAACCTCAGAGACTTTTATGACAATATTAAACACATTTAACATATAAACATATTTGAATTATAGGGATCCCAGAAGAAAATGAAGGGCCTAATAAAACATTTGAAGAGATTATAGGGAAAAACTTCCCTAACATGGTAAAGGAAATAGCTAATTCCAAGAAGCACAAAGAATCCCTTGCAGGATAAACCCAAGGAGAAATATACTGAGATACATATTAATCATGGGGATGCAGAGAGTCGGACATGACTGAGCGATTGAACTGAACTGAACTGAACTGAACTGAACAAAGGTTAAATAGAAAATGTTAAAAACAGTAAGGAAAGTCCAAAAAATAACATACAAGGGAATCCCCTAAGGTCATCATCAGCTTTATCAGCAGAAACTCGTCAAGCCAGAAAGGATTGGCAGGATATATTTAAAGTGATGAAAGGGAGAAACCTACAACCAAGATTATTTTACCTGGCCAGGATCTGATTCAGATTTGATGGAGAAATAAAAAGCTTTACAGAAAAGCAAAACTCAGAGGTTTTAGCACCACCAAACCAGCTTTACAACAGATGCTAAAGGAACTGTTCTATGTGGGAAACATAAGATAAGAAAAAGACTTACAGAAACAAACCCAAAACAATTAATAAAATTACAATAGAAATATACATAGTGATGCCGCTGCTAAGTCGCTTCAGTCATGTCCGACTCTGTGTGACCCCATAGACGGCAGCCCACCAGGCTCCCCCATCCCTGGGATTCTCCAGGCAAGAACACTGGAGTGGGTTGCCATTTCCTTCTCTAATGCATGAAAGTTAAAAGTGAAAGTGAAGTCGCTCAGTTGTGTCCGACTCATAGCGACCCCATGGACTGCAGCCCACCAGGCTCCTCTACCCATGGGATCCTCCAGGCAAGAGTACTGGAGTGGGGTGCCATTGCCTTCTCCATATACATAGTTATAATTACCTTAAATTTAAATGGATTAAATCAACAGTCTTCTACCTTTGTGGCACCAGAGACTGGTTTCCTGGAATTTAGTTGTTCTTCCATGGATTGGGATGAGGATCAAGCAGTAATGTGATCCTATGGTGGGGATGGCACAGGTAGTAATATGGGTAATGGTGCAGGTGGTAATGCAAGTGATGGAGAATGACAGATGATTTGCTTGCTTGTTCACCACTACCTCCTTCTGTGCAGCCTGGTTCTTAATAAACAGTGGACAGGTACTAGTTTTCCCAGGGGCTGGGGACCCCATCACAGGGCATGAGAGCTCCCTCTTCTGCCTCCCAACAATTTATTTGAGACTTCTATTTATCAATTTTCGTGTTAGTCATGTATATCTGACAAACATAAGGTTTCAACAAAGATGAGGTTATGTGCTTGCTGCCAGCCATATAACAGAAACAAAGGATGGAATCACTTGTAAAGGGTTTTTCTAAATGAATCCAGAAAACTAGTACTCATACAGCAGTGGATATATGGAAAACCAGGTGAAAGTAGAATCATGTGCAGGGAAGAACAGAAAACCCTTCTGTACTCTAACTGTGTCTTTAACAGGTTTACTTTGTAAGAATATTCAGGATCAATTTTCATTATGTATGTTATACTATGTAAAACAAAGATTTATTACCTCAACTTATAAGATACGGGCATTGAAGGGAGTGTAAAACCACAGTTGAATGTTGGTCATCACAGCAAATACAAAGCAAAACAAAGCAAAATTACTCAGGAGTGCTGCTGCTGCTGCTACTGATAAATCACTTCAGTCGTGTCCAATTTCGTGTGACCACATAGATGGCAGCCCACCAGGCTTTTCTGTCCATGGGATTTCTCCAGGCAAGAATACTGCAGTGGGTTGCCATTTTCTTCTCCAACTCAGGATGGCTTGCATTGGCCTAATGTACATTGTGAAATTTTTATTTCTCAAGAGCTTGACGACAATGAAGCGTAAATAAAATCTGAGAGGAAAATAGGAACCAGTACATAGAAAACAAACCTCCAACCATCTTTTTAATTCAGAGGGACAACAACTAGTGTCTTCAGTAGAGTTGATTGTCCACTAGAGCAATAAACATTTTCTTCTCTTTGATCACTGCACAAACCCACAGCCAAGTGTCCTATGATCTAGCAAAATACAACTGTATATAGAATATAAACTTTATCCTTTTAATTAGGAAGAAAAGCTTTATTTTGTAGTATATAGTTTTACATAGTTTACAATTTTAACATTATAATTTTAAATTCTTATAGTTTAAGGAAAGAAGATGAATGTTGAAAAAGTTTGACACTGAGTTTTATGTTTAAGTGAGAACCAGAAAGATAATAATCAGGTATATAAATACCAGCTGATTAAGGTAAAAATGATAAAAGATAAACCAGGGAAATACAACAAAATTTCAGAAGACAAACAAAGAATATCATGAAAATATGGAAACCTGAAATAATAAAACAACATGAAAGAATTAGCATGAGCTATAGCACTCATAAACAATACTGACTTTGTCTCATTTTAAAAGATATAAAGTGACACAAAATGAAGTCAGTTCTTAAATTCTACCTCTGATCAGAATACTATGACCCTTGCCACTATTTTATGAAATTCTATTCCCTGATTAAATTCTTTACCTCTGTTCTCCTGTGTAATGATAAGGTGGTATATGTCAAAGATATCACTAAGTAACATTACTTATAAGAAAAATAATCCCCACTCATAAATCACACATAGAATGGGAAGATATATAAATAAAATGTAAATACTTCATTAAATGTTATACACTATATTCTTATAACTAGCATTTGACTTGTAGAGACATTGAAAGTTAGGCCCATGGAATTATTAAAAGAGATATAGGCTTCTGTGGAGCATGAAGCCTTTAGATCAGTGACATATAAGACAAGGCAGCCCTTGCACTTGCATGATAGGTGGTACCTCACCTTATACTTAAGTGTACCTCGGCATTTGGGCTGCTGCTTCAAGAACTCTCACTGTTGACTGGGATCTCTTGACGATGTCCAGCTTGGATGTTATTTTTCCTGCCAACATCATTTTAAGTAAAGAGATTGAAAGTGTGGCTTATTGTAGAGTTGTGACTCTGAATGTTTAGAAAAAACAGAATGTGTGTATCTTGCAGAAGATGCTTCAGATAGGCCAATACTCCTAATAACTAGGAAAACTGGATAGTTAAAACTGTATATTCTTCAAGGAAGGCATCATAGAGCTGCTAAAGTAATTATAGTTTTAGGGGTAAAGATCCCAGGAAAGTAGGGAACACAAAGAGGTAAAGAGATGTTTGAACACTGCATTTTTCCCTGAGGCATATTTTTATTTAGAGGGCAGGATAAAAACACTAAAATCTGGGCTTTCCTCAGGCAGAAGTGATCTCTTGGGGGATAGAGAAACAAGCAGTGTTTTTTGGTGGTGGTTTAGGATAGAGGGGAAAATAATGGTGATAGTCCTCAAACACAAACAATTTCTCAAGACACTTGAAAAAATACAAATATGAGTGAATAGGAGATTAAACATAGTAAAGCTGTGTAACCCTCATGTAATATAAATGAAAAGAAAATCATACCTAGGCATATTAGAGTAAAACGATTATTCTGCAGAAACAAGCAAACAAAAAAATCTTAAAATAAAAGACGACCCCCCCCCCCAAATGCATTCCTATTAAAGGAGCAACAATTGGATTTAAAGCTTATTAGCTTATTCTTAATATAAATTATGGGAATCCACAGTAAATGGAGGTCCATCTTCAAAGTGCTGACATTAAATAAGTAAATGAGTCATTCAATAAGGAAGGGGAGTAAAGATATTTTTAAAAGAGAAGAAATAAGGCAATTTACTATTAGCAGGTACATACTGTAATAACTACTAAATAATTTTTTTTTCAAATGAAGAATGATTCTATAGGGAAACTCCTCATTACCAGAATGTTAAAAACTATAAAGAATATTACTGCAGTTATAAATAAAAATATATCATTAAAATAAAAATAATGTACTGTGAGAGTTGCAGTGTATGTAAAGTTAAAAACCACATGATGGAAGGAACAAAAGCTAAGAACTGATAGATAGCTTAAAATGTTCAGAGGATCTAGAATGGTAAAAATGACAATTTGTATTTAATAATTAGTAGGTGTGATTAATCTCTAATTTAACCATTTAAAATAGTACAAAAAATGAAAATATAAAACTTAGAAAGGAGAAAAATAAATACACAATCATTAAAAAAGGAAAGAACTCAGAAAAACAGTAAAATAACAGCAGTAGATACAGATATAGCACAAATAGCAAGATTGTAGAAATGAATCCAGTTGTATCAGCAATTATGTTAACTGAAAATTAACCACATATTCAATGGAAAAACTAAGATTTTTTATAGATATTCCTCCTTATCCTTATTCTTAATAATAATAACAATTATTTTATATTTGATATAAAATGTCATATGTTATAGGCATAAAATATAGTGATTCACAATTTGTAAAGGTTACATTCCATTTATAGTTATTATAAAATATTTGCTATATTCCCCATGTTTTACAATATATCTTTGTATCTTATTTTATACCTAATAGTTTGTACTTCTTAACCCCTTACCCATGTATTGCACCTCGCCCTTCCATCCCCCACTTGTAAACACTGTTTCTTCTCTGTATTGTGAGTCTGCTTTTCTTTTGTTATATTCACTAGTTTGTTGTACATTTTAGATACCACATAAATGAGATCATAAAGTATTTACCTTTGCTGACTTCCTTTTCTTAGCAAAATGCCTTCCAGCTCTGTCAGTATTGCTGCAAATGGCAAAATTTCATTTTTTAAAATTAATTAATTAATTAATTTTTTATTTTACTTTACAATTCTGTTTTGGTTTTGCCATACATTGACATGAATCCACCACAGCTGAATAATGTTCCATTTTGTGTATGTATTGCATGTATCTTGACAATTATAAATGATGATTCTATAAAAATTGGGGTGCACGTGTCATTTTGAATTAGTGGTTTTCTCCAAATATACACCAAGGAGTAGTTTTGCTGGATCATATGGTAGTTCTACTTTTGGTTGGATAGCTACATGTAAAAGAATGAAATTAGAATATTCTTTAACATTATATATATAAAAATAAACTCAATATGGATTAAATACCTAAATGTAAGACCAGATACCATAAAACTCCCAGAGGAAAACATATGCAAACCATTCTTTGATAAAAATAGTAATATTTTTTGGATCTGTCTCTTAAAACAAAGGAAATAAAATAAAATATAAACAAATGGGACCAAATTATGCTTAAAAGCTTTTGCACAGCAAAGGAAAACAGCCATTAAACAAAATGACAACATACAAAATGGGAGAAAATATGACTGATAAGAGATGTTAATATCCAACATATACAAACACTTCATAAAACTCAACATAAGAAAAAAATCTCAAATAAAAAATGAGCAGAGAAATTAAATAGACGCTTTTCCAAAGAGGAAATGCAGATGGCCAATAGGCACATTTAAAAAAAAAAAAAAGTGCTCAACATTGATAATCATCTAGGAAATGCAAATCAAAACCACAAGATATCACCTGATACCTGTCAGAATGGCTATAATCCAAAAGAACACAAATAATAAATGTTTGAGAGGGTGGGGAGAAAAGGGAACCCTTTGTACATTGCTGGTGGAAATATAAATTGGTACAGCCACTATGGAAAATGGTATTGAGGTTCCTCAAAAAACTCAGAGTTACCATATTATCTAGCAGTTCCACTGCTAGGCATATATTCTGACAAAACTATAATCCAAAAAGATACTTTCCCCCCATGTTCACAGAAGTATTATTCACAATAGCCAAGACATGCAAACAACTTTAATGTCTACTGACGAATGGACAAAGATTTGGTACACATATACACTGGAATACTAATCGTCTATAATAAAGAACCAAATAATGCCATTTTCAGCAACATGGATGCAACTGAAGATTATCATACCAAGTCAGAAAGAAAAATAATTGCCTATATGGTATCACTTATATATAATTTAAAATATAACACAAATGGACCTACTTACAAAACAGGAACTGACACAGATTTAGAGCACAGACTTGGGGCTCCCAAGAGTGATGTGGATGAGGGAGGTATGGACTGAGAGTTTGTGGTTAACAGATGCAAAGCATTGCATATAAAATGGGTAAACAACAAAGTCCTACTGGTTAAAATGGCAAAGCGTTTTTTTAAATTATTAATTTCTTGTTTTTGGTTACACATGGACTTCCTCCTTGTAAAGAGAAGGCTTTTCATTGTGATGACTTCTCTTGTTCCAGAACACAGGCTTCAATAGTTGCATCATGAGGGGTCAGTAATTGCAGCTTGCTGGTTCTAGAGTGCAGGCTCAGTAGTTGTGATGCATGGACTTAGTTGCTCTGTGGCATGTGGAATCTTCTCAGACAAGGGACTGAGTCCATGTCCCCTGTCTTGGAAGGTAGATTCTTATTCATTGTGCCACCTGGCAAGTCAGGGAAAATGTTTCTTAAACTAAAAAATTAATGAAGGAACATATGTCCAAATCCAAATACACACTTAGCCTGAACATAAATTGAAAAGCAATATTTTCTAAAAAGCCAAATGAATGTGATTAAAATATTCCCTCTCCACACAATATCTTTAAAGGCAAAACCAAAGTTTATTTATATGCTCTATGTTAGAATATTTTAATTATAGCACTTCATCAATATTTACACAACATAAAACTAGTGAGAGAAAAACATAAGCGTATATATTTCTGTTTAATAAACCATATAATGAAAAATAAACTTTTCAGTTTTGTAAAATAGATGAAGAGAAACATGGAGAAAGGCAACTGTAACAAAAATATTATATGGAAGAGATATAGAAGAAAAATTATGCAAAAAACATACATCATAAGTGAGAAATAAATTAGGAATTTTAAAAAAGATCATAATACTTAGAAAGCCAAACCAGGAAAAATTTATTGTGTTTGTACACTAAGAATGAGCATAAGGCTTTGTAAGAAAGACATTGTGAAAGTATAAAATACAAAGGAATTGTGAATTATATAAGTTGATATCTTAAAATTTTCATTCAAACAATGAACACATAAAGTACTAAAGTTGGTTCAAGGAAGAGTAGAGGATTTGTCTTAAATCATTTAATAATTATGAAGACCCTGATGGAATTGGTAAAGAATCCCCCATGCTAATATATACCTTTGATAAATTGATTGGGTAAATAAATTTCAATTTGAAAGTCTTAAATATGACTAAGTGAAAAGCTGTTCCAGAGCCAAGGAATAGAAGGAATATTCCTGTTATTTATGTGAAGTTATGTGAAGTAATAATGTTGAAGAAGCTGAGGTTGAATCATTCTATGAAGACCTACAAGAACTTCTAGAACTAACACCCCTAAAAGATGTCATTTTCATTATAGGAGACTGGAATACAAAAGTAGGAAGTCAAGAGATACCTGCAGTAACAGGCAAATTTGGATTTGGAGTACAAAATGTAGCAGGGCAAGGCCTACCAGAGGTTTGCCAAGAGAATGTATCTTTGCACTGCAAACTCCCTCTTCCAACAACAAAAGAGAAGACTCTACACATGGACATCACCAGATGGTAAATACCGAATTCAGATTGATTATATTCTTTGCAGCCAAAGATAGAGAAGCTCTATACAGTCAGCAAAAACAAGACTGGGAGCTGACTGTGGCTCAGATCATGAACTGCTTGTCTTGTTCTTGACTTTAGGGGAAATGCTTTCAAATTTCACCATTGAGGATAATCTTTGCTGTGGGCTTGTCATATATAGCTTTTATTATGTTGAGGTATGTTCCTTCTATTCCTGCTTTCTGAAAGGTTTTTATCATAAATGGATGTTGAATTTTGTCAAAGGCTTTCTCTGCATCTATTGAGATAATCGTATGGTTTTTATCTTTTTTTTTTTCAGTTTGCTAATGTAGTGTATTATGTTGATTGATTTGTAGATATTGAAGAATCCTTGCATTCCTGGGATAAAGCCCACTTGGTCATGGTGTATGATCTTTTTAATATGTTGTTGGATTCTGTTTGCTAGAATTTTGTTAAGGATTTTTGCATCTATGTTCATCAGTGATATTGGCCTGTAGTTTTCTTTTTTAGTGGCAGCTTTGTCTGGTTTTGGTATTAGGGTGATGGTGGCCTCATAGAATGAGAGTGAAAGTTTACCTTCCTCTGCAGTTTTCTGGAAGAGTTTGAGTAGGATGGGTGTTAGCTCTTCTCGAAATTTTTGGTAGCATTCAGTTGTGAAGCCGTCTGGACCTGGGCTTTTGTTTGCTGGAAGATTTCTGATGACAGTTTCAATTTCCATGCTTGTGATGTGTCTATTAAGATTTTCTATTTCTTCCTGATTCAGTTTTGGAAAGTTGTACTTTTCTAAGAATTTGCCATTTCTTCCAAGTTGTCCATTTTATTGGCATATAATTGTTGATAGTGGTCTCTTATGATCCTTTGTATTTCTGTGTTGTTTGTTGTGATCTCTCCATTTTCATTTCTAATTTTGTTGATTTGATTCTTGTCCCTTTGTTTCTTGATGGATGAAAGCTATTCCATGATGCAAAAATTTAAAAAAAAACAAAAATGAGTTAAAAATATGAAGATGGTAGCAAATGCCAAGCTTCCAAAATCATTTTACATTTATTGTGCTAAGGTAAACAGAATAAACACTAATGTTATAAAATACTACCTAATTAGGGTTGAAATAGGGGAAAAATCTTAATATTATTAATGGCATACTATGACTGAATTTATTTATTGCATTTACTATGAGTTCCTTTTTTAAAATTTCAATTGAATATCACTAGTGAGGCTCCATTTTCTGGGCCCCTCTACATATGCTGGTTGTAAGAGACAATAAAAGGAAATGATGAATGGAATTTTTTGTTAAACACAGATTCATCGGTTCTTATATTTCAGTTCCTTTTGTGTTCCCATAGACTACCACTAATGTATTCTTTTATCCTAACCAATACAAGCTTTATAAAATCAGAAGTTTATTTCAAATTTTCCTCTACATTTTACATATTTTGTGGTAAATACACTTCAGCAGGTATGATCATTAGCTTATGGTGTTTGACAGTGGGCTGCATGTTCTCCGTAATTTAATGTGATTTGCATATGTGCCCTTGGAGCAGTAAAGCCATCTCAGTATTCAATGGGAAAAGTTGTGGCCCTTGGGATTCATCTTATTAGCATGCAAAAACAAAGCATCTAACAAAAGCATGTGTTACAAATAGTGTTCTCAGAGATGCATTAGAAATCCCTTTACATATATATATATATATATATGAACTTTTTTTGAAGAAAAATCAGCAGTTTGAAATGCTCCATGCCCCGCCAAGAACTTAAAGAAAGATATTCAAGGAGTAGATTAATGTTAACATATTTCCAACTGAAAGGATATTCTTTTCTACTTTAGAATCTTCTCACAAAAAGTATACTGTATTATATGAATGGCCAACAGAATAACTACTATTGGTATATTTTCAACTCAAACCTACATTAAAAAAAAAAAAGCCAGAAAACAAATGCTTTCAATTGTTGTTTCATTTGTTTAATTATGGAATATCAAAATTCATGAGGAAAAATTTCACAAAATTTACATTATAACAATTACATAGTTGTTGTAGATGACAAAATAGGAACAGTGGACTTTTCTTTCCCACTCGACAGAAACATTGATTCAATAGCAGTAAATGGATTGGTTCCCTTTGTGAGAAATCCCAAAACTACTTAAGAGGTTTCTATGCCTTATCAGTCAGTTCAGTAGCTCAGTCATGTACTACTGTTTGTGACCCCAACTCCATGGACTGCAGCATGCCAGGCTTCCCTGTCCATCACCAACTCCTGGAGCTTGTGCAAACCCATGTCCATCGACTCAGTGATGCCATTAAACCATCTCATCCTCTATTGTCCCCTTCTCCTCCTGCCTTCAATTTTTCCCAGCATCAGGGTCTTTTCCAGTGAGTCAGTTTTTCGCATCAGATGGCCAAAGTACTGGAGCTTCAGCTTCACCATCAGTCTTTCCAATGAACATTCAGGACTGATTTCCTTGAGGACTGACTGGTTTGATCTCCTTGCAGTTCAAGGACTCTCAAGTCTTCTCCAACACCACTATTCAAAAGCATCAGTTCTTTGATGCTGAGCTTTCTTTATGGTCCAACTTTCACATTCATACATGACTACTGGAAAGAACATAGCTTTGAATAGACAGACCTTTGTTAGCAAAGTGATGTTTCTGCTTTTTAATATGCTGTTCCGGTTGGCCATAGCTTTTCTTCCAAGGAATAATCATCTTAATTTCATGGCTGCAGTCACCATCTGCAGTGATTTTGGAGCCCAAGAAAAGAAAGTGTGTAACTGTTTCCATTGGTTCCCCATCTATTTGATATGAAGTGATGGGACTGGATGCCATGATCTTAGTTTTCTGAATGTTGAGTTTTAAGTCAACTTTTACACTCTCCTCTTTCATTTTCATCAAGAGGCTACTCAGTTTCTCTTCACTTTCTTCCATAAGGGTGGTGTCATCTGCATATCTGAGGTTATTGATAATTCTCCCAGTAGTCTTGACTCCAGCTTGTGCTTCATCCAGCCTGGAATTTCACATGATGTACTCTGCATATAAGTTAAATGAGCTAATACTGTGCACATAATTTAAATAAGTTAAATAAATAGGTGCCTTACTAGATAATCAAAATAAATCTGTAATGCCCAATAAATACAGTGAAATGAACCTTTAAAAACTATGTAAAATTACTACGGTCACAGAACTCTTAACGTTCTGAAAGACAGAGGTACTTGATCATTACTGTAGTAAATTATCTTAACAGTAACAGAAACAATACAGTTAAGTGCATTTCATATTTGCCTAAAGTATAATATTGAGAGTTGTCTATAAGTTTATATCAGAGAGACTTCTGCTTCTCCTGCAAAGCTTGTCTCTTCTGAATGCATTAAATGGCTTACTTTTTGTTCTTTGGACTTTAAATCATTACCCACATTTGTGAGAAACATTTTTGTTGGCAGATTTGCACTTGTTATCATGGCGGAATATATTTGAAAACCTTATATTATTAATTTTATACTAGTGTTGGTCAAGTATTTATGCATTGTTGTCTTTCTAACAGTTTCACTAATGTAGAAGATGCTTAATCTACAGTGGAATTTAGTCAATATGTCCCTTTATGTTAAATCAGGGTAGAGTCTAGCCGTCAAGAACGAGAAATCTGCTGTATAACTCCCAATGGTCATTTAGGTCAGCTTGACCTATCATAAATCTTATCATCTGGGTCTCATGACTAATTAGAAGGGATACTTGTGATACTGTATATGTCACTAGCACTTCTAATGGCTCTCTCTTTTTTAGGTCATAATCTTTGTTGTTAACATAGACAATAATATAATACTTTCAAAACCCTGATAACATTCTATGGCCATCTCTGAATGAGGAGGTAATGGGCTGAATTTTGTACCCCAAATTAATGCCTACTCAGAACTTCAGAATGCCATCTTATTTGGAAATAAGGTATTTGCAGATGTGCTTAAGATGAGGTCATATTAGAGCAGAGTGAGCTCTGAATACAATGACTGCTGTTCTTGAAAGAAGAGTAGAAATCTAACTATTATAAAACTATCCATACCACATTCTACTTATCAGTAAATCTAGTGAAGAAGCAGAGGCATTAAAAAAAAAAGTCAGTGAAGAGCATGGGTGCTACACAGATTAATAAAATATTTGAATGAAACTATCATGGGCAGCTACCCACTTCACAAGAGGTGAAACCTGTGGACAACAACAGAAATTGAAAACCTATTATTTTTGAAGTTCCTTTTTAATGGATGATGTTAGAACATGTAATACTAACTTCTGAACTTTTGACTCATAGATTCTTTGTTCTAAGCTTATATATCTAACCAGATCAGTGTTCTCACTGACAAATTCTTTTTTGAAATGTTAGTACATTTAGTTAGTTAGTGTTAGTTGCTCAGTTGTGTTTGACTCCTTGTGATCCCATGGACTGTAGCCCATCAGGCTCCTCTGTCTGTGGAATTTGGCAAGAATACTGAAGTGGGTTGTAATTTTCTTAATACATTTAACAAATAAAATTTCATTCTGAGAAGTCCAAAAATATTTTAAGTAACCTATTGATCTTCACGTCGATCTTTACTATGGTTCTAATCTTTATTATAATAGGAAAAAATTATTCTTCTAATTTCTGTTTTTGAGAATGCCTCTAACCTTCCAAAAATGTTTATAATAATTAAAATTACAGAGAATCAAGAGTTAGACAACCTTAATTTCTAGATAATACTGGCTCTCAAACCTCTATGATTCTAAATTAACTATGTCAATAATAATAATAGTCTTGCTTCTATTTTGCTCAAAGATCCAAATATGATTTTCTTTCCCTTTTATGTTTGCTTTACCAAATATATTTACTTTTCCCTTTTAACTAAAGTTTAATCAGCAGTTCAGGCATGGTGCTCGGTAATGTCATAAAACCTTTTAAGTCTGACCACTTTTCACTTTTGGAGCTAGTGGTATTTCATCACTCACGCTCAGAGAAAAGGAAAAGTCTTTTGAGTAAGGAAAATGATGAACTATTACCAACAGACACAGTGGTGTGCAGCTTTTATTTCTACCATCAGAGATACCTACAACTTCCTGCTAAATGGCTTTGTGTTCAATACACATTTGCTGGGGTGAACTGTGCTATAATTAGAGCTATCACTAAATCATTATCACATTAGACCACTTTCTAAGGCCCTGTCCAAACCCTGAAGGACAATTTCAGCTCTCCTCTCCTGATGAAGAGCCACCATAATTCCCTGCAAGTTGGTGCTGTTCAACTCCTACTTGAAAACGCTCTGAAAAGCACTCTTTGACAGAAGGAAAATTGGATACTTGAATGTAGAGATGATTCCTGATCAGTAAAGAAAAAAAAAACCAAAAAACTTTAAAGAAACTTGAAGCAGCTTGGGGCAGTCTCTCATTACTCAGGAGGGCAGGTGTTGAGGAGATAGGGAAAAGGAGAGGTTGATTTTAAGTAATTTGGGAAAGAAAGTATAAGATTAGGTGTTTGGAGTGTTTTAGAGTGGAGAAAGCTCAGTACCTGATAATTGAAAAGCCAAAAAAATAATTTTTTAAAAGAATTATCTACTAGGGCAGGGTTTTGTCTCCACAGAAATAAAAGCAAACTATAATAGTAGGTGGCCTGGTTTTACTTTCTCAGCACCTCCCTCATTTACACAATTTTAGAATGTAGTTCTCCCTTTTCATTTCATTCTCTAATCTGGCCTTCCCTACTTATACCTGTATCTTCAAAACTATATATATATCCTCAAATTCCTATCTTAATCTCCTATCTTAAAACTGACTCTTTTCAAAGAGCCATAAATCAGAATGCTGTTGCCCAAATAACTAAGGTATAGGGCTCAGAGTTTTATTAAAGTGATATGAAGTGTTTAAGTTGGCATAATGCTGTGTAAATAAAATTGTATGGGAATGGGAATGAGAAAAAAAATTATTGAAATCCAGTATCACAACCTAATACCACCTGTGATTCTTAGTTTTCTTACTTATAAATTAAAGATATTAATTATACCCCTTCTGCTACAAAGAAGTGCTATAAGAGTGCATTGGTCAAAATAAGAGAAGCCTTTTAAAGTTCAAAATTAATGTACAAAGGTGAAATGCTGTCCTAGTGAGAAGGACAGTGAAATTATGTCTAATAAGACAATTTTTAAAAAAGATATAAAATATAGAGATACTGATTTAACATAGAATATGTTTTATGTATTTTTAGTTAGTTAAATATTTTTGGCTTGTTTTCACCTTTGCAGTACAGAGCTCACCTATGTGTTAAGTCCTGCTGACATTTTCAGTATTTCTCACTAGGAAACAGCAGCATCCTTGCTGAATATTCGCTATCCTCCCTGTACAGATGTTGACTCATCTGGAGTGAATGCACTATAAGAAGGAGAACTGGGATTTTAATTTACTAGGCAGGGAGGCAAATTATGTAATTAGCTGATAAGCAGTTAAGCAGAAAAATAACAGAAGTAATCTTATAGGGAACATGTTGGAATCACATAAGATTTATAAAATTTCTGTGACATAATTTCTGAAATTGATAAATTTATGCCATGCATAGAGTTACTGAATTATATGAAGAATGAAAAACACTAGAAACTGAAGTTTTCCATTGTTCATCTTTATTTTTTAGATCTACTTCTTCTTTTTTTTTTTTTTTAACTAAACAGCTTATCTTCTTTGTGTAAGGGCATTTTTCTTGGGTAAAAAAGTGGAGACATCTTTCATCAAACAATTAATATATAAAATTACAAGACTTCTTCATAGGTCAGAATTTACAGAGAGAGGGAAGATTATTTCATGAGAGTTGTATAATAAGTTGTTCATAAGCTAGGGAGAAATCATCTCTTAAAGAATGTGGTCCCAATACTAGTTATAGATAACACAGCCCATGTGTAGAAAAGCAGTTGGTAAACCCTAGTGGTCTGAATCATTATATTTAGTATTTTCATGGGTCAGAAGTTTTCATGTTAATATCCAGGAATATGTAGAACATTATTGTGCTGATAAAATTGCATACAGCCCAAATTCATGCTTCACTGTCTTTAAAAAAATTAATGTGCTTACTTTTGGAAATGTTCTTTATTTTAATACTCTAACTATAATTGAATTAGTTTTGATTTTACTTGAAGAATCTAGCATAGGTACTCATGGTTTCTTTTAAATGAACCTTGGTGTTGTTGGCTTTTAATATCATCGGCTCGAAATGCTCCAACATTGACTATATGCAGTATGATGGAGAGTAGTTAGACATTTAACAGGTACTTGCTTTAAATACAAACTCAAATCAGTGGTTCCTGGAGAATCACTGAAGGCTCTACAAAGATTTTGAAGGAGAGTCCTGTTCTCATTCTGATGTTATTTTTATTTAGCCCTATCTTACTCCCAGAGATCAGAAAATGATGAGAAATGCAATTGCTTTGGAGCTCAGTGTCACAGAATTCTGACCCTGAGAGCCAAGGGCTCAAGTTCTAACAGATGTGTGTGTTTCTGTGTGTTTTATTAGTGTTGTTTAGGACAACGGATATTTTCTAAATGGATGACAACAAGTTAGTGGAGGGAGCTCATGATGGCGATTAATTTTGATTTTATACAGCAGATGTTTGCTCAGTGCCAAATAAACCTGTTCAATTTACCCCATGTCTTAATGTACCCTATCTATTATTTACACGTGAGCACATACACCACTGAGAAAAGGAATAGCAAGGGCATGGCAGGGGTGTATCAAGACATCTGGTGAGGTGATTGCTTACAAAATCAAAATTCTTGGCTGCAACTCAAGGTTGAAAATAATTTATAAATAAGACCTTCTCAGTATTTTTCTCTGTCTTCATTGTCTTGCACTTAAGATTTTATAGTATATGGTCTCTGGTTATCAATGATGGTGTAATATATTTTTGACAAAATACATTAGGAAAATGTGGGACAATAAAATTAATATTTATTTTATTTTCCTTAATATTTTTATTGTAAGTAGTAGGCATAATTCACCAAACACTTTGTAGCATTTATTCTTCATAATTTTAGTAACACATTCAATTTTCCCCTCTTTATTATAAATTGATTGGTAGGTTCTCTTCTACTTAAATGGTAATTATAATATGAATGTAACCTAGTTCAAATGAGCAGTAGAATCTAGAGTTTACATATCAGAAATTGCAAATGAGTAGGTGGAAATCATAGAAAGATGATTTTTTTTAATGAAAAAATTGAGGGAATTACAAAGGAAGGGTAATAAAAAAGTAGTACGCTGACCTTAATTATTGGTAATGTTTTTCTACCAGTTGTTAACTGTCTTCCACCTGGTATAACTAATTCAAAGGCCCTTCAACTCTAAACCAAAATATCTTTTTTTTCCATCCTAGTCAAAACAAAAGCAGAACAGAGAAAAAGCATATTAATGTTTTGTTTGTCTTACAATTAAATTCTAATAGCATTTATGGAGACTAATATGTACAGAATCTTATGCTAAGTGCTACGATAAATACAAAGATGGTATCCCTATCTCTTGGAGGGTACAATGCAAACATATGAAAACTCAAGTATGCTGCAAAAGGGAACTTATCTTTACCAAAAAAGTAACTGCTCCTTTGATAACAGGAAACAGATTTTTATAAAATGTTTTATAACATTTAAAAATGGGGGAAAAGGAGGACCAAACAGAACTTGAATATCAAGCACTGCTTGAAACAGTCAGTCTAGGCTTGTACCCCAGGTCTTGGCTATTCAGAAAATGGTAAATTGGATCAAGTAAAGATAGAATAGAGATTATGAAAAAATTCTGCAAGGCCCTCTAGGCTACCTAGGTAGAAGATTTGTCCCAGAAATTCTATTATTATCATAGAACTTTCCTATAATTCAGCCTTCCTTTTAGAATACCACTGCTTTGAATAATGAATTATACTGATAGCAAAATTTAGGGGAAACTGTACAGTTTTCTGGAGAAGGTGATGGCACCCCACTCCAGTACTCTTGCCTGGAAAATCCAATGGATGGAGGAGCTTGGTGGGCTGCAGTCCATGGGGTCGCTAAGAGTCCGACAGGACTGAGTGACTTCACTTTCCGTTTTCACTTTCATGCATTGGAGAAGGAAATGGCAACCCACTCCAGTGTTCTTGCCTGGAGAATCCCAGGGACGGGGAACTTGGTGGGCTGCTGTCTATGGGGTCGCACAGAGTCGGACACGACTGAAGTCACTTAGCAGCAGCAGCAGCAGTACAGTTTTCATTAAGTTGTATTCTCCAGACACTTATTTTTCTCAAAACGTATTATGTCCTACACCAGATTTTTAGAGACTTATTTCCTGCATGTTAACTCTCTATTATGAAAGCATATACCCACATCTTTAATTTGTGAACTTGACTATGCTCTGTTTTTAGGAGAGTTAAGATTGTATTTTATTTTTCAGTTTGTTTTGAATCAACCAGAAACATTTAATTCAATCAGAAGATGTGACTGAGCAGAGTTTTATTATCTGATCCAGAATGGGAATGCAATGTCATATGTCTCAATTAAGTCTAGCCTTCTAACAGCATAAGGACTATTTAATATATGGCATTTTGAATAGTGTAAGTTGTAAAATTATACTAAGTTTGTAGGGGATTGTAATTATTTATTTCACTGAAAATTCATCATGCAGACACTTTTGAGCTTTTATCACTAATATAATAAAGGCCAATCTTGATTGTGAAATGCAGATTTATAAAACATGTTTCAACATCATATTGGTTATAAAAAGTCTTATTATTTTATTATTATTATTTTTAAATTTCACACAGATGCCTAACAGCAGCTGTGAGTCTAGCAGAATTGAATCAGTTTAGCACTGCTGAGGCATTTCATGTTCTGTGTTGTGACTTTTTATCTCCCAAAATGGAAAGAGCTTCAGTGCATATTTAGTCTGGCAGGAGTGACTACTGAAAGGCTCCACTGGTAAAACTGATAGAGACCTCTTTTGTCCATGGTGTCTCTACTGAAATTCAGAGTATGAACAGGAAGTACCAATGTACTATGTATCTTTCCTTATAAGGAACTATTCTATTACTATTCAAAATCTGATTTTGATAATTCTACCTTACTTTTCACCATTGTAGCAATTCACATTGTTTTGCTATTTGCTTACTTTAAAAGATTGCATCCAAGTACTGCATTTCAGACTCTTTTGTTGACCATGATGGCTACTCCATTTCTTCTGAGGGATTCCTGCCTGCAGTAGTAGAAATAAGGGTCATCTGAGTTAAATTCACCCATTCCAGTCCATTTTAGTTTGCTGAATCCTATAATGTTGACATTCACTCGGCATTTCTTCTTTGATCACTTCCAATTTGCCTTGATTCATGGACCTGACATTCCAGATACCTATGCAATACTGCTCTTTATAGCATCGGACCTTGTTTCTATCACCACTTCCACACAGAATTATATCTGTTCATCTCCAAGGCAAACCATTCAATATCACGGTAATCCAAGTCTATGTCCCAACCAGTAATGCTGAAGAAGCTGAAGTTGAACGGTTCTATGAAGACCTCCAAGACCTTTTAGAACTAACACCCAAAAAAGATGTCCTTTTCATTATAGGGGACTGGAATGCAAAAGTAGAAATTCAAGAAACACCTGGAGTAACAGGCAAATTTGGCCTTGGAATGCAGAATGAAACAGGACACAGACTAATAGAATTTTGCCAAGAAAATGCACTGGTCATAGCAAACACCCTCTTCCAACAACACAAGAGAAGACTCTACACAAGGACATCACCAGATGGTCAACATCGAAATGACATTGATTATATTTTTTGCAGCCAAAGATGGAGAAGCTATATATAGTCAACAAAAACAAGACCAGGAACTGACTGTGGTTCAGATCATTAATTCCTTATTACCAAATTCAGACTTCAATTGAAGAAAGTAGGGAAAACCACAAGACCATTCAGGTATGACCTAAATCAAATCCCTTAGGACTATACAGTGGAAGTGAGAAATAGATTTAAGGGCTTAGATCTGATAGATAGAGTGCCTGATGAACTATGGAATGAGATTCGTGACATTGTACAGGAGACAGGGATCAAGATCATGCCCATGGAAAAGAAATGCAAAAAAGCGAAATGGCTGTCTGGGGAGGCCTTACAAATAGCTGTGAAAAGAAGAGAAGTGAAAAGCAAAGGAGAAAAGGAAAGATATAAGCATCTGAATGCAGAGTTCCAAAGAATAGCAAGACGAGATAAGAAAGCCTTCTTTAGCGATCAATGCAAAGAAATAGAGGACAACAACAGAATGGGGAAGACTAGAGATCCCTTCAAGAAAATTAGAGATACCAAGGGAACACTTCATGCAAAGATGGGCTCGATAAAGGACAGAAATGGTATGGACCTAACAGAAGCAGAAGATATTAAGAAGATGTGGCAAGAATGCACAGAAGAACTGTACAAAAAAGATCTTCATGACCCGGATAGTCACGATGGTGTGATCACTCATCTAGAGCCAGACATCCTGGAATGTGAAGTCAAGTGGGCCTTAGAAAGCATCACAACGAACAAAGCTAGTGGAGGTGATGGAATTTCAGTTGAGCTATTTCAAATCCTGAAAGATGATGCTGCGAAAGTGCTGCATTCAAAATGCTGGCAAATTTGGAAAACTCAGCAGTGGCTGTAGGACTGGAAAAGGTTAGTGTTCATTCCAATCCCAAAGAAAGGCAATGCCACAAAGAAAGCTCAAACAACCGCACAATTGAATTCATCTCACATGCTAGTAAAGTAATGCTCAAAATTCTCCAAACCAGGCTTCAGCAATACGTGAACTTTGAACTTACTGATGTTCAAGCTGGTTTTAGAAAAGGCAGAGGAACCAGAGATCAAATTGCCAAGATTGGCTGAATCATCAAAAAACCAAGAGAGTTCCAGAAAAACATCTATTTCTGCTTTATTGACAATGTCAAAGCCTTTGACTGTGTGGATCACAATAAACTGTGGAAAATTCTGAAAGAGATGGGAAAACCAGACCACCTAACCTGCCTCTTGAGAAATCGGTATGCAGGTCAGGAAGCAACAGTTAGAACTGGACATGGAACAACAGACTGATTCCAAATAGGAAAAGGAGTATATCAAGGCTGTATATGGTCACCCTTCTTATTTAACTTACATGCAGAGTACATCATGAGGAATGCTGGACTGGAAGAAACACAAGCTGGAATCAAGATTGTCGGGAGAAATATCAATAACCTCAGGTATGTAGATGACACCACGCTTATGGCAGAAAGTGAAGAGGAACAAAAAGCCTCTTGATGAAAATGAAAGAGGAGAGTGAAAAAGTTGGCTTAAAGCTCAACATTCAGAAAACGAAAATCATGGCATCTGGTCCCATCACTTCATGGGAAATAGATGGGAAACAATGGAAACAGTGTCAGACTTTATTTATTTATTTTTTTTTTTTGGGGGGGGGTGGGACTCCAAAATCACTGCAGATGGTGACTGCAGCCATGAAATTAAAAGACGCTCACTCCTTGGAAGAAAAGTTATGAGCAACCTAGATAGCATATTCAAAAGCAGAGACATTATTTTGCCGACTAAGGTCCATCTAGTCAAGGCTATGGTTTTTCCAGTAGTCAGGTAATGATGTGAGATTTGGACTCTGAAGGCTGAGAGCTGAAGAATTGATGCTTTTGAACTGTGGTGTTGGAAAAGACTCTTGAGAGTCCCTTGGACTGCAAGAAAATCCAACCAGTCCATTCTGAAGGAGATCAGCCCTGGGATTTCTTTGGAAGGAATGATGGTAAAGCTGAAACTCCAGTACTTTTGCCACCTCATGCGAAGAATTGACTCTTTGGAAAAGACTCTGATGCTGGGAGGAATTGGGAACAGGAGGAGAAGGGGACGACAGAGGATGAGATGGCTGGATGGCATCATTGACTCGATGGACATGAGTCTGAGTGAACTCTGCGAGTTGGTGATGGACAGGAGGCCTGGCGTTCTCTGATTCATGGGGTCGCAAAGAGTCAGACACGACTGAGCGACTGAACAGAACTGAACTACTTAAAAAGAAGAACTTTAGATTTAGTATCATGAAATATCTAAATGCTTTTATTGAAAACTGCCTTTATTGATGACTTTTGGTTTCTAGTTCCACATGTAAGTAGACGGAAAGTTTACTCCATCCTAACACAATAGTAAAAAACTGAACAGACTGAAAAATCTGCAACTCTACTAGGATTTGTATAGAGTTGAGGACACAAGGCAAACCATGGTCCTCAACATTTAAGAGAAACTCAGCAAAGATAGGGATTTGCAGCTTATCAAAATGGAGTCTCAGTAGCTGAAACCTCCATGGAAACCAGTGCCAGAAAGTGTAGAAACATCTGAGCTGTAACTGATGAATAACTGGTGGCTTAGGGTGACAATTCTGAAATTTAAAACTCCAAGGGAAACCAGTCATAGGCTGCCCCATAGTGTTGTAAGCTCTTTCTTCAAAAGCTTAGCCAAGTACAGGAAAAAAGACCTGATGCTTCTGGCAGGGAGGAAGGATCATTTTTAAATATTCCAGGGTACTCTTCTTAAATAAGGCTTACCTTCAGGGGAAACTAGCTTACCAGAACCTGGGATTCTTATTTCTTGTCGTGACTTTATCTGTATTTGATAGGAAGGTAATGCTGGCCTTATATAATTAGTTTTGGGGGGTTTTCCTCCCTCTTCAATTTCTTTGGAAGATTTTGAGAAGGATTGTCATTAATTCTTCTCTAAGTGTTTGGTAGAATTCACCTGTGAGGCCCTTGTGTCCTGAGTGTTTTTTATTGGGAGATTTTGATTATTGTTTAAATCATCTTAGTCATGATTGGTATGTTCAAGTTGTTTTTATTTTCTTCATGATTCAGTTTTGTTAGGTTGTATGTTGAAAGCAAACTGTGGAAAATTCTGAAAGAGATGGGAGTACCAGACCACCTGATCTGCCTCTTGAGAAACCTATATGCAGGTGAGGAAGCAACAGTTAGAACTGGACATGGAACAGCAGACTGGTTCCAAATAGGAAAAGGAGTATGTCAAGGCTGTATATTGTCACCCTGTTTATTTAACTTATATACAGAGTACATCATGAGAAACGCTGGGCTGGAGGAAGCACAAGGTGGAATCAAGATTGCTGGGAGAAATATCAGTAACCTCAGGTATGCAGATGACACCACCCTTATGGCAGAATGTGAAGTGAAGTAAAATCGCTCAGTCGTGTCCAACTCTTTGTGACCCCATGGACTGTAGCCTACCAGCCTCCTCCATCCATGGGATTTTCCAGGCAATAGTACTGGAGGGGGTTGCCATTTCCTTCTCCAGGGGATCTTCCAGACCCAGGGATTGAACCCGGGTCTCCTGCATTGTAGACAGAAGCTTTACTATCTGAGCCACCAGGGAAGTCTGAAAGCCTCTTGATGAAAGTGAAAGAGAAGAGTGAAAAGGTTGGCTTAAAGCTCAACATTCAGAAAACGAAGATCATGGCATCTAGTCCCATCACTTCATGGGAAATAGATGGGGAAACAGTGGAAACAGTGTCAGACTTTATTTTGGGGGGCTCCAAAATCACTGTAGATGGTGACTGCAGTCATGAAATTAAAAGACGCTTACTCCTGGGAAGGAAAATTATGACCAACCTAGATAACATATTAAAAAGCAGAGATATTACTTTGCCAACAAAGGTCCGTGTAGTCAAGGCTATAGTTTATCCAGTGGTCATGTATGGATGTGAGAGTTGGACTGTGAAGAAAGCTGAGTGCTGTAGAATTGATGCTTTTCAACTGTGGTGTTGGAGAAGACTCTTGAGAGTGCCTTGGACTGCAAGGAGATCCAACCAGTCCATTCTAAAGGAGATCAATACTGGGTGTTCATTGGAAAAGACTCTGATGCTGGGGGGGGGGGATTGGGGGCAAGAGGAGAAAGGGACGACAGAGGATGAGGTGGCTGGATGGCATCACCGACTTGATGGACATGAGTTTGAGTGAACTCCAGGAGTTGATGATGGACAGGGAGGCCTGGAGTGCTGTGATTCATGGGGTCGCAAAGAGTAGGACACAACTGAGCGACTGAACTGAACTGATGTTGAAAGTAAATTTTCCAATTCTTCCAGTAACTCCAATTTTTTGGTTTATGATTCTTGATAGTAGTCTCTAGGATCTTTTATATTTCTGTGATATCAATTACCATGGTTTCTCTTTCCTTTATAAATGATTTATCTTAGTTTCTTCTTTTTCTCTTGGTTGATATAAATATCAATATTTCTTGATTTTGCTTATCTTTTCAAAAAACAATTGTTGTTTTGTTGATCTTTTCTAGAGTCTCTCTAGTCTCTAATTTATTTATGCTCTAATTTTAGTTATTTTCATTCTTCTCTTAATTTTAAGTTTAACTTATTATTTTTTCTAGTTTAGTTTACTTTTTTAGATGAAAAATAGTCATTTAAGGTCTTTTTCTTTTTTTCTTAATGTGGGCAGTTATCACTGTGACATTGCCTCTCAGAAATGCATTTGCTGCATCTCATAAATTTTGATTTGCAGTGTTTCCAATTTCATTTGTCTGAAGGTGTATATTTAAAAAAATTTTTTTGATCTGTGAATTGTTTAGAATTATGTTGTATAATTTTCACATATATGTGATTATTCAATTTTTCCTCCTTTTAGTGATTTCTAATTTCAAAAATTTCATATCATTGCTGTCAGAAAAAAATTACTTGGTATAATTACAGTCTTCTCACATTTTTAAGAGTTGTATTTAGGCCCAACATAGATTTATCCTAGAGAATATTCTGTGTGCACTTTGGAAGAGTGTGTGCTCTGTTGCTGTTGAATAGACTGTTCTGTATATGTCAGTCTAGACCATTGGACTACAGTGTTATTCAAGTCCAAATTCTATCATTTTCTGAAAATGGAGGATTGAAATCTTCTATTTTTATGGTATTGTTGTCTTTTTCTCCTGTTAGTTCTGTTCGTTTCTTTAGTGTATTTAGGTGTTCTGATGGTGAGTGTATATATATTGACTAGATAACTTAATCCAATTATATTTTAAATATATTGATAAGTAAAGACACACCATTGCTATTTTTAAAATTATTTTTAATTAATCATTTTATAATATATTTATTATTTTCTTCTTTTGTTTTCTTTTTCTCTGTTTTTATTATATAGTGGTATACTTCATTTTTTTTTTTTTCCTCTTTATGTTTCTAGTAAAGAATCTTCTTTACTAGGGGTTTCTTCTTTGTGGTTATCAATTGCATAAAACATCTTAAAGTTATAGCAATCGATTTTATACTAATGGCAGCCTAATTTCAATCTCATACAAAAGATCTTCAATTTTACTTGTCCTTCCCACATTTTGTGCTATTGATGTCACAGTTTACATTTTTTATATTGAATATTCATTAATAATTATTGAAGCTTTAGTTATTTTTAATTTTTTGTCTTTTAACTCTTATAGTAGAGGTAAAATGGTTTATATGACACCATTACAGTATTAGAATATTCTGAATTTGGTTATATATTTACCTTTATGAGAAAGTTTTATAATAATACTCTCTTTTTATTTTCATGCTATTACTCAGCATTCTTTCATTTTATCTTGAACATTACCTTTATAATTTCTTGTAAGGCAAGTCAAGTTTAGTAGAGAAATAGAAATCGTAAAAAGAACCAAACAGAAATCTTGGAGCTAAAGCGTGTAACAACAGAACCAAAAAATGCAACATAGAAGTTCAAAATCAGACTTGACCCCTTGAGGTGGGTGGTGGAAATCAGTGAACCAAATGCAGGTCATTTGAAATTAGCCATTTAACTCCCTCAGCCTTATTTTTCTGGAAATATCTGTATCTCTCCTTTATTTTAGAAAGACAGCTTTGTTGGATGTAGTATTCTTATTTGATAGGGTTGTTTTATCTATTTACTTATTTGTTTATTTTAGTAATTTGAATATATCATCCCTTTATCTCCTGAACTGTAAAGTTTCTACTTGGAAATTTTCTAATAAACATACGGAGTTCCCCTTATATGTGATGTCTCTTTCTTCTAAATGCTTTGAAAATTCTATTTTTGTCTTTCAATTTTGACACTTCGATTATAATATATCTCAAGGTAATATTTGAGTTAATCTTGCTTTTGGTCTTTTGAACTTCTTGTGGCTAAATGTCCATATCCTTCCTAAAATTTGGAAAGTTTACAGATGTTTTTTTATTTAAGTTTTCTTCCCCTTTGTCTCTCTTTCTCCTTCTGAGATTTCCATATTGTGATTTTTAGTTCACTTGGTAATTTCCTGTGTTTTATATGCTTTCTTCACTCTCATTCTTGTTTACTATTTTTTTTTCCCCTAAATGGCTAACTTCGAATGACCTGCATTTGGTTCACTGATTTACACCAGCCACCTCAAGGGGTCAAGTCGGATTTTGAACTTCTATGTTGCATTTTTTGGTTCTGTTGTTACACGCTTTAGCGCTAAGATTTCTGTTTGGTTATTTTTATGATTTCTATTTCTCTACTAAACTTCTTATTTTCTTCATGCGTTGTTTTCCTGGGTTTTATTTAGGGGTCTCTCTGTTCATTTGCATCTCACTGTTTCTTTAAGATGATTATTTTTAACTTTTTGTCAGACAATATGTAGATTTCCATTTCTTTGGAGTTGTTACTGGAGTGATGTCATGTTTGCCTGATTCTTTATGTTCTGTGCAGCCTTCTGTTCATGTCTATGCATTTGAGGGAGCAAAGACCTCATCTGACTTTACAGACTGATTTTAGTGAGTAATAGTCTTCTTTTATCAGGCCCCTGTGTTGATAATATTGTCTCTGGGATCATAGTTCAGCAAGCTAGAGCTGGATTATGTAGTTGCTGCTGGTTCCACAGTAGGGTTTACAGTTGGGAGCCTGTTACCAGGGGCACAGGTGGCCATGAAGACTTTTTGGTCTTTGAGTGGACAGGACTATTTCCAGGATGTTGGTCAGTGGGGCTGGTGCTGAAACAAAAGTCTGCTTCATGAATTACAGTGGGCCTATTACCAGGTGTTCAGATGGGTGTGTCTACTTCCTGATCTCTGGGAGAGCTTCTAACAGGTCATTTGGCTGATCTCTAGGTGGACACAATTGGGGTTACACTATGGCTGACAGGGACTGGAATGAAGTAGCAAGCCCAGTTCAGGGACCACAGTCTAGACAAAAATTTGCAGACTGAAAGCACAGGTGGCCTCCTCACAGGCTCTTGGGTGGGCAGGACTGCCTTGAGCACAGCTGAGTAGAACTTGAGCTGGGTCACAGAAATGCTTTAGGATCCTCACCTGAACCAAAGTTGTTAGGTATGCATTCCTCTGGGTCTCTGGGAAAGCAGAACCTTTCCTGAACAATGACCTTGAGGGGCTGCGGCTAGACTACAGTGTCACTTCGTGATTTACAGTTGGACTGAGTTTGCCAAGCCAAGCTCTGAGTCATGGACAGGTGTATCTCCCAGTAGGTTCCTGGATGGGCTGGACTGTTGTCTTATCATGGATATGAGAGAATGGAGCCAGTTTACAGGGCTGCTCTAAGACCCACAGTTGTATCAAGGTCACATGGCCTGGCTTAGGGGTATGAATGAGTATGTCTTTTACCAGGCTCCTGAGTGGGCAGGAGCATTTTCAGTCTATGACTGAGCAGGGCCAAAGGTGAGATACAGGTCAGTATCAAGATCCATAATCAGACTGAATTCAAAAGACCTACCTCAGAGCATGATTGGCATGTCTTCTTGCAGAGCCTTAAGTGGGCAGGAGGGTTCTGGAACTTGGCTGAGAGAGCCTGGAGCCCCAACACAAGGCTATTTCTGGACCTTCAGTAAGATCAAGGTTATAGGGACCAGATGTTCAGGACTGCCTCCTATACCTAAATGAACAGAACCACCAGCTAAAAGGAGCTGAAACTGAGTATGGGCTGCCTCAGAGTCCACAACAAGACTGTGTAGACAGGACTGTTACAGGTGGGTGTGACAACTACCATGTCCCTTGATAGATTGTGCTGGTAGCTAGAATAATACCAAATGAGGCTGTAGTAGAGTCCACAGGGGGATTAGAGTGTTTCCTATCTGTAGTCAGGACAGCAGTGGTCAAATCCACACATTGGTATGGGCTTGGCTTTACAAAATGTCACCCTTATGTTTGCTCCACCAAGGTCATAATATCTTACCTGTTTTTCAAAGCTCCCACAAGTGTACTTTTGTCCATGGATGGCTGTCAAATTATTGATGCTGAGGAGGGATATAAGCAGTTAACTACCTATTCCACTATGTTGCAAACCTATGTGATATTTTAAATTCACAGAGACTCATTTTATTGTCCATAATATGATCTATCTCTGCAATTGGTTTGTGTAAATTTAAAAACAAGTTTGCTATTTTTGCATGAAGTCTCTCATGATTCTTAATAAGGTAAAGGTGGTTGATAGTTTATTCAAATCTTTGTTGTACTTATGGATTTTCTGTTTAATTCTCTCTATTATTGACAGAGGGATTTTAAAATCTTTGACTATAATTGTGGATTTACCTATTCTCCTTGAAGTTCTATTAGTTTTTATTTCATGTAGTTTAAAATTTTATTAGTTGTATCTTTTATTATCCTCTTGGGGAATGTATCACTTTATCATTACTAAATGACCTTCTTTATCCTTGGTAATATTTTTGATCTGAAATTTACTCAGTTTGACATTAATATAGCCATCCATTTATTTTTGTTTGTATTATCATGGTATATGCTTTCCATCCTTCTACTTTTGTAGTTAAAATGTTTGCTACCAGTTCAGTTCAGTCGCTCAGTCATGTCCGACTCTTTGAGACCCCATGAACCACAGCACGCCGGGTCTCCCTGTCCATCACCAACTCCCAGCCCACCCAAACCCATGTCCATTGAGTCAGTGATGCCATTCAACCATCTCATCCTCTGTCGTCCCCTTCTCCTCCTGCCCTCAATCTTCCCAGCATCAGGGTCTTTTCCAATGAGTCAGCTCTTTGCATTAGGTGGCCAAAGTATTGGAGTTTCAGCTTCAACATCAGTCCTTCCAATGAACATCCAGGACTGATCTCCTTTAGGATACACTGGTTGGATCTCCTCACAGTCCAAGGGACTCTCAAGAGTCTTTTCCAACATCACAATTCAAAAGCATCAATTCTTCGGTGCTCAGCTTTCTTTATAGTCCAACTCTCACATCCATACGTGACGACTGGAGAAACCATAGCCTTGACTAGACGGACCTTTGTCGGTAAAGTAATGTCTCTGTTTTTAATATGCTATCTAGGTTGGTCATAACTTTCCTTCCAAGGAGTAAGTGTCTTTTAATTTCATGGCTGCAATCACCATCTGCAGTAAATTTGGAGCCCAGAAAAATAAAGTCAGCCACTGTTTCCACTGTTTCCCCATCTATTTGCCATGAAGTGATGGGACTTGATGCTAGGTAGCATATAGTTGAGTCTTGCTTACTGAATCCATTTTGACAAATTCTTCCTTTTAATTCTAAAATTTATTTATATTAATTAGATTTGATTAAGTTAGGTTAAATATATCATCTTATTCTCTTTTTTTTTCAATTCCTATTGGTATTTGTTTTCAGTTCCTCTTTTCCTTAATAATTTTGGATTAATTATTGTTTTAATATTTATATTTTATCTTTTGTCCACTTGTTAGTCATAAGCTTTGTTTTGTTAGTTGAGTAGTCACCATAAAGTTTTAGTATATATCTCATTATTTTAAAATTTGACAATACAAGTGTATTAAAAAGCCTGGAATTATAATTCAAACAGTATTAGTTGCCTTCTAAGTGACTTATTTTGGTACAGTTTTTACATAGAAGCTTGTTTTGCTTTATAATTTTTCAGATTTATTCAGGAACATCATCAGCTATTTAGGGGAAATAAGAGCTAATTCTCAAAGCAATTCAGTATTCTTCATATTGGTTGTGGGATTCCCTGGTAGCTCAGTTGATGAAGAATCTTCCTGCAAAGCAGAGACCCCAGTTTGATTGCTGCCACTGCTAAGTCGCTTCAGTCGTGTCCAACTCTGTGCAACCCCACAGACGGCAGCCCACTAGGCTCCCCCATCCCTGGGATTCTCCAGGCAAGAACACTGGAGTGGGTTGCCATTTCCTTCTCCAATGCATGAAAGTGAAAAGCGAAAGTGAAGTCGCTCAGTTGTGCCCGACCCTTAGCGACCCCATGGACTGCAGCCTACCAGGCTCCTCCATCCATGGGATTTTCCAGGCAAGGGCACTGGAGTGGGGTGCCATTGCCTTCTCCACCAGTTTGATTACTGGGTCAGAAATATCCTCTGGAGAATAGATAGCCTACCCACTCGAGTATTCTTGGGCTTCCCATGTGGGTGAGATGATAAAGAATCCATCTGTAATGCAGAAGACCTGGGTTTGATCCCTGGATTGGGAAGATCCCCTGGAGGAAGGCGTGGCAACTCCTTTCCAGTATTCTTGCCTGGAGAATCTGCATGGACAGAGGTGCCTGGTGGGTTACAGGTCATTGTGTCACAAAAAGTCAGACACGACTGAGTGACTTTCACTTCACTTCAATATTGGTTGAGGTTGTTCCTATTATTCACAAATAAATAATTTTGGCTTTAAACTTTAAAAGTCACATGAGACTTTATCACTTCTAAATAGTCAAACTGTTGTGTGCTAGGACAAGTCAGGATGTTCATTTTCTTTTCATTACAAGCATTTCTGTAACTGATGATGCTTTAAGTCTGTGAAAACAAATAAAAGTAATCATTGAAACAACTGGTTCAATTATACTGAATTTATTGACATTTTTCTACAAAATACCTGAAAATGAGTAATATAATGGATACTTTAAACTTACATTTGTACAAATTTTGCAAATTCACTGAATTAAAATGTTTGCTTTTTCAAAATATATTAATACATCTTAGTGTATTCCACTTCAGATTGTATTGCATTAATATTTTCTCAATTTTTTTAAAATCACTTGTTTATTTTTAACAGAATATTGATATTGTTCTCAGTGTCCACAACAGTTTTAGTGGCAGTTCTCACTGAACTCCTAGTAATGTTAAACATAGAGCTGCCATGTGATCCAGCAATCTCACTCCTGGGCATATATCAGAAGAAAACCATAATTTGAAAACACACTCTCACCACAACTTTCTTAGTGGCACTATTTGTAATACCCAAGACATAGAGGCAACTTAAATATCCATTGACAGATTAATAAATAAAGAAGATATAGTACATGTATGCAATGGAATATTACTTGAGAAACTGAAAAGAATGAAATAACACCATTTGCAGCCACATGAATAAACTTAGAGATTTTCATACTGAATGAAGTAAATCAGATAGAGGAAAAGAAATATCATATGATATCTCTTATATACAGAATCTTAAAAAAAAAAAAAAACAGATAAATTATACAAATGAACTTATTTCCAAACAGGAACAGAATCATGGGTTTAAAGAATGAACTTTGGTTGCTGGGGGCGGGGGGTAAGTACGGGGGAAAAGGATAGTTAAGAAGCTTGGGATTGACATGTACATACTGCTCTATTTAAAATGGATAACCAACAAGGATCTAACTTAGAGTGCATGGAACTTTATTCAATGTTATGTGACAGCCTGGATGGAAGGGGAGTTTGAGGGAGAATGGATATATGTACATGTATGGCTGAGTCACTCTGCTGTTCACCTGAAACCATCACAACATTATTAGTCAGCTACAATTCAATATAAAATTAAAAAAATTTAAGAATGTTCATTTTCTCTGGACACATTTCTTTAACTTCTCTATGCTAACATGATTTAATTCAGTGACCATCAGTAAATGGCTTTACTTGTTTAGCCAGCAATAGTGTACTCAGGAAAATTGTGTTGGTTGTATTTTCTTTAAAAAAAAAAAAAATTGGGGGAAATTCCCCTCTGTTGAAATATTACATTTTATCTTTTATGATTCCCCTGACTATTGCTTTTCTGGGAATTGAGACTATAATGAAGAGTATCTGTTTTCTTTTCGATGAATTATTTTTAAAAATTTTGTTTTATCTCAATAATTTTATTATTATTTAAACCAACTTCTAAATAGTTTAGTTGTCTTCCTGGGTTTAGCAATACACATATTTGATTAATTACACTATACCTTCAAATAATTTTTTTACTAATTCATATGTAATTGAATAACCTTATCAGGATAATATATTCACAAGCCTTCCCTTCCATCTTTTGTACTATTTTTAAAATTTTCCTATATATAGTATAAACTTGAAATGAATTGCTACTATATTTTTTTGGTGAGTCAATAATCTATATAACCTTTAAAATTATAAAAAATATGTCTTATATATTTGCCTTTTTTTTTTTTTTACCACTTATGGAAATCTTGGTTTCATTGAATAGATGCAAATTTCTGTTTGGTATCATATTTCTTCCATAGAAGAACTTCTAATATTTCATTTTTAAAATACGTTTTATATTTCCAAAATTGTGCTATATTTTCTCTTTTGTTCATGTATATTGTCTACTTTTGCAATTAAAGATTTTAACAGTCAAAATTATTTTAAATTTCTCATCTGATATTTCAAACATCTAGGGCCTATTTGCCTCTATTTCTTTTGATTAGTTTTCTCTTACAAGTGGATTTTTGCTCATGGGTTGTGTGTATATATATTTGTGCCTGTTTCATACGTTTATAGTTGGAGGATTGCCAGCATCTGTAGAGCTATTGAGACTGAGGTACTTAATATTTATGCCTGAAAACTGTCATGCTCCTTCTCCTTCTTCTAGATCTTATTTTGAAAAGTTTATTAACTATTAGGGGCAGTTTTCATATGTCCTGTGTCCTGGTCTAGTCTCATTCTTAGACAAGTTTATTGTCTTACAGTTTAAGAGGCCTTTCTCAGTGAT
Source organism: Oryx dammah (assembly GCF_014754425.2). NCBI lineage: Eukaryota > Metazoa > Chordata > Mammalia > Artiodactyla > Bovidae > Oryx > Oryx dammah. Next base: position 124,297,669 of record NW_024070186.1, read on the forward strand.
CTGTCCCCTTTGTAACTTTGGGCTATCATTAATCATCTGGGTTCAAGGTAGTTTACTACTTCTCATTCAGGGGTTAATATTGCCCACATTTCTCCTCTCCAGTTTTCCTTTCTTTAGCAACAGTGGTTCTTAATCTGTGCTCAGAAAGAGAAAAGGTTTGCAGCTCTTCATCCAGGGGCTTAAGACAGCCTTGTCTCTTTTTTCTTTCTTGTCTTTCTTAAGACAGCTCTGTCTTTTTTTCTTTTTTTTTTCTTTAGGTGAAAATTTTTGAACAGAGCTCCTGCCTTTTCTACTCAAGCAGCACTTTTTTCTCTCAGACATGTGTCACTGAGAAGACACTGTCTCTGATTTCCTATCCTGCTTTCCAAAATTATTATGTTTATCAGTGAAAGTCCATGAAGTGGGGTCATTATAGTAGTGCACATGGTCTTTTTTTTTTCCCCCCTGTGGTTCTCTGAGGTTCTATATTATTGTGAAAGACATTTAGCCTTTAGTGGTTAATGCAAATTTTTATCTGAATTCTTATTCACTTGCATTGCATCCCAGCGATTGTTCTACTATCCCAATAGAACAATTTACCAGGTTTCTTATTTAACCAAGATGGTACTTCTAAGGCTATTTAGGTGTCTTAACCTTGTCTTTCTGATGAGTTCAAGAGAAGTTTTGATTTTGAGTTCTTCTGACTCTTTCTGGTTTAAAGGAACACTTTTTCTGCTTTTAACAACCTAAGAGTAAGCAAGAAGTAACCTTTTAGATATATTTTAATGTCCTTAATTTCAGTTTGCAGATGGCATACATTTGTCATCTGAACTTTGAAGGAACATTTGGAAGTTTAAATGTCTCTTCAGGACACCAAGAAAGAATTGACATTTATTTAAGGAAGCAGACACCATGAAGTCATTCCCAAAGATAATTTTGGTTTGCCTTTATACTGAATCTGAAGATTGGTTTTCAAACCTACATAGCTTGTCCCTCAGATAGGCTTAATATGTGTTTACATCTCAGCCAATGCTCAACTGAACTTTCTCCAATGTCAACAGTAAAAAAAAAAAAAAGAAAGAAAGAAAGAAAGAAAAGAAAGTTCCAGTTGAAGATCATAACATGGTATAGAAGAATGCAAACTAGTTGAGTCTTTCTTCTACAGTTATTATATAGCAAGTCTCCTAATCTTTCTTTCCTCAGCAAATAGTGACAATAAATACTATTTTCAGAGACGTAATGGTGGTTTAGTCAATGAAGTCTTGTCTAATTCTTGTGACCCCATGGACTGTATCCTGCTAGGCTCCTCTATCCATGGGATTTTCCAGGCAAGAATATGGAGTGGGCTGCCATTTCCCTCTCTAGGAGATCTTCCTGATCCAGGAATTAAACCTGGGTCTCCTACACTGGAGGCAGATTCTTTACTGACTGAGCTACCATGGAATTCTTCTTTTTAAAACAAGAGATAATTTTAAAAAAATATTTTTAAATCTATTTCAGGGTGCACAAAAGTAAAATTTATATAAAACAGGAATGTTAGGTGAGTTTTTTGCTTTTAAACAGTTCAATAATATTGCTAGTTAAGACACTGATTTTGAATATTTCATCCAAAAATATTTTCAACAATATTTCTGGTATAATCACTCAGACAGAAGGAATTTTTTTTCAGTTATAGAATGGTGGTATGAAACAGGAATTTTCTATTCTATATCGATATTTCAAAGGGGAGGATAATCCAAACTATATAATGTTAATTCATCTTCTTTATGCCAAGAACTACCATAAGCATATTACAGGGACTTGAAAGGAAACATTGGACACTTAGACCCTTCATTGCTAGAACTGTACACAAGGGAGAGAACAGGGTTAAAATAACCAACAAGTGATGTTGAACTAACCAAGAGAGTATTAAAAAAAAATAGGTACACTTTACCAATCCACAAAAATTTAATATCCTTATCTGCTGAGAGAGTCACTTTAAGTTCAGATCAGTTACTCATTCGCATCCAACTCTTGCGACTCCATGGACTGCAGCACACCAGGCTTTCCTGTCCATCACAAACTCCGAGAGTTTAATCAAAATTATGTCCATTGAGTCAGTGATGCCATCCAAACATCTAATCCTCTGTCTCCCTTTCTCCTTCTGCCTTCAATCTTTCTCAGCATCAGGGTCTTTTCCAATGAGTCAGTTCTTTGCATCAGGTGGCCAAAGTACTGGAGTTTCAGCTTCAACATCGGTCCTTCCAATGAATATTCAGGACTGATTTCCTTCAGGATGGACTGGTTGGATCTCCTTGCAGTCCAAGGGATTCTCAAGAGTCTTCTCCAACACCACAGTTCAAAAGTACCAATTCTTCAGTGCTCAGCTTTCTTTATGGTCCAACTCTCACATCCATACATGACTAGGAAAAACCATAGCTTTGACTAGATGGACGTTTGTTGGCAAGGTAATGTCTCTGCTTTTGAATATGCTATCTAGGTTGGTCATAACTTTTCTCCCAAGGAGCAAGTGTCTTAATTTCATGGCTGCAGTCACCATCTTCAGTGATTTTGGAGCCCAAACAAATAGTCTGTCACTGTTTCTACTATTTCCCCATCTATCTGCCATGAAGTGATGGGACCGGATGACATGAACATAGTTTTCTGAATGTTGAGTTTTAAGCCAAATTTTTCACTCTCTTCTTTCATTTTCATCAAGAAGCTCTTTAGTTCTTCATTTTCATAGAGTTGGTGTCATTTGCATATCTGAGGTTATTGATATTTCTAAGAATATTGATATTTCTTCCAGCAATCTTGATTCCAGCTTGTGTTTCTTCCAGTCCAGAACTTCCCATGATGTACTCTGCTTACAAGTTAAATAAGCAGGTTGACAATATACAGCTTTGATGTACTCCTTTCCCAACTTGGAACCAGTGTATTGTTCCAACTCCAGTTCTAAATGTTGCTTCTTGACCTTCATACAGATTTCTCAAGAAGCATGTCAGGTGGTCTGGTATTCCCATCTCTTTCAGAATTTTCCACAGTTTGTTGTGATCCACACAGTCAAAGGCTTTGGCATAGTCAATACAGCAGAAGTAGATGTTTTTCTGGAACTCTTTTTCTTTTTCAATGATCCAATAGATGTTGGCAATTTGATCTCTGGTTCCTCTACCTTTTCTGAATCCAGCTTGAACACCTGAAATTTCTTGGTTCACGTACTGTTGAAGCCTGGCTTGTAGAATTTTGAGCAATAGTTTGCTACTGTGTGAGATGAGTGCAATTGTATGGTAGTTTGAACATTCTTTGGCTTTGCCTTTTTGGGGGGTTGGAATGAAAACTGACTTTTTCCAGTTCTGTGGCCACTGCTGAGTTATCCAAATTTGCTGGTATATTGAGTGAAGCACTTTAACAGTATCACCTTTTAGGATTTGAAATTGCTCAGCTGGAAATCCATCACCTCCACTAGCTTTTTTCATAGTGTTGCTTCCTAAGGCCCACTTGACTACATTCTAGAATGTCTCGCTGTAGGTGAGTGATCACACCATCATGATTATCTGGGTCATGAAGATTTTTTTTTTTTTTTGTATAGTTCTTCTATGTATTCTTGCCTCCTCTCCTTAATATCTTCTGCTTCTGTTAGTTCCATACTGTTTCTGTCCTTTATTGTGCCCATCTTTGCATGAAATATTCCCTTGGTATCTCTAATTTTCTTGAAGAGATCTCTAGTATTTCCCATTCTATTGTTTTCCTCTATTTCTTTGCATTTAACACTGGAGAAGGTTTTCTTATATCTCCTTGCTATTCTTTGGAACTCTGCATTCAAATGGGCATACCAATCTTTAAAGAACACCTATAATACAGAAACATGGTGTTAGATGGAAGATTGGGGCCACTGCCAATCTATAGGCCCCAGTGAACACTAAGAGAACAAAAATATCACTTGTTTCTCCTTTTATTCTTTGATCTCCTGTCAGTGAATCCCATTGGATCAAAACAATGGAAAGTTAGAGGTCAACAGACCTCAGATTAAAAAGTCTGTAGAGTTTAGGCTCTTATAATACAGAAAAGGACCAACAGTGAATCTGTAAGGAAACAAAATATATCTAGCTTACAGTATTTACTAAAAACCATTTCTTGTTCAACATCAGCTGTTCAAAATGCACTGCTAATTTTCTATAAACTATCTTTTCTCTAATAAATTAAGAAAACATTATCTTATCTATATTGAGTACTTATTTCCATAAATAATGACCTTAATTCTTCAAAATTTCATTTGAAATATTTTTAGTCTGTTTTAAATTTTGAGATTAAAGAAGACTTCAGGAACTCCTAAAGACCTAATAGATAGCCATATATCACTCCACTCTCTCACTTATACCTCAGTTTACCCCGATTTGTTGAGAATGCTAAATTAATTATTTAGAACCTTTGCCAACATCTCTTATTCTGTGAGATTCCCCTCTATGATTTGTGCAGTAGGGAAACAATGAGGAGAGAAAATCACTGCTTAAAGGAAGCAAACTAACTAATCACTCTTTCAGATATCAAGTAGGAATATAAAGAGGAAGGGATATAAATGAAATAAGGCATCTGACTGGAAAAAAGTTAAGATGAAAAACATAGTATCACTACTAAGATCCTAAAAAATAAGTTACAATATGAGAATTACAATGTCACACTTAAATTTGAGTTAATATTTTTCACAGGGCAGTGAGCATTTCTGAGCATTTTCCTAAAGGAATAGATTTAAATGTTGCTCTTAAACTGCTAAACACAAAAACTTTTTTCTCCCGAGTCAAAATCACTTTGCTTTTCAGTACCATAAAGAAAAGAACAACATGGATTTCGAACTGGTTCTTAAAGCCACTCAGCTGTGTAAATCTTCATTATATAAAAGATCCCCTCAAATCTTATTTGATTTTGAAAATTATACAGTTAACAATAAAAACTCTTGTTTTTTTAAATCTATAAACAGCATATTATAAAATATGTGCTTGACAAGAATTGTGTTTTAAAAAATATTCATGTGGAGTATTTCCCAGGTTATCCATCTGTGTTTCTAATTTATTCCACTAAGGATAAAGATGCCAAGATTTTAGAGTGGGAATAATGATGGCTGAGTTGGTGAGCAATGGTTGAACTACTCTTGAAATACTTATGGCTTGTGTCCCTTCAAAAATATATGGCCATAAATATATACAGCTAGAAACAGAATTTCAGTAAGTTTTTAAAAAGCAAAATACAAATATCATTTGATAAATTACAGGATAGAATGGATTGATAGAATCATCATTTGAAATGAGTACTTCCTATAGGTGGCAAAAACTATTTCATCACTTGAAGGATTTGTAAATTTCCAGTTTCTAATAATATATGAGGCTAATAGAGAACTATAAAAATACAGTAATGCTTTCATTAAGTGTGTAACTCTAAAAGTGAAGGGAACAAGATTAATGCATGTAGTTACAATCTTCCTAATACAAGGAAAACGTTTAAAATTTTTGATTTCACTAGTATTCTACTATTATTTTAAATTTCTATTTATATCTAGGAACAAAAGTGACAAAAAGCAATGAAACTTGTTTTAAGGTAAACTATAATTGTATCTACTTTTGGTGAGCTCCATGAATAAGGTTCAATGTTCAGAGATTACCTGATTATGAGATTTTACCTATAATAAAGATCCACAGAATGGAAGCTAAACTGCCTAATTTTCTATCAGGGAATTTCTTAAGATAGTTTAGTTTAACTTTTGTAATTATGTTTGAGATTTAGTATACCTTTGGTGATCTATTCCTAAGAATGATATAATAATATGATTAAATATCTCTAAGAATGTTTTTGAAATATATGCCTGATTTATATCTTCTGAAACACTTAAAATCTACCCACAAGGGGAGAAATTATACTATTTTTAAAAGCTCATTAACCATAGTACAAGTGAGAACACATAAAGCAATTAAAGTATATGTTTAGTTCAATGTACCTGTAAGTAGAAAAAATTTCAAGCATATTCTCATGTGCTTTTAGTATGATAACAATAAAAGATTCACATTAAATTGTCTTAATTTTTATTCATGCTTACCTAGGTAGGAACAGAACTTCAGTTAATTGTCTATATATGTTCTATTGGTTTATAAGGGAAATCTTCTAAAAATTAGTCCCCAAAGAGTCAAAATCACTATTATAGCACCATAACTATAATTTACTTGAATATGCCAACTATAAAGAACATTTTTTTATTTTTTTAATGTAAGAAATATTTGCCTACTGAATCCATTGTTATGTCAATAAACTTTGCTCTGAGTAAATTCAAGAGGTGAAAGTATTTGTAATTTTTCCATTTCATCTTTATTTTAGTATATAATTTTTAACATTTAAAGTTGAGAAATATTTATCCTATAATATTCAAAGGTAACATAGATATAGTGATTATGAAAATATGTCTCAATATTTCTAGAATATTATCAATATGAGTAAACTAATGTCATCCTAATGAATTTCTAAAACTATATGAATATAAGTCAGCTTTTGTGCATGAGTACTAAGTTGCTTCAGTCCTGTCCGACTCTTTGTAACTCCATGGACTGTAGCCCACCAGGCTCTGTCCATGGGATTCTCCAGGCAGGAGTACTGAAGTGGGCGTCTATGTTCTCCTCCAGTGGGCTCGAACCCACCTTTCCTGTCTCCTGCATTGCAGGTGGGTTCTTTACCACTGCACCACCTCTTGGACCTAATGAGTGAATTTGCCTGCTTACAGAAATTTTGGTCAGTTACTTTGGTCACAATAAAGATATAAAACAAATTATTGCCCAATATAGTTTGTAGTTGTTAAATGTATGTACATTCATATTAATATGTTTGTATATGTTACATATGTGTATGTATACATATATTTCCTTATTACATACAAGAACACATAATATTTAATGTATCAATATGTGATTATAGAATTGAATTATCTTTATAAAATTAATGATCAATCACTTTTGTGCTTTCCAAAACATGCAATCAGATCTGTCATAAAAACCTAATATCTAGTTTAAAAGAACAAAAACATTGATGTAAGAATTAATGATATCTTTACATATCATTGAAAGTTTATTTTTCCCCAAATCTCTTTAATATTTGGATATTAATTGTGCATCACAGTTAAAGTCAGTTATTATGTTTTAAAATGCTCTAACCACTAACAGTGGAAGGGGCTGCAGAACTAACTGATCAGAAGAATGGTTGTCTTTCAATAAATACTTGGCAAAATAATAAAAGTGTGACTACTTATGGTAGCATTTATCTGTTATCTCTAGGGATATTTTATTTCTGAAATAGACTTATTTTTTTCATGTAATAATCTTAAAATATAAGGAAAGTTGATTAATTAATTGGGAAAATATAGGTGTAAATACTGATTGGTAATAGAAAAATTATGATAATTTATTTATCATACTTATTAACAACATTTACTGTTAAGCTTATTAAAGAGGGTATTTCCATCCCCAAATCTAATAAAAGCAAGTTTTATTAGACTTTTATATTAGACATTTACAAATAGACTTTTATCTTATATTTCTTTAAAATATTATGAAGAGCAGAATCAAGAAAATCAAATTGGTCCTTGAAAATCATATGATAAAGTTTTCATGTAATATATGTTAATTTTTGCTATATATTTAAAACATTTTCTTCATTCATTCATCTGTCAATGGGCATTTTAGTTGTGGTACATATATACATGGAATATTACTCAGTCATTAAAAAGAAAAAAAACTGAGTCATTTGTAGAGATGTGCATGTCAGAAAACAACAGTTAGAACTGGACATGGAACAACAGACTGGTTCCAAATAGGAAACGGAGTACGTCAAGACTGTATATTGTCACCCTGCTTATTTAACTTATAAGCAGAGTACATCATGAGAAATGCTGGACTGGAAGAAACACAAGCTGGAATCAAGATTGCCAAGAGAAATATCAATAACCTCAGATATGCAGATGACACCACTCTTACGGCAGAAAGTGAAGAACTAAAGAGCCTTTTGATGAAAGTGAAAGAGGAGAGTTTAAAAAAAAAATGGCTTAAAGCTCAACATTCAGAAAACAAAGATCATGGCATCTGGTCCTGTCACTTCATGGCAAATAGATGGGGAAACAGTGGAAACAGTGTCAGACTTTATTTTTTTGGGCTCCACAAAAAAATAAAGATGGTGATTGCAGCCATGAAATTAAAAGACATTTACTCCTTGGAAGGAAAGTTATGACCAACCTAGACAGCATATTAAAAAGCAGAGATGTTACTTTGCCAACAAAGGTCTGTCAGTTAAGGCTATGGTTTTTCTAGTAGTCATGTATGGATGTGAGAGTTGGACTGTAAAGAAAGCTGAGCCCTGAAGAATTGATGCTTTTGAACGCTGGTGTTGGAGAAGACTCTTGAGAGTCCCTTGGACTGCAAGCAAGGAGATCCAACCAGTCCATCCTAAAGGAGATCAATCCTAGTCCTGGGTGTCCACTGGAAGGACTGATGTTGAAGCTGAAACTCCAATACTTTGGCCACCTGATGTAAAGAGCTGATTTATTTGAAAAGACCCTGATGCTGGGAAAGACTGAGGGTAGGAGAAGGTGACGACAAAGAATGAGATGGTTGGATGGCATCACCAACTCAATGGACATGAGTTTGGGTAATCTCCAAGAGTTGGTGATGGACAGGGAGGCCTGGTGTGCTGCAGTTCATAGGGTTGCAAACAGTCAGACACAACTGAGCAACTGAACTGAACTGAACTGAACTTAACAGACTGAGATGGACCTAGAGTCTGTCATACAGAGTGAAGACAGAAAGAGAAAAAATATTGAATATTAACACATAGATGTGGAATCTAGAAAAATGGTACAGATGAATCTATTTGCAGGGCATATATAGAGATGCAGATGTAGAGAACAGATGTGTGGACACCAAGTGGGTGGTGAAGTGGTGATGGGATGAATTGAGAGGTTGAGGTTGACATATATACAGTACTATGTGTAAAATAGCTAGCATGAACCTGTAGTATAGCACAGGGAACTCAGTCGGTGCTCTGTGGTTTTGACCTACAAGGGTGAGACGGTGGGAGTAAAAGAGAGGCCCAAGAGGGGATTTGAGTATACATGTAACTAATGTACCTTAGTGTACAGCAGAAACTAACACATTGTGAAGTAACTATACCCCAATTAATAATATATATATAGTAATTACTTCATATATTTTTGAAATTTATTGATGTGTGATTCAGGAATTAAGACATTTTATTCTAAGGCTAGGGATATTACAGGACAAGAGAAGAACAAAGCACACATTTCTAAAAAAAATCGGTGGAGAAATGTGCATTTAAATCAGCAAGGGTGGGTTGAAAGTGAAAGTGAAGTTCCTCAGTCATGTCTGACTCTTTGTGACTTTGTAGACTGTAGCCTACCAGGCTCATGGGATTCTCCAGGCAAGAATATTGGAGTGGGTTGCCATTTCCTTCTCCAGGGGATCTTCATGATCCAGGGATAGAACCTGGGTCTCCCTCATTGCAGGCAGACGCTTTAACCTCTGAGCCACCAGGGAAGGGTGGGTTAGTGTTAGGCAAGTAAACTACATTTTGAATATATGTAGAGCTATGTTCAAAATCTAAGGGTCTGTGACAGAATCTATTGGGTTTATCAGCCAATATGTATGGGAGTGACATGATATGAAAATGTAAGATGATAGGGCTTCTCTGTTGTCTCAGATGGGAAAGAACCCACCTGCCAGTGCAGGAGACGTAAGAGTCATGAGCTCGATTCCTCGGTCAGGAAGGCCCAGGAAAAGGAGATGATAACCCACTAACTTACTCCATTATTCTTGCCTGGGAAATCACATGGACATAAGAGCCTGGCGAGGTCCATGGGGTTGCAAAGAGGCGTGCATGACTGGGTGCACATGTGTATGAGTGCGCACACACACACACACACACACAGTGTTATAACTGTAGGGTCTTGGTACATCTGGTCCTACATCTTTCTTCTTAACTATTATGTCAAGTTAAAACGTCGGCAAATATTCACAGTCTCACCCGGTTTTTTCAACATTCACTTGATTAGTTAGGGATTATAATGATAGATATGTGAATGAATTGTGGATACAATGGTGTATGTTAACTACAGGACAAAACAAAAAAGTGCTGGCACATACTTCTCCAGTTGATCTTCTCCATATATATAGGTCCAGGAGACTAGATGTTCCAGAAGATGTAAGTAGTTTTCTATGTTACTATGTGGAACAAAGCCTACAGCCTAATTGTGGTGGATGGGTAGCATGAAGTATAAATCTTTATTTTGTTGAGTCACTGTGATTTGACTTTTTTTTTTTTTTTTTTTACGAAACACAAACTTATCTTTTAATTACAAAATACAGTAAGTCCTCAACATACGAATGAGTTCCATTCTGAGAGTATGTTTATAAGTCAAACAAAATTAGCCTAGGTACCCAGCTAACACAATCATCTATATAGTACTGTACTACTAATATAACAGGATTATAATACTGTCCACATAAATAATACATAAAAAACAAACACACACACACAAAAAAAAAACACTTTTAATCTTACTGCACAGTATCTTGAAAAGTACAGTGATATAGTACAACAGGTGGCATACAGGAGTTGGCATTGAGTTTACTGTCAAAAAGAGTTATTGACTAGAGGAGGGAGAGGAGACAGGAGATGGTAGACCTGAAGGATTGTCAGCAAAAGGAAAGGAGGACAAGCTTATAATTTCACACACACCTGATGATGATGCCACTGGTTCTGGTGCCATCTGGATTCTGGTTCTGGTTTCTTGCTGGATTCAGTTCCATCTACCCTCTTGCAAGAATGACCCAGTGATATCTAGGTAGTATCTCTTTTTTCCTCAACATGGATGACATGGTAGCTCTGGATTGCATTCTGAATAGCTGTCGCAACCTTTGTGAACCATTTAACTTTCATGTCTTATGCCTTGAAAACTAACAGTGCCTCCTCAAATAAAGAAAATCCCCATGTCATTTCCTGTGTCATGAATATCTAGTTCTTCAGCTACTTCACCTTCCTCTTGTTTCTCTTTGACCTTTCCCTGGACCTCCAGTTCCACCAGACGTTTTTGTTGGTGTTGTTGTAAATAAGCTCCTTCATAGTAAGCTTCTCATACTGCGTAGCAAGGAGTTCAGTGAAGCCATCTTCTTGCAGATTTAGTTCCAGCTTCTCCCTGAGGGCCAGTAAGTTGCTGAAGACCTCTTTGGACTCCTCACTAATTTTCTCAAATCCGTGAAAATTGTGGGGAAAACAAAACAAAACAAAGCAAAACTGGGCAAGTGTTCTTTCAAACCCCATTCATGGTGACAACAATAACCTTACACCAAGCAAAGTCAGCATATTTTATGGCCTTGTAGATTTATAGTCCTTCCAAAACTGTCACAAGGTTGTTCCTGATTCAACACTTACCTTTACTGTTTGATGATAAGTTTGATGTAAATAGTATTTATTGAAAGTCACTGTACACCCCCCCTCCCCTCTTATTTTTAGGTTGGATGAGTTATCCACTATTTGGTTCCAGAAACACTAGTTTGACATTAGGATGAAAATCATCCATGAATGTGGGGTGGCATGGAGCACTATCGAGCAGTGAAAGAATATTCAATGGGACATAATTCTCCAAGCAATATTTCTTTACCTCCAGGATAAAGTGGTGGAAAAAACAGTTTTGGAAAATAGTCTGTGTAACCCAGGCCTTAGGGTTATTTTTCCCACAACAAGAAGAGTGTCCTTAACTAGGCTTTTCAGTGCTCTTGGGTTCTCTGCATGATAAACTAAGAGAGGTTTCAATTTCATATCACCAGAAATATTGCCACCAGAAAACAAGAGTTAGCTTATCCTTTGCTGCTTTATAGCCTGGCATGAAGTTTTCCTCCTTACTGATGTGACTTTGGTTTGACATTCACTTCCAGTGCAGTCTTGTCTCAGGCACATCAAAAGCTTGCTCAGGTAAATACATGCCTTTATCAAAAATTTATTTTATTTTTTATTTATTTTTAATTGAAGGATAATTGCTTCACAGAATTTTGTTGTTTTTTTGTCAAACATCAAAATGAATCATCCACAAGAATACATATGTCCCCTCCCTCTGGAAACTTCCTCCCATCTCCCTCCCCATCCTACCCCTCTAGGTTGATACAGAGCCCCTGTTGGGGTTCCCTGAAACATACAGCAAATTCTCATTGGGTATCTATTTTACAAATGGTAATGTAAGTTTCCATGTTACTCTTTCCATACATCTCATCCTCTCCTCCCCATCCCCAGTGTCCTTAATATTGTTCTCTATGTCTGTTTCTCCACTGCTGCTCTTCAAATAAATTCATCAGTACCAAATTTCATAGGTTCCCCTGGTGGCTCAGATGGTAGTCTGCCTGCAATGCAGGAGACTCAGGTTTCATCCCTGGGTCAGGAAGATCCCCTGGAGAAGGAAATGGCAACCCACTCCAGTATTCTTGCCTGGAAAATCCCATGGACAGAGGAGCATTTTGGGCAACATCCCATGGGGTCACAAACCATCAGACATGACTGAGCAACTAACACACACACACATACACACACATCATTATCTTTTTAGAGTCCATATATATTCATTAGTATACGATATTTTCCCACTCTTTCTGACTTACTTCATTCTGTATAATAGGCTCTAAGGTCATCCACCTCATTAGGACTGACTCAAATGTGTTCCTTTTTACAATTGAATAGTTTTCTATTGTATATAGATACCACAGCTTCTTTATCCATTCATCTGTTGATGGACATCTAAATTGCTTCCATATTCTAGCTTTTGTGAATAGTGTTGCAATAAACATTGGGGCACATGTGTCATTTTCAATTTTGGTTTCTTAAGGGTATATGCCCTGAGAAGGCAATGGCACCCCACTCCAGTACTCTTGCCTGGAGAATCCCATGGATGGAGGAGCCTGGTGGGCAGCAGTCCATGGGGTTGCTAGGTACACTAAGTGCAGGTGGCTGCGCCCAGTGCACTAAGCATGGCAGAGAGGAGCTACCCCACGTGTGAGGTCAGGGGCAGAAGCCCAGAGGACCCCATGCCTGAAGGGCAGAGGCCAAGAGGAGTTACCCCCACGTCCGAGGTCAGGGGCAGTGGCCAAGAGTGCCAGGTTGCGACGGCTCAGGAACGGCCGAGACGAGCTACCCCACATCCAAGGTCAGGGGCAGCGGCTGGAAGGAGCCATCCCGCGTCCAAGGCCAGGGGCGACGACCGATAGGAGCCACCCCACGTCCAAGGTCAGGGATGGGGAACGAGAGGAGCCACCCAGCGTCTGAGGCCAGGGGCGGCGGCCGGAAGGGGCCACCCTGTGCCCGAGGCCAGGGGCGGTGACCAGGAGGAGCAAACCCACATCCAAGGAGTGGTGGCTGCGCGGGCACAGGAGGGCCTAGAGGAGCCATCCCACATTAAAGGCCAGGAAGGGCTCTGGTTAGGAGATACCCCTCATCCAAGGTAAGGAGCAGTAGCTGTGCTTTGCTGGAGCAGCCGTGAAGAGATATCCCATGCCCAAGGTAAGAAAACCCAAGTAAGATGGTAGGTGTTGCAAAAGGCATCAGAGGGCAGACACACTGAAACCATACTCACAGAAAACTAGTCAATCAAATCACACTAGGACCATAGCCTTGTCTAACTCAATGAAACTAAGCCATGCCCACAGGGCAACCCAAAACGGGTGGGTCATGGTAGAGAGGTCTGACAGAATGTGGTCCACTGGAGAAGGGAATGGCAAACCACTTCAGTATTCTTGCCTTGAGAACCCCATGAACAGTATGAAAAGGCAAAATGATAGGATACTGAAAGAGGAACTCCCCAGGTCAGTAGGTGCCCAATATGCTACAGGAGATCAGTGGAGAAATAACTCCAGAAAGAATGAAAGGATGGAGCCAAAGCAAAAACAATATCCAGCTGTGGATGTGACTGGCATAGAAGCAAGGTCTGATGCTGTAAAGACCAATACTGCATAGGAACCTGGAATCTCAGGTCCATGAATCAAGGCAAATTGGAAGAGGTCAAACAAGAGATGGTAAGTGTGAACGTTGACATTCTTGGAATCAGTGAACTAAAATGGAATGGAATGGGTGAATTTAACTCAGATGACCATTATCTCTACTACTGCAGGCAGGAACCCCTCAGAAGATACGGAGTAGCCATCATGGTCAACAAAAGAGTGTGAAATGCAGTACTTGGATGCAATCTCAAAAATGACAGAATGATCTCTGTTCATCTCCAAAGCAAACCATTCAATATCACGGTAATCCAAGTCTATGCCCCAACCAGTAACACTGAGGAAGCTGAAGTTGAATGGTTTTATGAAGACCTCCAAGACTTTTTAGAACTAACACCCAAAAAAGATGTCCTTTACATTACAGAGGACTGGAATGCAAAAGTAGGAAGTCAATAAACACCTGGAGTAACAGGCAAATTTGGCCTTGGAATGCAGAATGAAACACAGCAAAGACTATAGAGTTTTGCCAAGAAAATGCACTGATCATAGCAAACACCTTCTTCCAAAAACACAAGAGAAGACTCTTGGACACATGGACATCACCAGATGGTCAACACTGAAACCAGATTGATTATATTCTTTGTAGCGAAAGATGGAGAAGCTCTATACAGTCAACAAAAACAAGACTGGGAGCTGACTGTGGCTCAGATCATGAACTCCTTATTACCAAATTAAGAGTCAAGTTGAAGAAAGTAGGGAAAACCGCTAGACCATTCAGGTATGACCTCAATCAAATCCCTTATGATTATACAGTGGAAGTGAGAAATAGATTTAAGGGCCTAAATCTGATAGATAGAGTGCCTGATGAACTATGGAATGAGGTTCATGACATTGTAGAGGAGAGAGGGACCAAGACAATCTCCATGGAAAAGAAATGCAAAAAAAAGCAAAATGGCTGTCTGGGGAGGCCTTACAAATAGCTGTGAAAAGAAGAGAGGCGAAAAGCAAAGGAGAAAAGCAAAGATATAAGCATCTGAATGCAGAGTTCCAAAGAATAGCAAGAGATAAGAAAGCCTTCTTTAGTGATCAATGCAAAGAAATAGAGGAAAAGAACAGAATAGGAAGGACTAGAGATCTCTTCAAGAAAATTAGAGACACCAAGGGAAGATTTTATGCAAAGATAGGCTCGATAAAGGACAGAAATAGTATGGACCTAACAGAAGCAGAAGATATTAAGAAGAGGTGGCAAGAATACACAGAAGAACTGTATAAAAAAGATCTTCATGACCTGGATAATCACGAACGTGTGATCACTCATCTAGAGCCAGACTCCTGGAATGTGAAGTCAAGTGGGCCTTAGAAAGCATCACTATGAACAAAGCTAGTGGAGATGATGGAATTCCAGTTGAGCTATTTCAAATCCTGAAAGATGATGCTGTGAAAGTGTTGCACTCAATATGCCAGCAAATTTGGAAAAGTCAGCAGTGGCCACAGGACTGGAAAAGGTCAGTTTTCATTTCAATCCCAAAGAAAGGCAATGCTAAAGAATGCTCAAACTACCGCACAACTGCACTCAGCTCACATGCTAGCAAAGTATTGCTCAAAATTCTCCAAGACAGGCTTCAGCAATACAAGAACCGTGAACTTCCTGATGTTCAAGCTGGTTTTAGAAAAGGCAGAGGACCTGAGATCAAATTGCCAACATCCGCTGGATCATGGAAAAAGCAAGAGAGTTCCAGAAAAACATCTATTTCTGCTTTATTGACTATGCCAAAGTGTTTGACTGTGTGGATCACAATAAACTGTGGAAAATTCTGAAAGAAATAGGAATACCAGACCACCTGACCTACCTCTTGAGAAATCTGTATGCAGGTCAGGAAGCAACAGTTAGAACTGGACATGGAAAAACAGACTGGTTCCAAATAGGAAAAGGAGTACGTCAAGGCTGTATTGTCACCCTGCTTATCTATCTCATATGCACAGTACATCATGAGAAATGCTGGGCTGGAAGAAGCACAATCTGGAATCAAGATTGCTGAGAGAAATATCAATAACCTCAGTTATGCAGATGACACCACCCTTATGGCAGAAAGTGAAGAGGAGCTAAAAAGCCTCTTGATGAAAGTGAAAAAGGAGAGTGAAAAAGTTGGCTTAAAACTCAGTATTCAGAAAATGAAGATCATGGCATCCGGTCTCATCACTTCATGGGAAATAGATGGGGAAACAGTGGAAACAGTGTTGGGCTCCACAATCACTGCAGATGTGACTGCAGCCATGAAATTAAAAGACACTTACTCCTTGGAAGAAAAGTTATGACCAACCTAGATAGCATATTCAAAAGCAGAGACATTACTTTGCCAACTAAAGATCCATCTAGTCAAGGCTATGGTTTTTCCAGTAGTCAAGTATGGATGTGAGAGTTGGAATGTGAAGAAGGCTGAGTGCCGAAGAATTGATGCTTTTGAAATGTGGTGTTGGAGAAGACTCTTGAGAATCCCTTGGACTACAAGGAGATCCAACCAGTCCATTCTGAAGGAAATCAACCCAGGGATTTCTTTGGAAGGAATGATGCTAAAGCTGAAGCTCGAGTACTTTGGCCACCTCGTGTGAAGAGTTGACTCATTGGAAAAGTCTGTGATGTTGGGAGGGATTGGGGGCAGGAGGAGAAGGAGACGACAGAGGATGAAATGGCTGGATGGCATCACTGACTTGATGGACATGAATCTGAGTGAATTCTGGGTGTTGGTGATGGACAGGGAGGCCTGGCATGCTGCGATTTATGGAGTCGCAAAGAGTCGGATACGATTGGGGGACTGAACTGAACTGAACTGAACTGAGCGACTTCACTTTCACTTTTCACTTTCATGCATTGCAGAAGGAAATGGCAACCCACTCCAGTGTTCTTGCCTGGGGAATCTCAGGGACAGGGGAACCTGTTGGGCTGCCGTCTCTAGGATCGCACAGAGTCAGACATGACTGAATTGACTTCACAGCAGCAGCAAGGGTATATGCCTACAAGTGGAATTGCTGATTCATATGGTGCTTTTATTCCTAGTTTTTAACGAAATCTCCATATCATCTTCAATAGTGGCTGTATCAATTTACATTTCCACCAACAATGCAAACGAGTTCCCATTTCTCCACACCCTCTCCAGCTTTTATTGTTTGTAGACTTTTTGATGACCATTATGACTGCTATCAGATGATATCTCATTGTAGTTTTGATTTGCATTTCTCTAAAAATGTGCATTTTTAGCATTTTTTCACGTGCTTGTTAGCCATCTGTATGTATTAATTGGAGAAATGCCTGTTTAACTCTTTCCCCCACTTTTTGATTAGGTTGTCTGTTTTTCTGGTATTGACTTGTATGAGATACTGCATATTTTGGAAGTTAATCTGTTGTCAGTTGTTTCATTTGCTATTATTTTCTTGCATTCTGAGGGTTCTATTTCCACCTTGTTTATAGTTTCTTTTGCTGTGCAAAAGTATTTAAGTTTAATTAGGTCCCACTTGTTTAATTTTGTTTTTATTTGCATTATTCTAGGAGCTGAGTCTTAGAGGATCTTACTTTGATTTATGTCATTGAGTGTCCTGCTTATGCTTTCCTCTAAGAGTTTTATAGTTTATGGTCTTACACTTAGATCTTTAATCCATTTTTAGTTTGTCTTTGTGCATGGTGTTAGGAAGCATTCTAATTTCATTCTTTTACATGTAGTTGCCCAGTTTTCCCATCAAAACTTATTGAAGAGGATATCTTTGCCTCATTGTATGTCCTTAGCTCCTTTGTCAAAAATAAGATACTCTTATGTATATGGGTTTATTTCTGGGCTCTCTATCTTGTTCCATTGGTCTACATTTCTGTTTTTGTGCCAGTACCATACTGTCTTGATGACTGTAGCTTTGTAGGATAATCTGAAGTCAGAAAGATTTATTCCTCTAGCTCCTTTCTTCTTTCTCAAAACCACTTTGGCTATTTGGGTTTTTTTGTGTTACCATAAGAATTGTGATATTTTTTGTTCTAGTTTTGTGAAAAATGTCATTGATAATTTGATAGGGATTACATTGAACCTGTAGATTGCATTATGTAGTATAGTCATTTCCACAATATTGATTCTTCCAACCCAGGAACATCTATTTATATCATCAGTATCTTATAATTTTCTGTATACTGTTTTTTGTCTCCTTAGGTAGCTTTATTCCTGGGTATTTTATTATTTTGTTGCAATGGTGAATGGAATTGATTTCTTAATTTCTTTTTATGATTTTTCATTGTTAGTATATGGGAATGAAAGTGATTTCCATGTATTGCTTTTGCATCTTGTGACTTGCTAAATTCACTGATAGATTAGCTCTAGTAATTTTCTGATAGTATCTTTAGAGTTTTCTATGTATAGTATCATGTCATCTGCAAACAGTGAGAACATTACTTCTTTTCTGACCTGGTTTTCTTTCATTCATTTTTCTTCTCTGATTGTCATAGCTAGGACTTCCAAAACTATGTTGAATAATAGTAATGAGAGTGGCCATTCTTGCCTGGTTCCTGATCTTAGAGGGAATAATTTTAGTTTTTCACTATTGAGAAAAATGTTTACTGTGGGTTTATCATATATGAACTTTACTATGTTGAGGTAGGTTCCTTCTATGCCCATTTTTAAAAGAGTTTTAATCATAAATGGGTGCAGGATTTTGTCAAAGGCTTTTTCTGCATCTATTGAGATCATCATATGGTTTTTGTCTTTTGATTTGTTAATATGGTGTATCACAAAGATTGATTTGCATATACTGAAGAATTCTTGCATAACGGGAATAAAGCCAACTTGATCATGGTGTATGAGTTTTTTAATGTGTTGTTGAATTCTGTTTGCTAGAATTTTGTTGAGGATTTGCACATATGTTCATAAGTGATATTGGCCTGTAATTTTCTTTTTTTGTGTTGTCTGTCTGCTTTTGGTATCAGGGTGATGATGGCCTCATAGAATGTGTTTGGCAGTGTTCTTCCTCTGCAATTTTTGAAAGAGTTTTAGAAGGATAGGCATTAGCTCATATGTAAATTGTAGAATTCACCTGTGAAGCCAGCTGGTTCTGGGCTTTTGTTTTTTGGGAGATTTTTGATCATAGTTTAGATTTCAGTGCTTGTAATTGGGTTGCTTATAATAAATATTTATTCCTAGTCAGTCTTGGAAGATTGAACTTTTCGAAGAATCTGTTCATTTATTCCAGGTTATCCATTTTATTGCCATATAGTTTTTCATAATAGTCTCTTATAAGCCTTTGTATTTCGGCACTGTCTGTTGTAAACTCTCCTTTTTTCATTCTAATTTTGTTGAATTGATTATTTTCTCTTTTTTTTCTTGATGAGTTGTTAAAAGTTTGTCTATTCTGTCTAGCTTCTCAAAGAACCACCTTTCAGTTTTATTAATCTTTAAAATTGTTTCTTTCATTTCTTTTTCTTTTATTTTTGCTCTGATCTTTATGCTTTCTTTCCTGCTGCTAACTTTGGGGTTTCTTTGATCTTCTTTTTCCAGCTGTTTTAGGTGCAAAATTAGGTTGTCTATTTGATGTTATTTTTGTTTCTTGAGGTAGGATTGTATTGCTATGAACTTCCTTCTTACAACTGTTTTTCCTGCATCCCATAGGTTTTGAGTTATTTTGTTTTCATCTTCATTTATTTTTGGAAATTTTTGGATATCATTTTGATTTCTTCAGTAATCTGTTCATAGTTTAAAAACATGTCATTTAATCTCCATATGTTTGTGATTTTTACAGATTTTTCCCCCTTGTGATAGATATCTGGTCTCATAGCATTGTGATCAGAAAGGATGATTGACACAATTTCAATATTCTTAAATTTACTGATTTGATTTGTGACCCAAGATGTGGTCTATCCTGGAGAATATTCTCTGTGCACTTGAGATGTATTCTTCTGCATTTGGATGGAATGTCCTAAAGATATCAACAAGATCCATCTGACCTAATGTGTCATTTAAAATTTGCGTTTCCTTACTAATTTTCTGTTTTGATGATCTCCCCAATGGTGTAAGTGGGGTGTTTAAGTCTCCTACTATTATTGTGTTACTGTCAATTTCTCCTTTTATGTCTGTTAGTGTTTGTCTTTTGTATTGAGGTGCTCCCATTTTGGCTCCATTCAGTTCAGCTCAGTTCAGTCACTCAGTCGTGTGCAACCCAGTCGTGTGCAACCACATGAATATCAGCATGCCAGGCCTCCCTGGCCATTACCAACTCCCAGAGTTAACCAAAGTCATGTCCATCAAGTCGGTGATGCCATCCAGCCATCTCACCCTCTGTCATCCCCATCACCTCCTGCCCCCAATCCCTTCAGGAATCAGAGTCTTTTCCAATCAGTCAACTCTTCACTTGAGGTGGCCAAAGTATTGCAGTTTCAGCTTCATCATCAGTCCTTCCAATGGACACCCAGGACTGATCTCCTTTAGGTTGGACTGGTGGGATCTCCTTGCAGTCCAAGGGACTCTCAAGAGTCTTCTCCAACACCACAGTTCAAAATCATCAACTCTTCGGTGCTCAGCTTTCTTTACAGTCTAACTCTCACATCCATACATGACCACTGGAAAAACTATAGCCATGACTAGACAGACCTCTGTTGGCAAAGTAATGTCTCTGCTTTTTAATATGCTATTTAGGTTGGTCATAACTTCCCTTCCAAGGAGTAAGCATCTTTTAATTTCATGGCTGCAATCACCATTTGCAGTGATTGTAGAGCCCAAAAAAATAAAGTCTGACACTGTTTCCCATCACATGAAGTGATGGGACCAGATTCCATGATCTTAGTTTACTGAATATTGAGTTTTAAGTCAACTTTTTCACTCTCTTCTTTCACTTTCATCAAGAGGCTTTTTATATCCTCTTCACTTTCTGCCATAAGGGTGGTGTCATCTGCATATCTGAGGTTATTGATATTTCTCCCGGCAATCTTGATTCCAGCTTGTGTTTCTTCCAGCCCAGCGTTTCTCATGATGTGCTCTGCATAGAAGTTAAATAAGCAGGGTGACAATATACTTCATATACTCCTTTTCCTATTTGGAACCAGTCTGTTTTTCCATGTCCAATTCTAACTGTTGCTTCCTGACTTGCATATAGGTTTCTCAAGAGGCAGGTCAGGTGGTCTGGTATTCTGATCTCTTTCAGAATTTTCCACAGTTTATTGTGATCCACAAAGTAAAAGGCTTTGATATAGTCAAGAAAGCAGAAATAGATGTGTTTCTGGAACTCTCTTGGTTTTTTGATGATCCAACTGATGTTGGCAATTTGATTTCTGGTTCCTCTACCTTTTCTAAAACCAGCGTGAATATCTGGAAGTTCACAGTTCATGTATTGCTGAAGTCTGGCTTGTAGATTTTTGAGCATTACTTTACTAGCATGTGAGATGAGTGCAACTGTGTGGTAGTTTGAGTATTCTTTGGTATTGCCTTTCTTTGGGATTGGAATGAAAACTGACCTTTTCCAGTCCTGTGGCCACAGCTGAGTTTTCAAAATTTGTTGGCATATTGAGTGCAGCACTTTGATAGCATCATTTTTCAGGATTTGAAATAGCTCAACTGGAATTCCAGTACCTCCACTCGCTTTGTTTGTAGTGATGCTTCCTAAGGCCCACTTGACTTCACATTCCAGGATTTCTGGCTCTAGGTGAGTGATCACACCATCGTGATTATCTGGGTCATGAAGATATTTTTTGTACAGTTCTTCTGTGTCTTCTGCTTCTTTAGGTCCCTACCCTTTCTGTCCTTTATTGAGCCCATCTTTACATGAAATGTACCCTTGGTATCTTTAATTTTTATGAAGAGATCTCTAGTCTTTCCCATTCTGTTGTTTTCCTCTATTTATTTGCATTGATCACTGAGAAAACTTTCTTATCTCACCTTGCTATTCTCTGGAACTCTGCATTCAGATGCTTATATCTTTCCTTTTCTCCTTTGCTTTTTGCTTCTCTTCTTTTCACAGCTATTTGTAAGGCCTCCACAGTCAGTTCCTGGTCTTGTTTTTGTTGACTATATAGAGCTTCTCCATCTTTGGCTGCAAAAAATATAATTAATCTGATTTCGGTGTTGACCATTTGGTGATGTCAATGTATAGAGTCTTCTCTTGTGTTGTTGGCAGAGGGTGTTTGCTATGACTAGGGCATTCTCTTGGCAGAACTTTATCAGCCTTTTGCCCTGCTTCAATCTGTACTCCAAGGCCAAATTTGCCTGTTACACCAGGTGTTTCTTGACTTCTTACTTTTGCATTCCAGTCCCCGATAATGAAAAGGACATATTTTGGGGGTGTTAATTCTAAATGTCTTGTAAGTCTTCATAGAACCATTCAACTTCCAGTTCATCAGCATTACTGGTTGGGGCATAGGCTTGGATCACTGTGATATTGAATGGTTTTCCTTGGAAACAAACAGATCATTCTGTCGTTTTTGAGACTGTATCCAAGTACTGCATTTTGGACTCATTTCTTGACCTGATGGCTACTCCATTTCTTCTAAGGGAGTATATCTTCTACTACCCACAGTAGTAGATATAATGGTCATCTGAGTTAAATTCACCCATTCCAGCCCATTTTAGTTTGCTGATTCCTAGAATATCGACATTCACTCTTACCATCTCCTGTTTTGGGTACATATATTTTTAAAAATGTTATGTCTTCCTCTTCGATTGATCCCTTGATCATTCTGTAGTGTACTTACTTCTCTCTTGTAATATTCATTACTTTAAGGACTGTTTTGTCTGATATGAGGATTGATACTCCAGCTTTCTTTTGAATTCCATATGCATTAAATATATTTTTTCCATTGTCTCACTTTCAGTCTGTATATATGTTTAGGACTGAAGTGTGTTTCATGTAGATAGCATATATATATGGATCTTTTTTTGTGTGTCCATTTAGCCAGTCTGTATCTTTTGAAAGGAGCATTAATCCATTTCACTTAAAGTAGTTATTGATATATATGTGATATATATAGATATAGATATAAATATAGCTATATCTTATTGCCATTTTCTTAATAGTTTGGGGTTCATTTTTGTATATTTTTTCTACTTTTGTATTTCCTGACTATATAAGTCCCTTAAACATTTTTTGTAAAGTAGTTTTGTGGTAATAAATTCTGTTAACTTTTGCTTCAATGCAAAATTTTTTATGTCTCCATCAATTTCGAATCAGATCCTTGCCAGGTAGAGTAATTTTGGTTGTAGGTTTTTTCCCCTGTCAGTACTTTAAATGTATCCTTCCATTCTCTTCTGGCATTCAGAGTTTCTGCTGAAAGGTCTGTTAAACATATGGGGTTTCCCTTGTATATTACTTGTTGCTTTCACCTTACTGCTTTAATATTATTTCTTTATGGTTAATCTTTGTTAGTTTGATTAGTTGCGTTTTGATGTATTTCTCCTTGGTTTTATCCTGATGGGCCTCTTTGTGCTTTTTGAAATTGATTGTCTATTTTCTTAACCATGGTGAGGAAATATTCAACTATAATATCTTCAAAAATATACTTACACCCTCTGTTTTTCTCCTCTTCTTCTGGGACCCCTATTATTCAAATGTTGGTGCATTAATATTGTCCCAATTTTCTGAGACTATCCTCACTTCTTTTCATTCTTTTTAGTTTATTCTGCTCTTCAGCAGTTATTTCTCCCATCTGTCTTCCAGTTCACAAATCTTTTCTTCTGCTTCATATATTTTGCTATTGATTCCTTCTAGAGTATTTTTAATTTCAGTAATTGTGTTATTTGTCTCTGAATGGTTATTCTTTAATTTTTCTATATCTTTCTTAATTGATTTTTGAGTTTTCTCCATTATATTTTCAAGATTTTGGATAATCTTTACTTTCATTATTCTGAAACCTTTTTCAGGCAATTTGCCTATTTCCTGTTCATTTATTTGGACTTGTGTCTTTCTAGGATTTTCCTTCATTTGTGCAGTACTCCTCTACTTTTTCATTTTATTAAAAAAATAAAAAGGAGTTCTCCTTTTCCCAGGCTTCATGGTTGAATTCTTTCTTCCATTTAATTTCTGCCCTCACTAGATTGATCCAGTGGTTTGTGTAAGCTTCATGTAGGGTGGGATAAAGTGGGCTTTTGTCTGTTTGTTTTTCCCTCTGATGGTCAGAGCTGAATGAAGTGGTAATCCTGTCTGCTGGTGACTGGGTTTGTATTTTTGTGTTGCTTGATGTTTGGATGAAGCATCCTACATAGGATGCTACTGGCAGTTGGGTGATGCCATGTCTTGTATTCAAGTGGTTGCCTTTGTGGGAGTTCTCATTATTTTATACTCCCTAGGATTAGGAGTTCCCTGGTAGTCTAGGGTCTTGGAATCTCTTCAACCACTCCAAAGGCTCAGGCAGGGCTTGATCTCTGATGGAATGGAGATTCCACAGGTGGTTTATTATGGCATTAAATAGAATTAAAACAAATATATATTAAAAAAAAAAGGAGAAAAAATGATGCACCCCAGGCAAATGGCAATTACAAAATCAGGCAAATAACTAAAATAACAGAACACACACACACACATATATATGTATACATATACCCATAAGCAAGATGAAAAAAGTCCAAAAAAATTAAAGTACAATAGATTTACCTGGTAAAGCAAGGAAATAAAAAATGATACCCACCAGTTAGGAACAAAAATAACTAAAGCACAAACTGGAAAACAAAACTAATGCAAGGTACAAACTGGAAAATAAAGCAACAAAGACAAAGCTAACAAACATGGTGAGGAAAAGAAAATAAAGAAAGAAAGAATAGAAATGCAAAGTTAAATATATATATATATATATATATATATATGTAAAACATTAATCCCAGTGGGAAAACAGTAGGAAAAATAAACAAAGGAATAAGTGTACAAAATATAATAAATTTTAAAAATTTGAAAATTGAAATTTAATAAAAGAGAAAATGAAACAAAAGAAAAGGAAAAAAAAAAAAAACACACAGGACAGCAAAAGATCAATGTAGAGACAGAAGTATATAACAGAATGGACAAGAAAGTTGTAGTACATATACATAATGGAATATTACTCAGCTATTAAAAGGAATGCACTTAAGTCAGTTTTAATAATGTGGATGAAACTGGAGCTTATTATACAGAGTGAAGTAAGTTAGAAAGAAAAACACCAGTACAGTATATTAATGCATATTTATGCAATTTAGAAAGATGGAACAACAACCCTATATGCAAGACAGCAAAAGAGACACAGATAAAAAGAATTGACTTTTGAAGTCTGTGGGAGAAAGTGAGGGTGGGATGATTTGGGAGAATAACATTGAAACATGTATATTACCATACGTTAAATAGATGCCAGTCCAAGTTCAATGCATGAAACGAGGCACTCAAAGCCGGTGCACCACGATAACTCAGAGAGATGGGATGAGGAGGGAGTGGGAATGAGTTTTGGGAAGGGGGGACACATGTACACCTGTGACTGATTCATATCTGTGTTATGGCAAAAAACCACCACAATATTATAAATTAATTAGCCTCCAATTAAAATAAATATTTTTTTAAAGGAGAGATATGAGCAAGTGGGAAATTGTGGCAAACTATAGGATATGGTTGCTGCTGCTGCTGCTGCTGCTAAGTCGCTTCAGTCATGTCTGACTCTGTGGACCCTATGGATTGTAGCCCACCAGGCTCCCCCACCCCCGGGATTCTCCAGGCAAGAACACTGGAGTGGGTTGCCATCTCCTTCTCCAATGCATGAAAGTGAAAAGGGAAAGCAAAGTTGCTCAGTCGTCTGACTCCTCGCAATCCCATGGACTACAGCCTACCAGGCTCCTCCGTCCATGGGATTTTCCAGGCAAGAGTACTGGAGTGGGGTGCCATTACCTTCTCCAAATATGGTTATGATACTAAAAAAAAAAAAAAAAAAAAAAATGGGTGACAAAGCTCGTATTCAGCTCCACTAGATTTTTAGTATGTGGCAACAATGCCAACTCTTCTGATTTGTAAAGAGCTGCCCCAAATCTAGATTTCCACTTGAAATTCTTCAACTTTTAAAAGTCTGATATCTAATTCATATATTTTAAAACATGTGGAGATCAAATATGAAGGTCCCCAGTTTGAGGCCTCTGAATTACAGTAAGTCCCCTTCATATGAACCTTCAAGATGCAAACTTTCAAAGACACGAGTGTGTGTTCCATCAACATCAGGCAAGAGTGAAATTGCAGTTTGCTCTCCATCTCCTACTGCTGACAATCCTTCAGCTCTACCATCTCCCACCTTCTCTCCCTCCTCCTGTCAGTAACTCTTCTTGCCTGACATTCCAGTCCCTGCATGCCAGCTGCTGTACTACACTACGTACTTTTCAAAGTAGTGTAATATGTTTTTTTTTTTAAGTTTTCTTTAAGAAAAAAAGAAATAAAAAATGTGATTAAAAATATCCAAATGTTAAATAGATTTAATACTTTAATAAAATATTTTAATAAAATTGACAACTACAGCAAAAGGGGGTGGGGAGAAAGAGAAAAAAAATCCAGAAGAAACTACAGAGCAAGTCAAAATATAAGAATAATAAATATTTTCTTAAATGTCTGCTGTCAGTGTCATTTCCCTCACTGGGAATCACAGTCCACCATGCCCTTCAACACTATGCTTGTCTCTGGACCTGCTGTAGGGGAAGCTCAGACTCTAATTTGATTCTACTCCTATGTGTTCTTGCCTCCAATATCCACAGCTGTCAGAACCAGTGCATTTTCTTTTGTGGGAATTCTCAATGTCCTTTTATATATTCCATAGACACAGATTCTGCTTAGTTAATCCTGTGGATTTAATCTACAGCTTTTATAGCTGGAGGAAGGTTTTGGGTCCTCTTCCTTAGCCACACAGCCCCTGGGTTTCAATTTTGGTTTTATCTCCACATCTGCATGTAGATCGTCCACTGGGGTTTGCTCCTAAGACTGTCCTGGAGAACTTGGGTCTGGCCCAGTGAGTGCCAGGTGTGGAGGTGGTGTAGTTGCTTGGGTTGCAGGGGTTCTGGCAGCATCAGGTATTCAGGGGAGTTGGTGGCTAGGGCAGAAAGAAATATGGTGCTCTTGAAGGGTATGGCAACCCACTCCAGTATTCTTGCCTGGTGAATCCCCTGGACAGAGAAGCATGGCAAACCACAGTCCACAGGGTCACAAATAGTAGGATACAACTGAAGCGACCCCACAGGCACAGACTCAGGCCTTTTTCTAGCCTGTGGCAGCTCTACCCTAGTGAGGATTGAGCATGAAGGTGGCACAGCTGCTTGAATTGCGGGGACCCTGTCAGCGCCAAGTATCCAGGGACATGGATTGACTCTGCTATAGGAGCTATGGCCATCAGAGTGTTTTTTTAGCCTCATGCAGCTGGCAATCAAAAGACCTTTTTGGCTAGTCCTTGTCCCTTGTTCTGACCATTCAGGCACTTAGAGGGCTCCCCTGCCTGGGGTCCTTCTCTGTTGCTCAGCACATCAGGCACATGAAGGGGCCCCCCTGGCTGGGGACCAACTCTGGTGTTTGGCACCTCAGATGTTTGTAGGGCCAGCCTCTCTATTGTTCAGGTGTCAGTGCTGGAGAGTGGGGAAGGAGAGGCTATGATGATGGCTCTACCCACTATGCATGACTCAGCAGCGTCGCCTTGCTTCCATGGCTGCCTGGCTTTCCTGCATGGGCATTTACCATCACAGTCTCCTCCCTCATGTCTCCTTGGCTGTCTTCCAACAGTAACAACAGACCTCCCCCTGGGATTGCTCTGCAATCCCTAAGATCCAGCTTCCAGCCTCTGTGCCATTTAGGGGACCAGCATCCCTGTCCAGGGCATGTATGATGGTGGCAAAGATTGTATTATTCTCATTCCATTTAGTCTGTCTCAGATCAGCTGCTTCACTTTCAGCCTCAAAAGTTTCTCTTCTGACCCAAACTATTGCCCCAATGTGGCAATTGGACTCCTGCTTCAGTTCCCTCACCTGCCGAGGGCTGGTCCTGTCCTATTAACTCTATTTTTCTCCCTAATTCCTATGTCCTACCGAGTTTTACATGGTACTGTGTACTCTTTCCCAGTGCTCAGGTACTCCTGCCTGCTCTTGGCTGATGTTCTGCAAGCACCTCTGTGTCTGAAGGTGTATTTCTAATGTACCTGTGGAGAGAGATGTACTCCGTACTCCACATCCGCCTGCTTCTCCACCATGTTCCTCAATGATTCATCATTTCTTGAAGCATTTTAGGAAACACCTGAGCAGCTACCACATCTGCACTTGCTACCTTGTCACTTTTAGAGCTTCAAGGTTGACTCTAGCCATGAACTGATGAAACCAGCTGTGGCTGGCATTAAAAGATGCACCTTTTGATTCTTCATTGTTTCTTCTTCAAGTTTTCATAAGGAATTTTCACCTTCTCTCGAATCAGCATTAAGCTGAGCAGGACTTGACACTGATGTTCATCCTGCATCCACACATTGAGAAGTTTTCCATCTCCTCCATCAATTGTCCACACTTCTTCAACATCGTTTTTGACATCTTTGGCACAGCAGGTTTCACGTGTTCCATGATCTTGTCCTTCTTTTTTAGAATCATGCAAATCATAGTTGGATGATTCATGTTATAAGAATAAGTGATGTCTACCATTTTTATTCCTTGCCCCACTTTCTCAATTACTTTCATTTTTGCTTTCATTGTTATTGGTTGATACTTCTTAGCAGTACTAGCTACATCACTGCTGCTTTTATGCTTGCTTCTGGACATCCTAGGTTTGAAATACAGATACTGTATTCTATATAGAACTCTACAGTAAAAACACAGAAGCGCAACCACTTTTAGAGGATGAGGCACATGACAATATACACCAGACCTGTGAACGAATTTACATGATTAGACACCCAAACACAGGTTTGAATCTTTGAAAGTTCATAACTTGAAAGTTCATATGTAGGAGACAGTGTATAGATGAAGAAATCGTGATAAGGAGACATAAAATTATAACTTTTCCTGTCTAGTTAGTAAATTACCAAGAAAATGTTTTCAAGGACAACTTTAGATAATTTCTTCACATAAAGTAATATTATACCTGATATTTTTAAGAATGCAAAATTCATAAAATCAAATAACATCTTTGCCATTCACAGGTGATATACTATAATGCCTTTTTGGTTCATTCTTTGGAACATCTTTGGAGTTCAACTGACTCTTTACCAAATTTTCTTCCAAAACTTTGTTTTGTACCTTTTTTTTTTTTTTTTATGACCCCTTGGATTCTGCTTTTTTGAGAGAATGGAAAAATGATTAGGTCATAGTGTCTGTAAGAAATCAGAAATGCTTTTGTTATTAATGAATAATTTATAGAAGGTATGAATTGTATTCTTGTCACTTAAAACATCAGATGCATATTATTTATGAAATATGAGAATATTAAAGATAGTCATAGCAATAGTACTGGAGTCAAATGATTTCATAAATATTTGCTATAGTCTTCTACTATGCCCAAAATAAATGGGTTTTGAAAATAATAGTTGAAGTGAGCCTAAGGCGTTTAATCATTCTGAAAACCTATTTATTGTGTACATATCACATAACAGTAGATATGATTTCTATTATAACACAAACCAAAACACAATTAAAAACAAATAGTTTTCTTCCCTGTGAGTCTGAAATCCTTGCTACCCTTTCATTTCTTGAATCATCTTCTCATGCAGGTGGTGAATTTTGCAGGGCTCCTGTATGAGAAAAATTACTGGGATCCCCTGCAGCCTGCAATTTAAGCAATCTCATACCCTTGAAAAGACAGTGAAAATGAATTCCGTGATAAAACCTATTCCTGGGAATTGGAGGTGACAATTGTAGGCTACAAAAATGGTTCCTGCTTTCTTTGGAGAATCAGGGTGGGAGGTATTCTGCATGACTTCAATGAGAGTTAACCTGAATGTCTCGATTGTGTAATGCAAAGTAATACCTAGATAAACAGGGTCTTAAAGTAAAGAATGGATATAATTTCTATGTAAATTGGATATCCCTGATGGATATCCATCTCATGTCATTTGGTATGTATAACTAAGAGATTATATATTGAGCAATAAGGAAGGGATGATCAATAAAGATAGATGTCCTGTGCTTTATCTAAAACTTGTCTATAAATAGATATAAGTTGAATAGGAAATTCTCATCAAACACTGTTTGATGACTACTATAAGAACAATGCATATCCTGCTACACACATGAAAAAGTGAGAATTTGAAGGTTTGTTGCATTGAAGACATTGTGGATCTCATTTTAAAATATCCCTAAATGATTTCAAGGTTCAACAAAAGCAAAATCAGCAGATAACACACACAAAGTTGTTTTAAAGATTCTACTTGTACCTTGTGATTGGTGGAACTCAAAATATTTATAAGGATTTCTTCATTCCTCAAAAAGCTTTTAGATTTGGCAGAAATTAATTTGTAATTTAAATTAGAGATAAAGTTTCATGACTCACAATTCCAAATGTTATTCTTATCAGCATATTTGATAGTGAATCAAAATTTAGGTATATTTTTCCTTTAAAATCTTACGCTGTCAGTCCTTTTCTTTTATGTAAGACACATCCTTCACACCTTTTGTCAAATTTGGGTTAACATTTTAAAAAATGACTCTATAATGAAATTACAGTTGTAAATATCTTAAATTTTAATATCATGTGTAGCAATTTAAAAATACACAATTGGAATACAGATTGCTATTTTGATATATACTGAACTCATTTCCCATCAGGGATCCCCAGGTGGCACAGTGGTAAAGAATCTGCCTGTTAATGCTGGAGACACAAATGACATGGGTTTGATCCCTGGTTTTGAGAAGATCATCTGGAGTAAGAAATGGCAATGCACTCAAATATTCTTGCTTGGAAAATTCCATGGATAGAGGAATCTGGTGAGCTACAGTCAATGGGGTTGCAGAGTTGGAAATGACTGAGCAACTGAGCACTCATGCACCAAACTCATTTCTATAATTTTCCCATATATGATGCCATTAGGTCTAGTGAGTCTAATAATGAACATTTGAGAAAACATTGAATAAACCCAGATCTCACTCCATTTGCCCACAACTTCTTCACTATTTCCCTGCATGCTAGTTGTTGTTTTGTTTAGTCTCTCAGTCATGTCTGACTATTTGTAACCCCATGAACTGCAGCATACCAGGCTTACCTATCTTTCACTATCTCCCTGAGTTTGCTCACATTCATGTCCATTGACTCTGTGATCCCATTCAGTCTTCTCATCCTCTGTTTCCCCCTTCTCCTCCTTCAGTGATCAGCCTTCTTTCTGATCCAACTCTCACATCCATACGTGACTACTGAAAAAACATAGCTTGAACTATACAGACTTTGGTCAGCAAACTGATGCATATTAGGATACTATCCAAATTTCTCCTCACTCCAAGTTCATAGTAAAACTCCAGTATGGGTAAGCAGATTTACAGAGGCAGAATATCATAACAACATATCAGTACATATGGAGAATATTTATAAAAATATTATTCTATCAATTAAATTCAATTTATTATTAACTCATTCTATGCCAATGTCTACTAAATACAATACTCCACTCTATAGTTTGTCATCTATTTTCTGAACTATTGCCACTGAATTATTAGGGGAAAGAACTAATAGTTCTTCTGAACTATTTCCAAATTAGAACTTCTTAACTATGATTTTGATCACATCATCCCAAACCTAAATAATTTTCAAAAAAAAAAAGTGTAATGTTCAAAATTCTCCAAGCAAGGCTTCAACAATATGTGAACCAAGAACTTCAAGGTGTTCAAGCTGGATTTAGAAAAGGCAGAGGAACCAGAGACCAAATTGCCAGCATCTATTGGCTCATAGAAAAAGCAAGAGAGTTCAAGAAAAACATCAACTTCTGCTTTATTGACTACACCACAGTGTTTGACTGTCTGGATTACAACAAATTGTGGAAAATTCTTATAAGAGATGGGACTAACAGACCACCTTGCCTGCCTCCTAAGAAATTTGTATGCAGGTCAAGAGGCAACTGTTAGAACTGGACATGGAACAACAGACTCACTCTAACTGGGGAAAAGAGTATGTTAAGGCTGTATATCATCACGTTGCTTATTTAACTTTTATGCAGAATACATCATGTGAAATACCAGGCTAGAGGAAGCACAAACTGGAATCAAGACTGCCAGAAGAAATACCAATAATCTCAGATATGTCAATAACACCACCCTTATGGCAGAAAAGGAAGAGGAACTAAAAAGTCTCTTGATGAAAGTGAAAGCAAAGAGTTAAAAAGCTGGCTTAAAATTCAACATTCATATAACTAGGATCATGGCATCTGGCCCCATCATTTCATGACAAATAGATGGGTAACTAATGGAAACAGTGTGAGACTTTTATTTTCTTGGGCTCCAAAATGCAGATCCAGAGTCACTGCTGCTGCTAATAAGTCGCTTCAGTCGTGTCTGACTTTGTCTGACCCCATAGACAGCAGCCCACCAGGCTCCGCCATCCTTGGAACTCTCCAGGCAAGAACACTGGAGTGGGTTGCCATTTCCTTCTCCAATGCATGAAAGTGAAAAGTGAAAGTGAAGTCGCTCAGTCGTGTGCGACTCTTAGCGACCCCATGGACTGTAGCCTACCAGGCTCATCCGTCCATGGGATTTTCCAGGCAAGAGTACTGCGGTCATGTAATTAAAAGATGCTTGCTCCTTGGAAGAAAAGCTATGACCAACCTGTTGCTGCTGCTGCTAAGTCGCTTCAGTCGTGTCTGACTCTGTCTGACCCCAGAGATGGCAGCCCACCAGCCTCCACCATCCTTGGGATTCTCCAGGCAAGAACACTGGAGTGGATTGCCATTTCCTTCTCCAATGCATGAAAGTGAAAAGTGAAAGTGAAGTCGCTCAGTCCTGTGTGACTCTTAGCGACCCCATGGACCGTAGCCTACCAGGCTCATCCGTCCATGGGATTTTCCAGGCAAGAGTACTGGAGTGGGGTGCCATTGCCTTCTCCATGACCAACCTAGACAGCATATAAAAAGCAGAGATGTTACTTTGCCAACAAAGGTCTGTATAGTCAAAGCTATGGTTTTTCAAGTAGTCATGTATGGATGTAAGTGTTGGACCATAAAAAAAGCTGAGCTCCAGAGAATTGATGCTTTTGAACTGTAGTGTTGGGGAAGACTCTTAAGAGTCCCTTGGACTGCAAGGCGATCCAACCAGTCAATACTAAAGGAAATCAGTCCAGAATATTCATTGGAAGGACTGATGCTGAGGCTGAAGCTCCAATACCTTGGCCACATGATGTGAAGAACTGACTCATTGGAAAAGACCCTGTTGCTGAGAAAATTGAAGGCAGGAGAATGGGACAACAGAAGATGAGATGATTTGATGGCACCACCGACTTGATTTACATGAGTTTGAGCAAACTCAGGGAGTTGATGATGGACAGGGAAGACTGGCACACTGCTGTCCATGTAGTCTCAAAGAGTGGGACACGGCCAAGAGACTGGACTCAACTGAACATACTGGTGCTCTTTTCTTCTAGAATCCTCCATATGCTGTGGGTTTTTTTTTTTTTTTTTCTTTCTGATCTATTCAAGAGTATTAAGAATGTTCCCTTTTCCTTCTAACATTATACATTTCCAGATGTGACAAAAAGTCAATGCATTTTCCAGAATCATGTAAAACCCTTCTGGAAAATGCTTCCTCAGCTTTATCCTCCATTAGGTTCAAAGAGTTATAAGATGGTTGTAATTGGGAAACCTCTGCTGTTTCCTTATTAGCTGCAGACTCTTTCATTGCTTCGGACTGACTATATGGAGCCTTATGCCAACCTGCTTTTTAAAATTGACTGTTGGTATGAGTAATCTTTCATCTCATCAGATATTTTGGTCACTGCAGCAAATATAGGTGAAGGTAAAGTTGGAATACCTAATATATAAAACTGGCATTGGCACCTTCATTTTCTATTACTATAATGTATGTCAAGGTTGATTAATGATAATAATTCTTATTTAGAAGTTATATTCTAACATGACAGAAATAGTCTTATAATATCTAAAATATTTTCTCTGAAAATAATACTAATTTGCATTAAATATATACATATTTTTATAATATTATAACTTTGTATATATACATACACACACACATAGAGAGCCAGAGAGACAGAGAAACAGAAAGACAGAAACAGAGAAAGAAAGAGGAAATATCTGATTTGAATGACTCTCCACCATTAAAGGAAGTTTGAAGTTTACAAAGTGTGTGGTAGTTTTGTTACCTAAACTCTAATAAAAGTAGAAATTTAATTGCAGGTTTTATGTCATATACAGCCCTAATGGTTGTATTTTAGACATTCTAAGTCTCACAGATATGAATTAATTGTCTTCTCATTTGTGTGTTGTTTGTATTCGATTTTTCTAAAATAGAATATATCTGTGGGGGAAATTTGGCAAAACGACTGCAATACAATCTAATAAATGAGGTCATGATGTTAATGAAATATTTTATGAAGTAGCTGGCAGTTTCAGCATGCATTTCTAGTTCATACAAGTTAACTCATCCAAACAATAGATAGAGCTATTCCAAATATTTTACAACTAAATAGCAATCCAAATAAATTTCTCATTTAAAGTCATGTTATTGAGTACTGGTGAAATCCAATGCTGTTTTAAAATTAGGCACATGTTTATAAAAATGCAACAGGCTAAAATGCTTAACAAAAGTCTTCATAGTCGGTACATCTTTAAGATGTAAATGCTTTTTTGATTTATTAGTTTTCCTAATTTTCTTTGACTGTATGGCTCACAATAAACTGTGGAAAATTTTTAAAGAGATAGAAATACCAGACCACTTAACCTGCCTCTTGAGAAATCTGTATGCAAGTCAGGAAACAACAGTTAGAACTGGACATGAAACAACAGACTGGTTCCAAATAGGAAAAGGAGTACCTCAAGGCTGTATATTGTCACCCTGCTTATTTAAATTATATGCAGAATATATCATGAGAAACGCTGGGTTGGGAGAAATGCTGGGTTGGGAAAAACACAAGCTGGAATCAAGATTGCCAGGAGAAATATCAATAACCTCAGATATGCAGATGACACCACCCTTATGGCAGAAAGCGAAAGGAGCTAAAAAGCCTCTTGATGAAAGTGAAAGAGGAGAGTGAAAAAGTTGGCTTAAAGCTCAACATTCAGAAAACGAAGATCATGACATCTGGTCCCATCACTTCATGGGAAATAGATGGGGAAAAATTGGAAACAGTGTCAGACTTTATTTTTGGGGGCTCCAAAGTCACTGCAGATGGTGACTGCAGCCATGAAATTAAAAGACGCTTACTCCTTGGAAGAACATTTATGACCAACCTAGATAGTATATTCAAAAGCAGAGACATTACTTTGCCGACTAAGGTCCGTCTAGTCAAGGCTATGGTTTTCCTGTGGTCATGTATGGATGTGAGAGTTGAACTGTGAAGAAGGCTGAGCGCCGAAGAATTGATGCTTGTGAACTGTGGTGTTGGAGAAGACTCTTGAGAGTCCCTTGGACTGCAAGGAGATCCAACCAGTCCATTCTGAAGGAGATCAACCCTGGGATTTCTTTGGAAGGAATGATGGTAAAGCTGAAGCACCAGTACTTTGGCCACCTCATGCGAAGAGTTTACTCATTGGAAAAGACTCTGATGCTGAGAGGGATTGGGGGCAGAAGGAGAAGGGGACGACAGAGGATGAGATGGCTGGATGGCATCACAGAGTCAATGGACATGAGTCTGAGTGAAATTCGGGAGATGGTGATAGACAGGAAGGCCTGGCGTGCTGTGATTCATGGGGTCACAAAGAGTCAGACATGACTGAGCGACTGAACTGAACTGAATTTTCTTTCCTTATGGAATATTCTACATGCCACTGCCATAGTTTTGCTAAGAGTCAGATTTATGAATAATTCTGATTCACTTTTTCTCCTAATGTGGTTCTGCCTACTTAAAGGAAGAAACTTAATTTCATAAAAATAAAAAAGGAGAATGTTGGAATTCTAATGCTGTTTTATAATGTTGAGACAACTTTTCTATTATTGAATCCCTTCTTTAAGGAAGAAATTTTACATTTTACTTTGTGTATGAACAATATGACAACAATTTAGAAGGAACAGTCACACCTAACATCACTCTATACATCTTAGGGAAATGCAGATTGTGACTAGATAGATATTCACTTATATGCTTATGTAACTTTATATTTCACTCTTTTTTCATAAACAGCTTATTGTGTTATTTTTGAGAGTCTATTTTTGGAACTGGGATTATTAGAATAAGAAACATTAATTTAAATTTCATATGTTTCTCACCCATCAATTCCTCTAATACATTTTCTGTAACCTACACACGTTACAAAGAAAGAAACAAGGTCCTAAAATCATATACCAAGCCTGAACTTAGAGTTCTTTCTATTTTCCCACCTGTACCTCACAGGAAATGTCTCTCAAAATAGTAAATCTGTTTGTACTTCTTCTTTTATGTAGGCCTGATCACTGGCTGTATCTAAGAAAATCACTTTCTGGGGGTACAAAGCTCATATTTTATTACAAATTCAGAAATTCATATTTTGAGGTAATTTTATATTATCAGTATAGTATTTTAATGTGTAAATATTAACCATTTTTATAAAAGATGTATTTGGATCATTTTTCAATACTTTTAATAAGCTTCAGTAGCCACAAACCAGTGAACTATGTTTATCTGTTGTACATCTTTGTTTGAAGACATGGTATATAAAACGTTTTAGTTGAAATTAAATAATGATTTTGTGGAAACTTGACTTGATTAAAAAAACATTGCTATTGCATTATTCTATTCAATAACCCTGTATGTGAGACAGCAAAAGAGACACAGATGTATAGAACAGTCTTTTGGACTCTGTGGGAGAGGGCGAGGGTGGGATGATTTGGGAGGATGGCATTGAAACATATATAATATCATATGTGAAATGAATCGCCAGTCCAGGTTTGATGCATGATACAGGATGCTTGGGGCTGGTGCACTGGGATGACCCAGAGGGATGGTATAGGGAGGGAAGTGGGAAGGGGGTTCAGGGTGGGGAACACGTGAACACCCGTGGCGGATTCATGTTGATGTATGGCAAAACCAGTACAATATTGTAGAGTAATTAGCCTCCAATTAAATAAATTTATATTAAAAATGAAATCTGAAAAATAAAAAAAATTGTTATTGCAACTCTTCATATTCATATTACTTCTTTTCTTTGGCTCTTCTGCCTTTGCTCTTTGTAGGCTTTTAAGTTGTTTTTTTTTTTTTTAATGAGAAAACATGAGTATTTTTATTTGCTAGATACATTCAGAATCTTCCCATAGTTTGCCATAAACACCAGCATAAAGAGCTTTGGAAAAGACAAGCAACATGTATTGTTCATTCCACCTACTTCCTTATCCTCCTGAGACTCTTTACATCTTTTCATTAGGCTGCCTTGATTTCTTTTGGACCCTAAACACATGGTTCAGTGCTGATTTTCATGGCTGGGCTGATTCACATATTTCAATATAATTAACATCAATGATAAGTAGTTTTGAATTTAAAAAAAAAAAATCCTTACCAGTAAAACGTGTCATTGGCAGTTAATGAAAATTTTTTTCTCTAAAATCTTATCTAACCATAAACTTGTTTAGTGATACTTTTGAGAAGGTTTTATAGCCTAGGGTGAAATGATTATTCCTTACTTACTGTATGATCCATACTTGTTTCTAATCCATAGGAAAGTCACTTTGGTCAAAATATTTTTTAGTAATTTTATATTAAATAATAGAATTAAAATGCTAGATTCTTTTTTTTTTCCATTCCAGAGCACAGTAGACAAGGTATGAAAGGAATTGATAGTCCAAAAGTCTTTCCATTATTATTTAAAGACAAGAATATTGTGCTATATTAAGCAATGTATCACATACACTAAAATATTAACCTACATAAATTATTTACATCTGCTAGTGAAAGTCTTTACATAGCTAAAATGTAAAAATTAGTAATATTGTAGACAAAGCCATGAAAAATTAGAAATAAAAAGTGTTATTAGATGAGCAATCTCTACTCTGTTTAGAGTTCATAGTCATTACCTACATTTTCTAGGCTAGTTGCAAGCTCTTTAAAACTTGGTAGTTCCTTAAGAAGCTATCCCAGGTTAGAAAGAAAGGAGGAAAGAAATAAAGAGAGTGAAAGAGGGAGGGAAAGAAAGACATTTCCATGAACTGTCAGGTTTTTCTGTATATAAAATAAAAGTATGAATGTAAATTTATAAGGAATTGCTGCACTTCATACCTTAAAATTGGCAGTCCATAACCCTGTGATACTGTATTGGCAAAGCTGAGAGATTTTTCACAAAATTGCATATTTTGTTGAGAGCGTCCAGGACTGCTAAGTAAATGCCTGCTAGTAAAACATATCGTCTGCACATATACATAGTATTTTGCAAAAAAGGCATTTCTCCTGTTTAAATGAGACAGCTCTCTCTGAATTTACTTAAGCCATATCATGTAGAATACAACTTCTACACTATGGTTAATGAAGTTGGGTTAGCTGGTTAGAGGTATTACTTAGTAGACCTGCCTGAAGAATTCCATGGACAAAGGAGCCTGATGGGCTCTAGTCCACGGGGTCATAAAGAGTCAAACAAGACTGAGTGACTAATGCTTTCAATTTCATTACATTTTAAATCAGATGTTTGTGTTCTTACTTTTTATTTTCTTTACCAAGCTATTTTAAAATTATATTATTGTTTTAGACTGAATTTGTTTGTTAATTAAGGTCATGTATACATTTCTCCTCCTTTGGGGGAAAAATGGATTGATTACAGGATGAACTCTTGAAATTTAGTAAAAGTAATTGTAATCCTAATGCCTTTGGACAGTTGTAAAGACTACATCTAAATAAACAACAAGAACAACAAAAAACACAAATCAGATTTTAATAATTCCTGAAGATCCTTCATCTCTACTGAACCACAGATATAAATTCAATATTTATTCAAAAGAAAAAGAACTGATGTATGATATTGGATTTTATTCATGATTTTACACAGAGTTCACAAACTTAGCAAATTAAATTTGTTAACATTTTGCCATTTAATACATTAATTTATTTCTATCCTGTAGATCTCATTGTAATGCCTTTCTACATTTACCATATACTAACTTAGCAAAACTTAAGATTTAAATGATGTCCTATTTATTTTTCTTATTTCATTCATGAAGTTAGAAAATTCAGCTTACACCATATTCCCAGGGTAACTCATTAGTAAGCTAGATACGATTAAAAAAAAAAAAAGAGTATCATTTATTTTTATGGTTCAATTATATACCTTCAAAATATCTGTAGCTATTTTAACGTTTAAAAGATTTACATGTGGTAATTATATGTAGAATTATCATAAATTTAAAATATTTGACCATTAAATTTAAGGAAAATATATCATGAATTTGTGTTTACACATTTATTATTCTATAGATATTTTCCTCTCTCTTCCTAGATAGCAATTTGTTACATATCTATGAAAAAAATAACTGAATCATTTTGTATAAATTTCCTACAATTTCAGATGTTTTGTTTGCCTGGTTTGCCTGCTTTTGTTTGCCTACTTTAAAATAATATGAAGCTGAAAGCATGAGTTAACACTTTAAAATTATTTTAATTTTGTATGGCTTATAGATATGTTTTATATATCTGGATATATCTCTTACAGTTATTTATATTGGTGATTCTCTTTTTTTCTGATATACTTTTTAAAACCACTCTATCACTTTTGAATGAAATCAGTGACACAGCCTACTATTCTTGTCTTTATCTTTTTCCTCCATGCTTTAAGTGGTTTTTTATAATTTAACTCCCTTCTCTTATGTACTTCCATGATAACTGTTTTATTTTTTAACGTCACTTCAGTTCAGTTCATTTCAGTTACTCAGTCGTGTCCGACTCTTTGCAACCGCATGAATCACAGCACGCCAGGCCTCCCCGTCCATCACCATCTACCGGAGTTCACTCATACTCATGTCCATCGACTCCGTGATGCATTTCAGCCATCTCATCCTGGGTCGTCCTCTTCTCCTCCTGCCCCCAATCCCTCCCAGCATCAGAGTCTTTTCCAATGAGTCAACTCTTCTCATGAGGTGGCCAAAGTACTGGAGCTTCAGCTTTAGCATCATTCCTTCCAAAGAAATTCCAGGTTTGATCTTCAGAATGGACTGGTTGGATGTCCTTGCAGTCCAAGGGACTCTCAAGAGTCTTCTCTAAAACAACAGTTCAAAAGCATCAATTCTTCGGCGCTCAGCCTTCTTCACAGTCCAACTCTCACATCCATACATGACCACAGGAAAACTATAGCCTTGACTAGACGGACCTTAGTCGGCAAAGTAATGTCTCTTCTTTTGAATATGCTATCTAGGTTGCTCATAACTTAACTTCCAAGGAGTAAGCGTCTTTTAATCTCATGTCTGCAGTCACCATCTGCAGTGATTTTGGAGCCCAAAAAAATAAAGTCTGACACTGTTTCCACTGTTTCCCCATCTATTTCCCGTGAAGTGATGGGAGCAGATGCCATGATTCTCGTTTTCTGAATGTTGAGCTTTAAGCCAACTTTTTCACTCTCCTCTTTCACTTTCATCAAGATGCTTTTTAGCTCCTCTTCACTTTCTGCCATAAGGGTGGTGTCATCTGCATATCTGAGGTTATTGATATTTCTCCTGGCAATCTTGATTCCAGCTTGTGTTTCTTCCAGTCCAGCTATTCTCATGATGTACTCTGCATAGAAGTTAAATAAGCAGGGTGACAATATACATCCTTGACGCACTCATTTTCCTATTTGGAATCATTCTGTTGTTCCATGTCCAGTTCTAACTGTTGCTTCCTGACCTGCATACAGATTTCTCAAGAGGCAGGTTAGGTGGTCTGGTATTCCCATTCCTGAAAAATTTTCCAGAGTTTATTGTGATCCACACAGTCAAACGCTTTGGCATAGTCAATAAAGTAGAAATAGATGTTTTTTTTTGGAACTCTTTTGCTTTTTCCATGATCCAGCGGATGTTGGCAATTTGATGTCTGGTTCCTCTGCCTTTTCTAAAACCAACTAGAACATCAGGGAGTTCACAGTTCACGTATTGGTGAAGCCTGGCTTGGATAATTTTGAGCATTACTTTACTAGCATGTGAGATGAGTGCAATTGTGCAGTAGTTTGAGCATTCTTTGGCATTGCCTTTCTTTGGGATTGAAATGAAAACTGACCTTTTCCAGTCCTGTGGCCACTGTTGATTTTTCCAAATTTGCTGGCATATTGCGTGCAGCACTTTCACAGCATCATCTTTCAGGATTTGAAATAGCTCTACTGGGATTCCATCACCTCCACTTGCTTTGTTCGTAGTGATACTTTCTAAGGCCCACTTGACTTCACATTCCAGGATGTCTGGCTCTAGAT
Source organism: Oryx dammah (assembly GCF_014754425.2). Lineage (NCBI taxonomy): Eukaryota > Metazoa > Chordata > Mammalia > Artiodactyla > Bovidae > Oryx > Oryx dammah. Next base: position 124,339,090 of record NW_024070186.1, read on the forward strand.
TAGTGATCACATCATCATGATTATCTGGGTCATGAAGGTCTTTTTTGTACAGTTCTTGTGTGTATTCTTGCCACCTCTTCTTAATATCTTCTGCTTCTGTTAGGTCCATACCATTTCTTTCCTTTATCGAGACCATCTTTGCATGAAATCTTCTCTTGGTATCTCTAATTTTCTTGAAGAGATCTCTAGTCCTTCCCATTCTGTTCTTGTCCTCTATTTCTTTGCATTGATCACTGAAGAAGTCTTTCTTATCTCTTCTTGCTATTCTTTGGAACTCTGCATTCAGATGCTTATATCTTTCCTTTTCTCCTTGGCTTTTCACCTCTCTTCTTTTCACAGCTATTTGTAAGGCCTCCCCAGACAGCCATTTTGATTTTTTGCATTCCTTTTCCATGGGGATCGTCTTGATCCCTGTCTCTTTTACAATGTCACGAACCTCATTCCATAGTTCATCAGGCACTCTATCTATCAGATCTAGGCCCTTAAATATATTTCTCACTTCCAGTGTATAATCCTAAGGGATTTGATTTAGGTCATACCTGAATGGTCTACCGGTTTTCCCTACTTTCTTCAATTTGAGTCTGAATTTGGTAATAAGTAGTTCATGATCTGAGCCACAGTCAGCTCCTGGTCTTGTTTTTGTTGACTGTATAGAGCTTCTCCATCATTGGCTGCAAATAATATAATCAATCTGGTTTTGATGTTGACCATCTGGTGATGTCCATGTGTAGAGTCTTCTCTTGTGTTTTTGGAAGAAAGTGTTTGCTATGACCAGTGCATTTTCTTGGCAAAACTCTATTATTCTTTGCCCTGCTTCATTCTGCATTCCAAGGCCATATTTACTCCAAGTGTTTCCTGACTTCCTACTTTTGCATTCAAGTCCCCTATAGTGAAAAGGACATCTTTTTTAGGTGTTAGTTCTAAAAGGTCTTGTAGGTCTTCATAAAACTGTTCAACTTCAGTTTCTTCAGCATTACTGGTTGGGGCATAGACTTGGATAACTGTGATATTGAATGGTTTGCCTTGGAGACGAACAGAGATCATTCTGTCATTTTTGAGATTGCATCCAAGTACTGCATTTCGCACTCTTGTTGACCATGATGGATACTCCATTTCTTCTGAGGGATTCCTGCCCGCAGTAGTAGATATAATGGTCATCTGAGTTAAATTCACCCATTCCATTCCATTTTAGTTCACTGATTCCTAGAATGTCGACATTTACTCTTGCCATCTCTTGTTTGACCACTTCCAATTTGCCTTGATTCATGGACCTGACATTCCAGGTTCCTATGCAATATTGCTCTTTGCAGCATCGGATCTTACTTCTATCACCAGTCACATCTACAACTGGGTTTTGATTTTGCTTTGGCTCCATCCCTTCATTTTTTCTGGAGTTATTTCTCCACTGATCTCCAGTATCATATTGGGCACCTACTGACCTGGGAAGTTCCTCTTTTGGTATCCTATCATTTTGCCTTTTCATACTGTTCATGGGGTTCTCAAGGCAAGAATACTGAAGTGGTTTGCCATTCCCTTCTCTAGTGGACCACATTCTGTCAGACCTCTCTACCATGACCTGCCCGTCTTGGGTTGCCCTGCAGGCATGGCTTGGTTTCATTGAGTTAGACAATGCTGTGGTCCTAGTGTGATTAGATTGACTAGTTTTCTGTAAGTACGGTTTCAGTGTGTCTGCCCTCTGATGCCTCTTGCAACACCCACCATCTTACTTGGGTTTCTCTTACCTTGGGCGTGGGGTATCTCTTCACGGCTGCTCCAGCAAAGCACAGCCACTGCTCCTTACCTTGGATGAGGGGTATCTCCTTACCGCCGCCGTTCCTGACCTTCAATGTGGGATAGCTCCTCTAGGCCCTCCTGTGCCTGCGCAGCCACCGAAAGTCATTTGTTGCTTGTGTTCTTATAAAACCCATGTCCTCTTCCACTTCCACATGATGTGTATTCTTTTTAAAAACACAATGATAGATTTAAGATACTTTAAAATACATAACTCAAAACAAACAAATATAAATGAAAATGTATCTTAGAAGTTTATTTTCTATTAGCAATAGTTAAGCCTTTAATATTTTGACTTCACTTTATTTCTTCTGTAAATATAATGTACCTTATTTCTTTAGTGTCTTGTATAAAATACTTGCAATAGAGTATTATGAACAGATATCAACTGTACTAAGTTTGGCTATGACACACCTAATTTGTTTGCATGGTAAAGATGACAAATCCAAATGCAATCAGTAATTGTTATGGGAACAATCACTAAGGGTAATCTTTGATTTGAAAAGTATCTTTATTTTAATGAATTTTTTTGTTTATTATCTCTTGGAAAGACAGCAATTATACACAACTACTTGCAGTAAAAGCAAAAAGTCAATTAAAACCAAGGGATTTATTTCTGTGTTTATTTGTTCTGCTTAAAATCATTACTTACGATCTTAAAACAAAAACTTTTACCAGAGAGAAAAATTCAAATTGTATTCACACTTAACAGGGAAAAATATTATGAGATACATTTCTTGTCAGCATTGTAAAAGTTAGTTTTAAAATACAAAATGCATTTGAAATGTTAGCTGCTAAGAATATTATAATGTATCAAGAATCCATATGCTGAAGAGAATAAAACTTGCAAAAAGAGAATATAATTTTAAACATAGCCATGAATATTGTTTACAAAATGGCAATTGATTTTACATTGTTATGTTTTGTTTGGCAATCAGAGTTATATTTTTAATATTTATATTAACATTAAAATAAATTTATTTTAAAACTTTGGGACTAAATTTGAAGTGTAGTGGTCATCATTAATACTATTTTTAAATTTAGTAATTTTTGATTCACATTTATCATTTCAATTTCACATGTATAAGTAGTTGTATATCTTATTATACACTTTTTGAATAAATATGAGATTTAGACCAATCAATTTTGTTGCTTGTTTTCATATGCTGCACATTTTAGACAATATTAGAAATTATGGTTGCTTTGCGATGATGAAATTATCTGAAAAAGAAATACTTTTGAAACAATAGATATTTCTATTATAGTGATGTGTTTAGTAAGATGAAATAAATAGTATTAATCTCACATTAGTTTTTCTCAGGTTTCTTTTTTTGTTTGTTTGTTACAGTTATAATATAAAACAGTATGACAGAATCAACCCTTAAACTACTTTATATCACATTTAGTCCAACCAATTATTGAGGAGCAAATACAGCTTTAGTGATGACTTAGATTTAGATATACATTTGAATATGGAACATTTAGAGGTAGTATTGGAGAAGGCAATGGCACCCCACTTCAGTACCCTTGCCTGAAAATTCCCATGGATGGAGGAGCCTGGTGGGCTGCAGTCCACGGGGTCGCTAAGAATCGGACATGACTGAGTGAATTCACTTTCACTTTTCACTTTCATGCGTTGGAGAAGGAAATGGCAACTTACTCCAGTGTTCTTGCCTGGAGAATCCCAGGGACGGCGGAGCCTGGTGGGCTGCCATCTACGGGGTCGCACAAAGTTGGACACGACTGAAGCGACCTAGCAGCAGCAGCAGCAGAGGTAGTATAGTCAGAGTAAGAATTCTCTGATAGCTCAGTTGGTAAAGAATTTGTCTGCAATGCAGAAGACCCTGGTTCAGTTCCTGAATCAGGAAGATCCACTAGAAAAGGGACAGTCTACCCACTCCAGCATTCCTGGGCTTCCCTTGTGGCTAAGCTGGTAAAGAATCTGCCTGCAATGCTGGAGACTTGGGTTCGATCCCTTTGTTGGTAATATCCCCTGGAGAAGGGAAAGACTACCCACTTCAGTATTCTGACCTGGAGAATTCCATGGACTGTATAGTCCATGGGGTCACAAAGAGTTGCACATGACTGAGCAACTTTCATTTTTAAAGTCAGGAAAAATTTAATATATTTGTATTGACTCATTTATTTGCCTTGTTTTTATGCTATATTTCAACGTATGAAAGAGTAGTCACTGTGTTCCTTCTAATTCATTAAAAAATATTGAAAGAGTATACTGAACTCCATGTTTATGTTGGTGATTCTATCAAAATTTAATGCAGAATATTTTATAATGAAAACTAAATAAGTTATATAAATCAATCAATCAACATTTTAAATAGCCATGGGATTTTCAAGGGAAGAAGTACTGGAGTGTGTTGCCATTTCCTTCTTCAGGGAATCTTCCCAACCCAGGGATCAAATCCAGGTCTCTCACATTGTAGACAGATGTTCTACCATCTGAGCCACCAGGAAAGTCCAACATATTCAGTTAGCTTCATCATAATATATTTAACAAAATCTCTTAAATATTTGGCTTGCTTTCAAGATTTGGCTATTAAAATCAACACAATAAAACTTTTGCACAGAAAAGGAAACTATAAACAAGGTGAAAAGACAACTCTTAGAATGTGAGAGAATAATAGCAAATGATAAAACTGACAGAGGATTAATTTCCAAAATATGCAAGCAGCTCATAGTCAATAATAGGAAAAAAATAAAAAATAAAATTGGGAAAAAGACCTAAACAGACATTTGTCCAAAGAAGACATAGACATATAGATGGCTAACAAACACATGAGAAGATGCTCAACATCACTCATTATTAGAGACAAATCAAGACCACAAGGAGATATTACCTCACACCAGTCAGAATGACCATCATCAAAAAGTCTACAAACAATAAATGCTGGGGAGGGTGTGAAGAAAAGGGAGCCATCTTGCACTGTTGGTGGGGATATAAATTGATACACTCACTATGGAAGAAAGTATGCAGATTACTTAAAAAAAAAAAAAAGGAATAAAACCACCATATGACCCCAGTCCTGCTACTAGGCATATACCTGGAGGAAACCAAAATTGAAAAAGACACATGTACCTCAATGTTCATTGCAACACTACTGACAATATCTAGAATATGAAAGCAGTGTAGATGGCCATCAAGAGATAAATGGATAAAGAAGCTGTGGTATAAATACACAATGGAATATTAGTCATAAAAAGGAACACATTTGAGTCACTTTTAATGAGGTGGATGAACATAAAGCCTATTATACAGAGTGAAGTAAGTCAGAAGGAAAAAGATAATGCTGTGCTGCACTGTGCTTAGTTGCTCAGTCATGACCAACTCTTTGCAACCGATTGGACTGCTGCACACCAGGCTTCCCTGTCCTTCACCATCTCCAGAAGCTTGCTCAAACTCATGTCAATTGAGTCAGTGATGCCATCCAACCATCTCATCCTCTGTTGTCCCTTTCTCCTCTTGCCTTCAACCTTTCCCAGAATCATGGTCTTTTCTAATGAGTTAGTTCTTCACATCAGGTGGCCAAAGTATTGGAGCTTCAGCTTCAGTATCAGTCTTTCCAATGAATATTCAGGGTTGATTTCCTTTAAGATTGACTGGTTTGATCTCTTTCCAGTCTAAAGGACTCTCAAGAGTCTTCTCCAACATCATTTTGAAAGCATCAATTATTTAACACTCAGAGTAGCCATTCCCTTCTTCAGGAGATCTTCTTGACCCAGGGATCAGTCCCATGTCTCCCACATTGCAGGTAGATTCTTTACCATCTGAGCCACCAGGGAAGCCCAGTAGGTAGTGAAAAATATAATATTTTGTAGTAATAGGTAGCACAAGATATAATATTCTGTCCTTTATTTTGAAGGGGTATTTTAGACCACTGGACCCTTATGAATTTCCTGGCATAACATGCTACTGAATTTTTGTAAGGTTTACCTTCCATTCTATGGAGAACAGTAACATTATCAACACATCAAAATCAGTTTTGGACTTTAATTTCTCACAGCTGATTTCATGGTAGTATCAAGGTCATCTATCAATGGGATGTTATTTGGAATTCTGTGTGCTTCTTAAACTTGGATGTGTTTCCAAATTAGGAAAGTTTACAGTTATTTCTTCAAATAAATTATCTACCCCCTTTTCTCTATGTAATTTGAATGCTATTCTACTTGATATTGTCCCATAGATCCCTTAAGCTATTGTTCATTATTATTATTTGCTGCTCTGATTCACTGAGTTCTGCTGCCTGGTAGTGCAGGTTGCTGGTCCATTCTCCTGGATCATCTTGTATTCTGTTGAACCTCATTAATTTATTTTTCAGGTCAATTACTGTATTTCTCTTATCTGTGCTTTATATTTGGTACTTTCTTATATATTCTCTGTCTTTGTTGAAGTTCTCAGTCCCTGCAGTCATCCATTCCTCTCGAGTTCAGTTCAGCATCTTTATGACAATTTCTGTTAAAATTCTTTATCTGGTAGGTTAATTATCTCTATTTCATTAGGTATTTTCTGATATTTGATCTTATTACTTTGGAACATATTCCTGCTTCCTCATTTCGCTTGACTTTGTAATTGTTTCTCTGTATTTTGTGGGATATCTAATTCTCCCAATCTTGAAGGAATCAGCTCAGTACAGTTCAGTTGCTCAGTTGTGTCTGACTCTTTGTTGCCCCATGGACTGCTGCACACCAGGCTTCCCTGTCTTTCACCATCACCAGAAGCTTGCTCACACTTATGTCCATTGAGTCAGTGATGCCATCCAACCATCTCATCCTCTGCCATCCCTTTCTCCTTCTGCCTTCAACCTTTCCCAGCATCAGGGTCTTTTCTAATGAGTCAGTTCTTTGCATCAGGTCACCAAAGTACTAGAGTTTCAGCATCAGTCCTTAATGAATATTTAGGACTGATTTCCTTTAGAATTGACTGGTTTGCTCTCCTTGCAATCCAAGGGACTTTCAAGAGTCTTCAACACCACAGTTCAAAAGCATCAATTCTTCGGTGCTCAGCTTTCTTTATAGTCCAATCCTCACATACATACATGACTACTGGAAAAACCATAGCTTTGACTAGAGGGACCTTTGCTGGCAAAGTAATGTCTCTGCTTTTTAATATGTTGTCTATGTTGGTCATAGCTTTTCTTCCAAGGAGCAAATGTCTTTTAATTTCATGGTTGCAACCACTATATGCAGTGATTTTTGCCTTATTTAAGAGAGGAATCTTATTTCAACTTTCTCATAGCTGTTGATTGTCTATCAACCTTTGTGAATTTCTAAAATAGCCTCGCTTATTCTTGACAGGTCCCAGTAGTTGAGGGACAAGACCTGTCGGTGTTCCAATGGGAGATATTTCAGTCAGTAACTAGTTTCAGGCTGACTGGGAGTCAGCTACTCAGGCAATAACTTTTAAATATATAATTACATATAGTCATGTGGAACTGCAACCATAATTCAGTTGACTTCTAGACCAGGAGATCTGGAGGTATCTCCTGGCTAGCAGTTGAAAAAATTGAGTTTTTGGTGTATAAGCTCTTTTCTGGAAGGTACCAATAAACTGTAGTAAGACCAGTGAAGAGCATAATAATGGTGTCTCCTTGTCTACATTTTCTGGGAGTTTCTCTTGACCCTCCAGATGTATGGCAAACCTGAATCCTGTTCTTCAGGTTGATGCTGTAGAGCAAGTAAATTGGCCTTTATCATGGATAGCCTGGTTTTGTGTTTCAGTCTGCTATCTGTGAAGTGCTCTGGGTGTAGTAGCCTGCAATAACTGTCTTTCTGATTGTTACAGTCTCATGAACCCCAGAGTGCAACCTTTCTAGCCACAAGTGCCAAGTTAGCAAGGCACATCTCCTGTTTGTAGTTTTTCACTCACCGTCTATAGTGAGGCTCTGGGAGAGTACTAAGGGTGGGGCACATGCACAGCCTTAGGAAGACAGGGAAAGTGCATTAAGAGTGGTCATGCTCACAGCTTTAATAAGTCTGTGTCTGTGGGAGCCTACCCATGTTAGCCAGGTTTAAAGACAGTGCAATGGCAAGCCACTCCAGTACTCTTGCCTGGAGAATCCCATGGACGGAGGTTCCTGGTGGGCTGAAGTCTATGGGGTCGCAAAGAGTCGGACACGACTGAGTGACTTCACTTTCACTTTTCACTTTCATGCATTGGAGAAGGAAATGGCAACTCACTCCAGTGTTCTTACCTGGAGAATCCCAGGGATGGGGGAGTCTGGTGGGCTGCCATCTATGGAGTTGCACAGAGTTGGACATGACTGAAGAGACTTAGGAGCAGCAGTAGCAGCAAGGACAGTGCAAAAAATGGTACTTTCCAGGGCCTCTAACCTCAAAGAAATTCCACCCCTGCCCTTCTGGTAGGTGCTTTAGGATTAACTAATCTCCTACACATTTATTTGAAGCATTTCTCTAACTGTGGCATTTGCACTGGGTCCCAGGACAAGTGATATTGTGCATGATCCCCTCCAAATGAGTATCTCCTATCCCCATAGCCCTCCACCATGTCTCCTAGATATAAACCCCTTTGGTTTACAAAACTGGACAGTTTGAGGCCTTCATCTCTCCAGTGCACCCAAGTATTAAAATTTTTGGTGTGGAGCATAAACCCCTTGCTCCCCAGGGAATAGCTCTGGACCCTTGAGGTTTCTCCTTATTGTGGTCATCATGCTGAGGGTGAGGTTTTGGGTAAGAACACATGTTGCCTCTCATACCCATCTCTATGTGGACTTTTCACACCCTTTTGTTTAGGACCTGTTCAGCTAATTTTCAGTTCTTTTTCTGCGGTAATTTTTCCTTGTATACCAGTAAATTTGGCACATCCATGGAAGAATGTGAATACAAGATCTTCCTGTGCCACCATCTTGGACCACATCCAACTCATTCATGTGATATAGATTGTTGGTGATTTTCACTTTGGGATTAGTATGAATAATGCTGTTATGAATATTTGGTATGTCCTAAGAATAGGATTTCTGCATTATAGTAATTCTACATGTAAATTTTAATGGACAGTCATATTGGTTTCATAGCAGGGCACCATGTTATAATGCAGTTTATGAGGATTCCAATTTATGAGGATTTATGAGGAAGCAATTTATGATGATTCCAACTTCTCCACACCCTTGCTTATATTTATTATTTTTCCTCATCCCCTTTCTACTATTTCTTCTTCCTCTTCCATTTCCTTATCCTTTCTTCCTCTTCTTTCCTTTCCTGTTTTTTCTTATTCTCTTCTTATTATCCTGATGACCATGAAGTACTTTTAAATTTCCATTTCTTAATGACTATGATGTTAGTTATCATTTACTGTGTTTATTTTTGTTTGTAAATCTTTTGGAGAGATAGCTAAAGCATTTGCCTAGTTTAAATTCTGCAGTTGTTTATTGTTGGTGAGTTATGAGAGTTCATGATAAATTCTGGATAGTAAACCAGTATCAGATATATGATTTGGAATTTCTCTCATTTTGTGTGTGTGTGTGTGTGTGTGTTTCAGTTTGCTCATAGTATGTTTTGAGGCAAAAAGTTTTCATTTTGATGAAGTACAATGTATCTATTTTTGTTGATTTGTATGTGCCTGTGTTACAGTAAACAAACATTGTCTAATCCAAGGTGACAAAACTTACATAGTATGTTTTCTCTATGAGTTTTGTAGTTTAAAGTGCTAACGTTTACATCTTTCATCTATTTTGATTTAGTTTCTATATAAGATATAAGGTAAGTGTCCAGATTCTTTTCTTTGCTTATGCATTTTCAATTGTCTGAGAAGCATTTGCCGAAGACTCTTCTTTCCCTCATTGAATGTCTTGGAATTCTTGTTAAAAATCAATTGACCATAGCAGTATGGGTTTAATTTTGGACTCTTAGTTCTATTCCATTAATCTAAATGCCTGTATGTTCTTATGCCAATACCACACTGTTCTGATTATTATAATTTTGAAATAAGTTTGCCATTGGGAAGTCTGAGTTCCCTAACTTTGTTCATCTATTTCAAGATTTTTTTTTTTTAACTTTTCTGGATTGCTTGCAACTCCATACACATTTTAAGATCATAGTTTTTATTTCTTCAAAAGAGGAAACTAATGTTTTGAAAGTATTACATTAACTCTATAGATTAATCTGATAAGACATGATTTCTTAAGTGATATTGTCTTCCAATAGATGAACATGTGGTATATGATATTTATTTAGGTTATTATTATTTAGTTCAGTGTGTTTTTCATTGCAAGTCTTATATTTTTATATTTTTCATTGCAAGTGTTTTATGTTTTTAATTGTAAGTCTCATACTTTCTGCTATAATTTCTTCCAAAGTTTTTCTTCTTTTTGAAACTATTGTAAAGGAATCATTTTCTTAGTTTCATCTTTCAGTTGTTCATTGCAAGTTACAGAAATGAAACTAATTGTTGCATTTTGGTCTTCCATTTTGAAACTTTTTCTGAAATAACTTTTTACCTCTAACACCTCTAACTTTTTTTGTGAATTATTTAGGAGATCTATGGCTATATCCAAGATATAGATATATGTGAACAGGAGTAATTTTTCCTCTTTTTGTCCAATTTGGGTGCCTTTATTGCCTTTTCCACCCAAATAGAAGAGGCTAGAACTTCCTGTATAGTACTGAATAAAAGAAGTAAGAATAGATTTTCCTGTCTTGGTCCAGGAATTAGGAAAAAAGCTTTATCTATCTTTATTGAGTTTTTTTTTTTCTTTTTAGCATGAAATATTGTGAATTCTGTCAAAGTTTTTTTTTCTATGTCTGTTGAAATAATCATGATTTTTCTTTATGAAAAAAGAAAATTCCTATTAATATGGTGTATTATGCTGATTGATTTTCATAATCACATCATCTTTGTATTTCTAGAATAAATTTGACTTTGGTTTTGGTGAAGAATACTTTTAATAGGATCTTGTATTCAATTTACAGTATTTTGTTGAGGATTTTTGCAACCATAGTTGCAAAATATATTGGTCTGTAGTTTCCTTATATCTCCTTTTTGGGCTTTGACATCAGGACAGTGCTTGCCTCTGGCTTCCCTGGCTGCTCGGTAAATAATCCACTCGCCAATTCAGGAAACATGTTTGATCCTTGGGTCAGAAGGATGCCCTGGAAGAAAAATGAAAATGCACTCCAGTATTCTTGCCCGGGAAAGCTTATGGACAGAGGAACCTGGCAGGCTACAGTTCATGAGGTCTTGAAAGAGTTGGACAGGACTTAGTGACTAAACTGCACTTGCCTCATGGAATGGATTGCAAAGTGTTCTCACTTTGACTAAATCATGGGATGCCTAGATACTTGGTTAAACATTTTGGGGGTGTGTCTGTAGCATGTTTCTGGATAAAAGTTGTATTAGAATTTGTTTACTCAGTAAAGCAGTTGTCTTCCTTAGTGTTGGTGTGCTTAATCCCACCTCTTGACAACCTGTAAAGATAGAGGAAAGAAGAAATCGCCTCTTTCTGTTTGGTTGTTTGAACTGGTCCACCAACCTCTTCCTACACTCAGTGTTCCTGTTTCTCAGGCACTCAAATTTAGTTTGAAATCTACATCTTTGGTTACCCAGGTTCTCAGACTTTCTAATTCACTGTGAATTACACTGCTGTCTTTTGGGTGTCTCTCCTTTGCAGACAGCAAATCATGGGATTTCATAACCTTCATAGTTGCATTAGTCAATTCCCCAAAGTAAATACATTCCAGTATACATCTTTTTAGTCTGTTTCTCTAGAGAAACCTGACTAAAAGATCACATTGTGTGGTTTTGTAATTAGTAAGAATATATTACATGTTAGACAAACATTCATTTAATTTTGCCTTTGAATGGCTAAAATCAACCAAAACTGTTTCAAAATTAGTGGATTCATTTTGGATTCTCCAAATGTAGGTCTTGAGAAAGTATTGGTGATAAGTAGATTGTTTTGGAAGGTGATGCCAGAAGAAATTTTGAGGGAATGGGCAAAGCAAGAAAGGCAGAAAGCCAAGGAAGTGTATATGTATGAGCCAACTGGCATTTAATCCCACTAGATGTCTTCTGAGAAACCTTGTGGAACATATCTAGAATCACAGTGAAGGGTGAGGCTATTGGGGCATTTACCCACTATCCCGCATTACACATTTTTAGTATTGTCCCTGGTGCATTAATTCCTCGGCATAGCTGAGCTACTTGGTTATCAGGCACAGCATACTCTGAAGACCAATTACATTCTCAGAGTAACTGGATATTGTCAGTCTAATATGGGAATAGCCTGTGATAAAATAAAGGGAAATGGAGAGGGGGTGCTAATGACATTTTTGAAGCTTTGGTATTATAAGAATAGGAATATTCAATATTACAAATAAGAAATGATACATTCCTTTTGAAGGATTTTCCCTCAGTGGCATCTAAATGTTATCTATAAACTTGATATATCAAGGAAATTAAAATTATAAGAGACCTTGACAATATAATTAAAGTTAATTTGCTTCTGGTTATAAAACTAGTTCAGGAGGTTCTTGCTAGATCAATGCGAAAGTTCACCATGTGAGAAGAGTGAATGCAATTAAAATGATATTGACACTTCAGTTTAATTACATAACACAAATGCTTCCATCAGATAACACAAAGCTTTCTAGTGATGTACAAATAGTTCTAACATTTCTATTTCATAAAGAAAGCTTCAAATTGCATTACCAAACTAAAGTTGAAAGAGTTTTAATTGCAATATTTAAAAAGTGATATTTTGTTGTATGGTTAAGACAAAAATATTTATTTTTGCCACTGGAATAAGAATTATAACCACTGTTGTATTGAAAGATTTAAGAAAAAGTAACACATCTTTTTAACAGAGATATCAAGTAAACATGATGGCAAATAATCACCTACAAGAGATAATTCACCCCACAAAGATTAATATTCCATTTTTAAAAGGCTATGTATTTTATCCCTCTTATTTCTCTGTATGTTTGATTCTCATGAGAGTAGTTTTCAGACATTTACATGGACATCACCTTGATATTTCAAATTCAGCTCAGAAAATGCAACAGAAATGTTAGGAGTACAAATAACTTCATGTTCTTGTATTGTCTGTTTGTTTTCCTTTTGTTTTTCTCTTCAAATTCCCTGCTGTGCCCCACACAGAGTAGAGAGTTCAGGGCAGAATAGCATAGCAGTTTTTCCTAAAGCCTCTCATGGCTATTACCTTCTATGAAAAATTAGACATTCAGATATTGTAAATAATCTAATGTTATTGCAAATCATCTGTCTCTATTTGAAATATATGATCTTGAGGAGAGTGTAATAATTTTATTAAAAGATATCAGAAAATGTCTGAATGAGACTTACGGTGAATCTATACTCTCAATTCAGTGCTATGTCAAAAATATACTTTCATATTAACTTTCCTTCATTCTAATTAAGTATAGTTAATTTATAATATTATATTAGCTTCATATATATAGCATCACTTCAGTTCAGTTCAGTTCAGTCGCTCAGTCATGTCCGACTCTTTGCGACCCCATGAATCGCAGCACGCCAGGCCTCCCTGTCCATCACCATCTCCCAGAGTTCACTCAGACTCACGTCCATCGAATCCGTGATGCCATCCAGCCATCTCATCCTGGGTCGTCCCCTTCTCCTCCTGACCCCAATCCCTCCCAGCATCAGAGTCTTTTCCAATGAGTCAACTCTTCGCATGAGGTGGCCAAAGTACTGGAGCTTCAGCTTTAGCATCATTCCTTTCAAAGAAATCCCAGGGTGCTTAAAGCTCAACATTCAGAAAACAAAGATCATGGCATCCGGTCCCATCACTTCATGGGAAATAGATGGGGAAACAGTGGAAACAGTGTCAGACTTTGTTTTCTGGGCTCCAAAATCACTACAGATGGTAACTGCAGCCATGAAATTAAAAGACGCTTACTCCTTGGAAGAAAAGTTATGAGCAACCTAGATAGCATATTCAAAAGCAGAGACATTACTTTGCCGACTAAGGTCCGTCTAGTCAAGGCTATGGTTTTTCCAGTGGTCATGTATGGATGTGAGAGTTGGACTGTGAAGAAGGCTGAGCGCTGAAGAATTGATGCTTGTGAACTGTGGTGTTGGAGAAGACTCTTGAGAGTCCCTTGGACTGCAAGGAGATCCAACCAGTCCATTCTGAAGGAGATCAACCCTGGGATTTCTTTGGAAGGAATGATGCTAAAGCTGAAGCTCCAGTACTTTGGCCATAGTAATTTAATATTTGTATTAATTACACTCCATACTAAGTTATAAAATAATGACTATATTTCATGTGTTGTTGTTATATCCTTATAATTTGCTTATTTTATACCTAGTAGCTTGTACCTCTTAACTCCCTTCACTTATTTTACTCCTCCCTTCACCCTTCCCTCCTCTGGTATTCACTAGTTTCTTCTCTGTGTGTGGGTTCAGTTTCTGTTTTGGTATAATGGTTTGCTTTATATATTTTATATTTGTGTTATATATACATATTTAAATATAATTTATATATTCATGCATAATTATATTTAAACATTTTTTTTTCAGATTCCACATATACAGTGTTTGTCTTCATCTTAATAGTTCGATTTAACATCAAAATGTTACTAAAAATGATAATTCTCTCCATATTGATGTCTATATTTAATGCAATACTAATCCAACCCCAACAGGCAATTTGTTTAAAAAGACAAGCATATTCTAAAATCCGTTTGTAAATGCAAAGGACTTAGTATACACAAAATTATTTCCAAAAAATTTTAGGATTTACAATTCCTGATTTTAAGAATTACTATAAAAATGTAGCAATCAAGACAGTGTGACATTGATATGAAAAGAGAAAAACAGTGATAGAACAGTAGAGTCTAAAGCCAAAGGTATGTCAATTGATTTTCAATAAAGATACAAAGCAATACAATGTATAAAAGGAAAATATTTTCAACAAAAGGGGATTAAATTGTTGGATGAACAAATGGAAAGAAATTAAATGTGTGTATATATCAACTACTGTCTCATTTCAAACACAAAAGTTAATTGCAGGTAGATTGTAGCCACAAACTTAAAAATTAAACTCCATAAGTCCTTGTAGAAAGCTTAAAAAATTATCATGATCTTTGTGTAGGTTGTAAAGATATCTTGGACTGGAACAAAAATCATCATTCTTAAAAAATAAATGTATAATGATTTTCATAAAAATTGGAAACTTTTCAAGAGAAACTTTTAATAGTGATTTATAAAGCAACACTTTGAAAAGTTGTTTGTAACATGTTTCTCTGACAAATCAATCCTTTTATTCAGAAAATATAAAGAAATCATATAACTCAATTATAAAATATGAAAAAAAATGATTTGAATATACACTTTACAATATGCATATGAAATTTTTTCAACATTATACTCATTAGGGAGATGATACTTAAAACCTCAGGAAGATACAGTTATATACACTCTTTGCAATGCCAAGTGTTTAAAAAGGCACTGACAATACAAAATATTGGCAAGAGTGGGAAGCAAATGAAACTCATATGTTACTGTAGAAATAAATAATGTTAATTAACATTATAAAATTAAGGTAACATTTTTCTCCATGATACAACAATTCCACTGCTGGGTTTTGATTTAATATACATGAAAATATATGTACACAAAAAGGTATGTGTATAAATGTTGCTGTTTCCATAACAGCAACAAACTAGAAATGACCTAATGTTCATTATCAGAAGAATGGATAAACAAATTGTAGTATATTTAGTCAATGGAATATCTTCATAAATAAAATGAGCAAATTATTAACACATGATACAAGAGTGAATTGCTGCAGCATTACTGAGTGAAAGGCAGGCAGGCATAAAATAGTAAATGTTATAGTGTTCCATTCATCTGTATTTTCGAAGAGGCAGAGTATGATAATAGAAACCAGAATGGCAGTTGTCTTCAATGAGGCAGAAATTAATTGGCAAGGGACATGAGGAAAACTTTGAGAGTAATTGATGTGTTCGACATTTTGATTGGAGTGTGGATTACTCCACTTATCAAAAGTCATCAGGCAGTGCACTTAAAAATATAGCTAACCTTATTGTAATTTACCTAAAATTCTATTATACCAAGTTTATGTTTTTCTGAGAAAATCCTAGAAAAAGCAATGGAAATACATTGAGTGTCACAGAATTCAGTGAAACTGCTAAATACAAAATATAAAACATGATCAATACATATTAGAATTAATTCTTATAGAATTCCTCCTTTTGAATGGGCTTCCATTGTGGTTCAGCTTGTAAAGAATCCGCCTGCAATGCAGGAAACCTGGGTTTGATCCCTGGGTTGGGAAGATCCCCTAGAGAAGGGAAAGGCTACCCACTCCAGTATTCTGGCCTGGAAAATTCCACGGACTGTATAGCCTATGAGGTCGCAAAAAGTCAGACATGACCGAGTGACTTTAACAATGATGTAAATATAATTTATTGTACTTGAAAGTTAACTCAAGGTATCTATGTTTAATTCTAAACTGATACAAAATATGCTGTTGTTTTTGTTCGGTCACTAAGTCTTGTCTGACTCTTTGCAACCCCGTGACTGCAGCAAGCCATGCTTCCTGTTCTTCACTATCTCCTGGAGTTTGCCCAAATTTATGTCCATTGTGATGAAGATGCCATCCAACCATTTCATTCTCCATCACCCCCTTCTCTTCCTGTCCTCAATTTCCCCCAGAATCAGTCTTTTCCAATGACTCCACCTTTGCAGCAAGTGGTCAAATTATTGGAGCTCACTTTCAGCATGAGTCCTTCCAATAAATATTCAGAATTGATTTCCTTTAAAATTGCCTGGCTTGAACTTTTTGCAGTCAAAGGGACTTGCAGAGTCTTCTCCAGCACCACAACTTGAAAGCATCAATTTTCAGTGCTCAGCCTTATTTATGGTCCAACTCTCACATCTATACATGACTGCTGGAAAAACCATAGCTTTGACTCTATGGACCTTTGTCAACTAAGTGATGTCTCTGCTTTTTAATATGTGTCTAGGTTTGTCACTGCTTTTCTTCCAAGGGGCAAGCATCTCTTAATTTCATGGATGCAGTCACTGTCCACAGTGATTTTGGAGTCCAAGAAAATAAAATTTGTCATTGTTTCCATTTTTCCTCATTTGTAAAATATGCTAAGAATCAGCCTTAAACCATTAGCTTTAAGGCTCTTCATGTAAGTGCATATACATATACACACAGTACTATGTGTATTAAAATATGTAAAATATAGTATAAAAATATGAGTTTGGATAAATTTTAATCTGTTAACTACAGGGGAAAAAATAGAAGTAAAACAGAAATATATGTATTTTATCAATAATATATTATCACAATGGTTTAAGCAGAGAGTCAATCTTCAGTTGATATAAGAATTTTTATTTGCATCCTATCTTATCAATTTTTAAGTTTTCCACTATGAATTGTTTTGTAGTTATTCTAAGACTACAACCACCCCAATTAATCAAACAGTATTTGGTGGCAAAATATCCAACTGTGCTTGCTTAGAACTGTCACCTATAAACAATTTCTCAAACCAGATTTTCTTATGTCTACAGGCATTCACAAACTGATGTTTTTCATTTAATCTTATTTACCCATAATATTTTCTACACATCAATAAAGCATCATTAGTTGCACTAATAAAAGTACATAAATTATATATAAATTGTACATAAATTGATTGTTTTTGACATTTGTATTTGTGTCCCACATATATGAAAATAGACTCCAGAAAAATCATTTATAATCTCTTTACAAACCTTGAAAAAAACTTGTAAAACAAATAATCCTTTATTTTTGTTATATAGTTTCTCACTACTCTTATAAGAAAAACAATAAAGGCTAGGCAATGTCAAATAGATTAAAATATATGTAGTAAGCAAATAGTTATCAATATAGAACAGTAAAGTTGCATTTATGATTCAATCTAGCTTTGTCAGATGCAGTTTTCCTTTTTATTTAGAATATTTTAAAATAGAAATACAGAAATTTCACAATTTTAGGTACTTCCTTTATTCAGTTTATTGGCATTTAAAGGCATTTAAATACATTGAACAAAAACAGATATGTGATGGGGTAGATGTATTTTAATGCATGAACATGGCAATTAATCTAGATGAGCTCCAGGGAAAGACATCCTTTTAGAAACATTTTGCCAGATTTAACAAATAAGATACAGAATGAATGATATTTTAGCATAAGAAAGTTGCAAATATTACATGGTATATATTGTACTGAAATATTATTTATCTAAAGTACAAATTTCATGGGGAATCCTGCATTTTTTTCTGCAAACAGACTGACGAGATAAGTCAGAAGTTCAGTTTTGAGAAATAAGTTAAAAATATGGGGCTGAAGAATTGGAGATCACACATTTCCTAATGAAATTAAAACAGAATTTCCACAGTTGGAATTATTCAGAGTAGATTGAAAAATGTAGTAATAGGGAATAACAAATGATGATGATGGAGACCAAATCAAATACAGACTGGAAAGAGGAAAGAGGTCTGAACATTTTGTTGAAGGTATGTGGCTAAGAAATTCATGGGAGAGATGGTGGCATTTGGAAGATTATTCCAGCCACAATGAGAACAAAGATATTAAAAGGATATGATTGAAAATAGTGTAGTTATTTATCAGTCTGGATTTTTTTTTAAAAATTCACATAAAAATGATGAGAGGTAGATTTAAGGTACTATATATGATAGATACAGTGCCTGATGAACTATGGAGAGAGGATCGTGACATTGTATAGGAGGCAGGGGTCAGGACCATCCCCATGAAAAAGAAATGTAAAAAAGCAGAATGGCTGTCTGGGGAAACCTTACAAATAGCTGTGAAAAGAAGAGAAGTGAAAAACAAAGGAGAAAAGGAAAGATATAAGCATCTGAATGCAGAGTTCCAAAGAATAGCAAGGAGAGATAAGAAACTCTTTCTCAGTGATAATGCAAAGAAATAGAGGAAAACAACAGAATGGGAAAGACTAGAGATCTCTTCAAGAAAATTAGAGATACCAAAGGAATATTTCATGCAAAGATGGCCTCAATAAAGGACAGAAATGGTATGGACCTAACAGAAGCAGAAGATATTAAGAAGAGGTGGCAAGAATACACAAAAGAAGTGTACAAAAAAGATCTTCATGACCCAGATAATCATAATGGTGTGAACACTAATCTAGAGCCAGACATCCTGGAATGTGAAGTCAAGTGGGCCTTAGAAATCACCACTACGAACAAAGCTAGTGGAGGTGATGGAATTCCAGTAGAGCTATTTCAAATCCTGAAAGATGATGCTGTGAAAGTGCTGCACTCAGTATGCTAGCAAATTTGGAAAACTCAGCACTGGTCACAGGACTGGAAAAGATCAGTTTTCATTCCAATCCCAAAGAAAGGCAATGCCAAAGAATGCTCAAACTACTTCACAATTGCACTCATCTCACACACTAGTAACGTATTGCTCAAAATTCTCCAAGGCAGGCTTCAGCAATACTTGAACCGTGAACTTCCAAATGTTCAAGGTGGTTTCAGAAAAGGCAGCGGAATCAGGGATCAAATTGCCAACATCTGCTGGGATCATCGAAAAACCAAGAGAGTTCCAGAAAAACATCTATTTCTACTTTATTGACTATGCCAAAGCCTTTGACTGTGTGGATCACAATAAATTGTGGAAAATTCTGAAAGAGATGGGAATACCAGAGTACCTGACCTGCCTCTTGAGAAACCTATATGCAGGTCAGGAAGCAACAGTTAGAACTGGACATAGAACAACAGACTGGTTCCAAATTGTGAAAGGAGTATGTCAAGCCTGTATACTGTCACCCTGATTATTTAACTTCTATGCAGAGTACATCATGAGAAATGCTGGGCTGGAAGAAGCACAAGCTGGAATCAAGATTGCCGGGAGAAATATCAATAACCTCAGATATGCAGATGACACCACCCTGATGGCAGAAAGTGAAGAGGAAGTAAAAAACCTCTTGATGAAAGTGAAAGAGGATAGTGAAAAAGTTGGCTTAAAACTCAACATTCAGAAAACGAAGATCATGGGATCTGGTCCTATCACTTCATGGCAAATAGATGGGGCTGCAGATGGAGGCTGCAGTCATGAAATAAAAGGACACTTACTCCTTGGAAGAAAAGTTATGACCAACCTAGATAGCATATTGAAAACCAAAGACATTACTTTGCAACAAAGGTCCATCTGGTCAAGGCTATGGTTTTTCCAGTGGTCATGTATGGATGCAAGAGTTGTATTGTGAAGAAAGTTGAGCACTGAAGAATTGATGCTTGTGAACTGTGGTGTTGGAGAAGACTCTTGAGAGTCCCTTGGATTGCAAGGAGATCCAACCAGTCCATTCTAAAGGAGATCAGCCCTGGGTGTTCTTTGGAAGGAATGATGCTAAAGCTGCTCCAGTACTTTGGCCACCTCGTGCGAATAGTTGACTCATTCGAAAAGACTCTGATGCTGGGAGGGATTGGGGGCAGGAGGAGAAGGGGACAACAGAGGATGAGATGGCTGGATGGCATCACCAACTCGATGGATGTGAGTTTGAGTGAACTTCGGGAGTGGATGATGGACAAGGAGGCCTAGGGTGCTGCAATCCATGGGGTCACAAAGAGTCAGACATGACTGAGCGACTGAACTGAACTTAACTGAGTTCATAAAAGAGTTGGAAAGAAAGAAATATTTGTTTATTATAGAAATGTAAATTAACCGGCTTCATTTATTAATACCAACTAGATGTAGAGCAATAAAATGAGGGAAAAATGAAGACTCTTCTGGTTTCTCATGTGGGTAACAAAGGAAGTAATTATGCCATTTATGAGCTCTGGAATGTAGGCTAAGGGTAGTATTGAGAGGGAGATGGTGAGTTTAATTTCAACATTTTGAATTTGAGACACTGCCCGGAGCCAGCACGGGAGATCCCACCCATGAAAAGGTCATGTGGAAGAGATCTGATAAGCAAGGCTTCAGGCCTCGAGGGATCCCCCGGACCAGCTCGAGCATCTACCCTAAAACCAGAATCTGTCTGTCTTACTATTTTATGCCTTTCACCAACTCTTCTGACATTAACAGGGGGTTATCCCCGATCACCTTTCTCTGGAGAAAATCAACTTAGGGCTCTATCTAATAAGTCTCTCGGACATGAAAGGAATATTTCAAATCAAACCCCCTCTGTTAGCATTCTAGCCTGAGACAGGTTTATCCAGACTCTTGCAGCTATGCTTGTGATTGTTCACAGCCTCCCAACTGTGAGAGGCATGGGAAACCTAAAAATATAGAGCCTTTCAAAAGTTAAAAACTATTAGAGTAATGCTGGGGTAGGATTTCACTGTAGAGCCAATGCTTGCTGCCAAGTTCCCATATCCCTTATCCATTGTGCACCTGGGAGTGCATTAGTTAACATAGTTGGAATTTAAGAAAAACAAGCAGTAGCCTTGGAATTAACCACATCAGTCCTTTGAGCTAATTGGTTCTTTCTTGTAACTCACTGTGTCTTTGCTCTGTGAGAAATCTAACTCTGTTTAGCATTTTCTGAGGCTGACATAGATTAGAAATATAAAGAAAAAAACATTTCAAGGGAAAATAAGTTTTATGGTTGAACAGCCTTTATCTAAAGAGAGTCATAAAATGTCCACAGGCCTCCAAGGCCAGAAGATAATGTACACAACATCGTTTATGGGAAAAGTATGCAGAAAAAAATTCTGGTTTTGATAAGGGCAAAACTGCTGGAGTGTTTGGGCTGATTCTGCATGACCTTGCATCTTTCATTTCCCTCTATGTTCATGTCAAGGTACGAAAGTCCATTTTGAAAATACAGTTATGGGCCTTGCTCACTGAAGAAGCTTGGTCTCCCCGTGTCTGTCTGTCTTTCTTTCTTTCTCTCCTCTATTTTCTTATCTGCAACATTCTTTATCTCTCTCTCTAAATCATTCTCTTCGTTGATGCCATTTCTCTTGAAAGTTCCCCTGGATCCTGCAGGGGCAGGACCCTGGCAAGACACGTGTACACTATTCAGAATTTTGGAGTATGGCATTGTATTTATGGTCTTGGAATTTAGTTCAGTTCAGTTCAGTCGCAGTTTTGTCTGACTCTTTGGACCTCATGGACTGCAACACACCAGGCTTCCATGTCCATCACCAAATCCCTGCTGCTGCTTCTGCAGCTAAGTCGCTTCAGTCATGTCCGACTCTGTGCGACCCCATAGACAGCAGCCCACCAAGTTCCCCATCCCTGGGATTCTTCAGGCAAGAACACTGGAGTGGGTTGCCATTTCCTTCTCCAAACCAAATCCCTAAGCTGGATTAAACTCATATCCATTGAGTCAGTGATGCCATCCAACCATCTTATCTTCGGTTGTCCCCTCCTCCACCTGTCTTCAATCTTTCCCAGCATCAGGGGCCCATGTGTCAGTTCTTTGAATCAGGTGGCCAAAGTATTGGAATTTATTAAGGAAATATTTGCTGAAGATAAAATTATTGAATTGGCATAGAAGCAGTAGCTTAATTCATGAGAGAAGATGCAATGATTCAGCATTTATATATTATATATAAATTATATATATGCATAATATATAGTATGAAATGATTATTTCATCAACTCTAAAAGGTAAGTATTTTTGAAACTTCATTTACCTCTTTTAATAGTTTAAAATTTTAAAAATGAAGATATTGTATGTTTTAATAATTTAATCTTCTTTTAAGCAACCATACAGGGGAGATGTTATAATCCCCATTTTCCAGAGGAAGAAACTCAAATTAGTTGAGGGTAGACAATTTGATCAAGGTTGTGTATGTAGTAAGAAAACAGAAGGTCAGTGATATTGGCAGAGGACTCCAAAGATTAGAATGTCTTGATTCAATAATTTTTTACCTTCATCTTCATAATAAACACTATTATTGCTGCTGCTGATGCTAAGTTGCTTCAGTCGTGTCTGACTCTGTCCGACCCCATAGATGGCAGCCCACCAGACTCCCCCGTCCCTGGGATTCTCCAGGAAAGAACACTGGAGTGGGTTGCCATTTCCTTCTCCAATGCATGAAAGTGAAAAGTGAAAGTGAAGTCGCTCAGTTGTGTCTGACTCTTAGCGATCTAATGGACTGCAGCCTACCAGGCTCTTCCGCCCATGGGATTCTCCAGGCAAGAGTACTGGAGTGGGTTGCCATTGCCTTCTCCAAACACTATATTCAGTTCACTTCCGTTCAGTCACTCAGTCGTGTCCGACTCCTTGCTACTGCTTTCTTCACCATGAATCGCAGCATGCTAGGCCTCCCTGTCCATCACCAACTCCTGGAGTTCACTCAAACGTAAGTCCATTGAGTTGGTGATGACATCTAGCCATCTCATCCTCTGTCGTCCCCTGTTCCTCCTGCCCCCAATCCCTCCCAGCATCAGAGTCTTCCAATGACTCAACACTTCGCATGAGGTGGCCAAAGTATTTTAGTTTCAGCTTTAGCATCAGTCCTTCCAATGAACACCCAGGACTGTTCTCCTTTAGGATTGACTGGTTGGATCTCCTTGCAGTTGAAGGGACTCTCAAGAGTCTTCTCCAACACCACAGTTCAAAAGCATCAATTCTTCGGTGCTCAGTTTCTTCACAGTCCAACTCTCACATCCATACATGACCACTGGAAAAACCACAGCCTTGACTAGACAGAGTTTTGTTGGAAAAGTAATGTCTTTGCATTTCAATATGCTGTCCAGGTTGTTCATAATTTTCCTTCCAAGGAGTAAGTGTCTTTTAATTTTATGGCTGAAGTCACCATCTGCAGTGATTGTGGAGCCCCAGAAAATAAAGTCTGACACTGTTTCCACTGTTTCCCCATCTATTTCCCATGAAGTGATGGGACCAGATGCCATGATCTTCGTTTTCTGAATGTTGAGCTTTAAGCCAACTTTTTCACTCTCTTTTTTTCACTTTTATCAAGACTCTCTTTAGTTCCTCTTCACTTTCTGTCATAGGGGTGGTGTCATCTGCATATCTGAGGTTATTGATATTTCTCCCGGCAATCTTGATTCCAGCTTGTGCTTCTTCCAGTCTAGCGTTTCTCATGATGTACTCTGCATATAAGCTAAATAAGCAGGGTGACAGTATACAGCCTTGATGTACTCCTTTTCCTATTTGGAACCAGTCTGTTGTTCCATGTCCAGTTTGCTTCCTGACCTGCATATAGGTTTCTCAAGAGGCATGTTAGGTGGTCTGGTATTCCCACCTCTTTCAGAATTTTCCACAGTTTATTGTGATCCACACAGTCAAAGGCTTTGGCATAGTCAATAAAACCAAAATAGATTTTTTCTGAAACACTCTTGCTTTTTTGATGATCCCAACAGATGTTGGCAATTTGATCTCTGGTTCCTCTGCCTTTTCTAAAACCAGCTTGAATATTTGGTAGTTCATGGTTCACGTATTGCTGAAGCCTGGCTTGGAGAATTTTGAGCATTATTTTAGTAGCGTGTGAGATTAGTGCAATTGCGCAGTAGTTTGAGCATTCTTTAGCATTGTCTTTCCTTGGGATTGAAATGAAAACTGACCTTTTCCAGTCCTGTGGCCACTGCTGACTTTTCCAAATTTGCTGGCATGTTGAGTGCAGCACTTTCACAGCATCATCTTTCAGGATTTGAAATAGCTCTACTGAAATTCCATCACCTCTACTAGCTTTGTTCATAGTGATGCTTTCTAAGGCCCACTTGACTTCACATTCCAGGATATCTGGCTCTAGATGAGTGATCACACCATCGTGATTATCCAGGTCATGAAGCTCTTTTTTGTACAGTTCTTTTGTGTATTCTTGCCACCTCTTCTTAATATCTTCTGCTTCTGTTAGGTCCATATCATTTCTCTCCTTTATCGAGTCCATCTTTGCATGAAATGTTCCCTTGGTATCTCTAATTTTCTTGAAGAGACCTCCAGTCTTTCCCATTCTGTTCTTTTCCTCTATTTCTTTGCATTGATCACTGAGAAGACTTTATCTTTCCTTGCTATTCTTGGAACTCTATATTCAGATGCTTATATCTTTCCTTTTCTCCTTTGTTTTTCACTTCTCTTCTTTTCACAGCTATTTGTAAGGCCTCCCCAGACAGCCATTTTGCTTTTTTGCATTTCTTTTCCATGTGGATGGTCTTGATCCCTGTCTCTTGTACAATGTCATGAACCTCCGTCCATAGTTCATCAGGTACTCTGTTAGGTCTAGTCCCTTAAATTTATTTCTAACTTCCACCATATAATCATAAGGGATTTTATTTAGGTCATACCTGAATGGTCTAGTGGTTTTCCCTAACACTATTATTAAGTATATGTTTTTCAAAAAAGTAATGGCCTAGTTACATTTTTGAAGGTAATAGTTTGTATGTAATATTTACAAACGTTAACAATAAGATATGCCTACATTTAGTAACAATTTTAAAATTTTCAAGTTGCCAAATTTTAGGTTAAAATAATATGCCATGACATAAAATATATGAAGAATGTCAAATATTTCATGACTGTTTTAACCATGGCTACTAATGAAGTCAGATGATAAGACTTTTAATTATGGTGTCCATGGGTCCCAATTTGCTTGGTGCCCTCCTAGGCTATGTCTATTTTTCTAGTGTAATTGTTTATATCATCCCCTTTCCTTCCAATCTTTTGCCTGTTAAGTGATAAGTTCTGTGGTTTCCATACCTATCAGATGTGGTGATATGCCAGGGTTATGATAAGGAGCAATCATTGTTTATGGTCATAGAGCAATATTAGAAGCCAATTTTTTCACTCTACATTTTCTATCTAGGTACTTCTCTGTCTATATTTATCCTCTCCTATGTTGTATCATGATATTTTAGCATCAGGAACTATGTGCTGTTTATAATCTATGTTAACTGCCTGATTGTCTACACTATTTCTTTTAATTCAGATGGACTACAGATTTTAGCTTCATTTTTAAATAAATGATAGGAGAATTGACTCTGAAAGTCATTTAATCTCTAATAATCCTAAAGTCTTGAGCAGAAAAATAGGGATTTAAACCTAGATCCTCAATTTATATCAGGCAACACCATGTCCCCACAAGAAACTCAAGCAAACTGATTGCCTTTATCTCATTTCTAGGGATAACAAAATCTGAAGAGGGGATTCCTTGTAAACTCTTTAACAAATAAAGTAATTCAGAGTAAGCTTGCCCAGTCTTAAAAGAGAGAAAGGATGAAGAGAGTTTACTATAATTTCATTTATGAAAACAAGAATTAAGATCAGTGGTTAGCAATTCCTCCATGCTCTGTATGACTAAACAGGCATTCTGGTGTAATGCTTGACTGTGGGATGATATTGGTGCTTGGAAGCATTAAGCAAATATGCGAGTGTTAAGTTTCTTCAGTCGTGTCTGACTCTGCAATCCTACGAATTGTAGCCTGCCAGACTCCTCTGTCCATGGAGATTCTCCAGGCAAGAATATTGGGGTGGGTTGCCAGTTCCTTCTCTAGGGAATCTTCTCGACCCAGGGATACAACACATTTCACTTGTGTCTCCTCTGTTGGCAGGTGGATTCTTTTACCACTACCATCACCTGCGAAACTCCTAAATAAATATAAGGAGCATTTTTATTTTTCATAGTGATTGAAGGATACTGGTACTTAACGGGTTGACAAAGAATGCAGTCTGCAAACATTGTCATGCACGGGGAATTGCTCCTTGCTTCATATGTGATTTTAATGTCCAGCAATCATAGAGATGAAAAACATGTTTATGATAAACTGGACGTAGAATTTAAATTTCTTTACATATGAATACATTTTTTTTTTCAGTTTTAAGATGCAAGTTTCCAGGGACCACAAATGCTACTAGTGAGGAAAAAAGATTTTAATTTGTTTTGTTCAGGAATTTAGAGTTGTCCTTAATTTTAAGTACTAGACCATTGATAGTAATCCCTCTACTGGTATTTGATTTTCCAATGCAGGACATCAGAAGGGTGTGTTTGTTGTAGTCAACTTACAGTGCATGTAGCTGACTACATAATTTCTTCCAATTTTGTCATGCCTGAATATTTACATATTAAAATTCATGTTATTTTTATTATAAATGAATTTTCTCTTCTTTCTCCTTATAGTTGTATCGTATTCATCCTTTGAAATTATATTTACAGATGGGCTATATTATCTATGGATTTCATTTCAAAGTAATAAAAAAGGCATTAAGATTATTATTATTTTTTAATGAAAATGTGTGTTGTGTCTATGAAAACTACTTCCTCAAAGGAATAGAGGAATCTCTCTAGAAGGACACTGGAGAGTTCTGACTCATAAACTTTATAAATTCTGAGGAATTTATACCATAACCAAACTTAAAATAGAAATTATCTTGTCATATCATACCTCACTGATGGAGTTGGTTATTTTGTTAAAAGAGCTTTGAACACCCCAGTTATTACTGCTCACACCCAGAATATTCAAGGAGATAGATGGATCGCTTTGAAAAACTGGAATACATAAAGTATTGTCTATATCAGGACACTGTCCTGCAACTTACGGATCTCTTCTTCACGTCTGAGGATCTTATCTAAAGTGTTGAGAAGGTTCTTGTCTTCTGGTCCTAGGTATCAGTTCTCTTGGGGAAATTTCCTCAGCTGGAAATTATTTTTCTTAAAGACATGTCCCCTGCCCTGGCAGTTTGTATTTGTTGTCTTCTAAACAAACAGTATATAGTCCTGGCTCTCTTGCTTTGAGTTAGAAACTCTTTAAAGAGCCACCTTTGGCACTCCCTGTGGGGTCTTCTGATGTCTTTTATCTGTGCCTTAAGTCCCACTCTTTGTTTAATCTTGCTACACTCCCTTCTCCCCATGAACATTAATCCCAGGAGTACTGAACACTATGTCAGCCTTAGCTTTCTAGAGAAGACAGCTTGTGACACTCAGATCCTATATATACAGGCATATTTAGAGTAGGGATTACAGGTGTATATGGATAGATATTTAGAAAAAGATGTAGTAATTGGTAGATAGGTAGATGGATAGATTGACAGATCATCTTTGTTAAATTGATCTAGTAGCCATATAATATAATTACTTCACACTGGAAATGAGGAAACAGTTCTCTATTCTTGTTATTCATTTGAAGCCAAATAAGTGGCAGTGAGTGATAGAAATCCAAGTGTCCAAGGAAAGCAGAGCTTTCTGCCACAACATAGGGCTGTGACATTTAAATGAACAATTTATTCTTTTGATCAGTTACTTTTACTGCTTCTCAGCTTTAATTACTATTTAATCACTATTCTATTGTCTCTGCATCCACTATATGTTAATTTGCAGATTTTCTGCATGTAATGTTAAATCATTTCATCATGTCTTGTTTTCTATTACTCTATCATTTATTATCTTTTTATTATTATTTATGAAGATCAATAATTTAGTAATAAATAATATGTATTCTTAGTACATAAGCACATTAACAATTTATTATTATTTAGAGATTATTTTTATTCCTTAAAGGTGAGGATATTAAAATTTATGTATGCCTAGGTTCATTTTCATCTTCTTTCCCACAAAGATATTCTACTTCACTGTAAGCACATACTATAATTGTGTGCTATATGACATACAATAATGTAATAATATATACTTCATAAATGTATGCAACTCCACTATTTCAGTTATATGTGGCTTCAATTTTTTATTTTGATTTTAGAGTCTAAATAATGCATTTTTCTCTGTCCCTAAACTTTTTGCATGTGCTCTTTTGTCTTCATCTCTGTTTTTCTCTTTCTTTACATCTTTTTTTATTTCCAGTGTCATCAAATGAACTTCCTTGGTGGCTCATGTAATAAGAATCTGCCTGCAATGCAAGAGACCCAGGTTTGATTCCTGGGTCAGGAAGATCCCCTGGAGAAGGGAATGGCTACCCATTCCAGTATTCTTGCCTGGAGAATTCCATAGACAGAGGATACAGTACTATAAGATATGAAATTTTATATGAGAGAGGATACAGTACTATAAGATATGAAATTTTATATGAGAAGTACATTGGAAATAATAGACTTAAGCATAATCCCTACTAAATTGATAGCATAAGAAGTCATGCTATCATATTATTATGAATTTGTCATTACTGAAATTTGCAAATTGCCCATGAGTTGGAAAAATAAGAATAGGAAAACAAAGGCAATTATGGCAAAATGTAAATTAATTGGCATTTGTGGATAGTCAATATAAATGAATGTTAGTTGTTGACCTTATGTAAATTAATATCAAGGGAACTGAAAAAAATAATGAAGCAACTTAATCATTAAATTTAATCATTAAATATGTGAGAAAATATATACTTATACACTATAAAATTAAGTACAAATATCTACATTGTATTTATATTTTGAAATATACAAGAAAATAACTGCATTATGTATTCATATTTAATCTAAGCCTTTTCTTTTTGGTAAGCATTTTCATTTATTTGGTATCTGTATTCAACAGACTGCTTGAGAGAAAAATTATTTTATAGTACAGGGTTAATATTTTTATAACATTTTCACATAACTGCACCCTCTGAACTTGGGATGAAATGAATTAAATGAGGAAAAAGAAAAAAACACTACCTGCTATATACATCTTCAGGGAGAATTTCACCCCCAAAATTAATAGCTCAGAATCATCATCCTAGTTAACAGCTTTATTTAACATTTTTGAATGTTATTTTTCTCAAAAAACTAGATATTTAGTTTCTGTGACAGAATATATTTTTAGAAAATCACTTAAACTTAACATGAGAAACTCAATGGTCTGTCTCCAATGACCCACTAAATCAAAATAATTTTCCATGACAACAAAAAGAAGTTTTCCATATTTCCATGCTTAAAAGTTAATATTAAAGGAGAATTGAAGAACAACAACAAAAAGAATCAACGCAGACATTTAGAGTAGCTTGAAGTTTTACTTGCTCAGTCAATGTCCAATATATTACATATATATTACATATATATACATGTATATTACATGTATGATGTAATATTCACTTCTACTAGTGTATGAAGATAGTTACCACCCATATTTTTCAGTGCAATTCTCAGGCTTGGACAGGTTAACATGCCCAAGGTTATATAGTTCATACAGGAAAAAGATGAGCCTCAGATACTGAAGACTCAATAAAATCCTATCATGTTTATAATAGGATTTCTCACTCATTTTTTTTAAAAAGTATTCCTTTTTTTAATAACATACTGATTCAATATAACTATTAACTTGTGAAGAAATTTATATTCCCCATACTGCAAATTTATTATGATCTTTAATTTTGCATGTCATCACATAGGTTATATTGTATGTATAAAAGTCTGTATCCACTGATAATAGAATAGTTATTAGTATTGTTTTTATTTTATTCAAATTTGATAATAATGTTTAATTAATTTTAGAAAAAATTTTTGTATTTTAATTGATAATTTTCAACTGATGTTATGGTTCTAAGCTATTTTTAAAGTACTATATGCAGAAGCAACAGATATTATTTTTTACTATTTGCAGCATTTCTTCACTAGATTAATTTTATATCTATCATTAAATGCAAATTTTTGATTAGCTTATTTTTTGTTGATCAGGGATTGTATATGATTACTCAAATCCCCATTTCTATGCATGACCAGCAACTGGCAGCCTGTTGCTTCTCTGTATATTTTTCAATTTTAGTGTAATTTGGTGACTGATGTCCATTTTAAAAGGTACACTTTGCTTGGTAAAATATTTGATGATATGTAAAGTATTTGCCAAGGCTTAATGATTGAGGAGTGCAAATATTGTTGTACTAGGC
Organism: Oryx dammah; assembly: GCF_014754425.2. NCBI lineage: Eukaryota > Metazoa > Chordata > Mammalia > Artiodactyla > Bovidae > Oryx > Oryx dammah. Next base: position 124,369,644 of record NW_024070186.1, read on the forward strand.
ATTCTTCAAAGATGTCTACAGTATAGTTTGAGATGGAATGGAGATGTATAATCACTGTCACTAATGTCATTTTCTTTTTTCTTATAATGAAAGACTACAGTGAAGATATGAGATATGTGCTGTGGTCAGTCACTCAGTCACGTCCAGCTCTTTGTGACCCCATGGACGATAGCCCACCAGGCTCCTCTCTCCATGGAATTTTCCAGGGAAAGGTACAAGAGTGGGTAGCCATTTCCTTCTCCAATTATAAGGTATAGTATTTAAAAAATTTGTTTTGCATCTGTTGACAAGTTATTTCTTATATGGCTGCAACAGCACTCCTGGAAATTGAAATTTTTAAACTTTAATTACTTTAGGGAAAAAAGGTATCTGGTGAGAAGGCAGTAAAGAAATCAGAAGAGGGTGAAATTACTAAAGCTTTAATTAAAATTATAGTAATTTATATTCTTTCAAGATCACTTAAACTGTGTTACTTGAATTGAGCACTGTTAATCTCAGTATCTGGATACATTTTTAAAAATTAAGAGAAAACCCTGATAATGGTTAGATTGGTAACCAGGACAACTTAATTTCTGTAGAATATGTGTTTACACAGAACAATTCATTTAAAATTGGTAATAGAGAAGCCTATATGCAGAAGCTGGATTAGAGTTCTATTTCATTAGCATATATAGTTTACAAAATAGTTTTAATATGTTTTACATTATTTTATATTCAGTGTTACTGTCTAGCCTTGATCATATTAGTTAATATGTTTAAGCCTTTGTTTACTCATCAGTAAATGGTAGCAATATGTGTGTAGAAGAATCAAATGAAATGGAGGAGATAAGGCAAGTGAAAGTATTTTATAAATTTTGTAGCCATACAAATACTGCTGCTATTATGCTAATTATGTAAATACAGGTGTGTTATGTTAATACCATGTTTTGTGAACTAGTAAATCAACAGTGTTTAACTCAAAGAACTTAATATTTAATATTTAGTATCATAAAGTTAATTACATTCATCTCACACACTAGCAAAGTAATGCTCAAAATTCTCCAAGCCAGATTTCAACAGTACGTGAACCGTGAACTACCAGATGTTCAAGCTGGATTTAGAAAAGTCAGAGGAACCAGAGATCAAATTGCCAGCATATGATGGATCATAGAAAAAGCAACAGAATTCCAGAAAAACATATACTTTTGCTTTACTGATTACACCAAAGCTTTTGACTGTGTAGATCACAGTCTGTGGAAAATTCTTCAAGAGATGGAAATACCAGACCACATTACCTGTCTCCTGAGAAATCTGTATTCAGGTCAAGAAGCAACAGTTAGAAATGGACATGGAACAATGGACTGATTCCAAATTGGGAAAGGAGTATGTCAAGGCTGTATATTGTCACCCTGCTTATTTAACTTATATGCAGAGTGCATCAGGTGAACAGCCAGGCTGGATGAAGCACAAGCTGGAATGGAGGTTGCTGGGAGAAATATCAATAACCTCAGATATGCAGATGACACCATCCTTATGGCTGAAAGTGAAGAGGAACAAAGAGCCTCTTGATGAAAGTGAAAGAGGAGAGTGAAAAATTTGGCTTAAAGCTCAACAATCAGAAAATAAAAATCATGGCATCCGGTCCCATCATTTCATGGCAAATAGATGGAGAAACAATGCAAATAGTGACAGACTTTATTTTCTTGGTCTCCAAAATCACTGCAGATGGTGACTGCAGTCATGAAATTAAAATACACTTGCTCCTTTGAAGAGAAGCTATGACCAACTTAAGCAGCATATTAAAAAGAAGAGATATTACTTTGCCAACAAAGGTCCATCTAGTAAAAGCTATGGTTTTTCCAGTAGTCACTTACGGATATGAGAGGTGGACCATAAAGTAAGCTGAGCACCAAAGAATTGATGCTTTTGAACTATGGTGTTGGATAAGACTCCTGAAAGTCCCCTGGACTGCAAGGAGATCAACCCAGTCCACCCTAAAGGAAATCAGTCCTGAATATTCATTGGAAGGACTGAAGCTGAAGCTGAAGCTTCAATACTTTGGCCACCTGATGCAAAGAACTGACTCACTGGAAAAGACCCCGATGCTGGGAAAGATTGAAGGCAGGAGGAGAAGGGGATGGCAGAGGATGGGATGTTTGGGTGGTATCACCAACTTGATGAACATGACTTTGAGCAAACTCTGAAAGTTGGTGACGGACAGGAAAGCCTGGCGTGCTGCAGTCTATGGGGTCAGAAAGAGTGAGACATGACTGAGCAACTGAACTGACCATAAAGTCCCAGAAAAGCCTTCAAATATACTTTCTTTCAGAACTTCCTTGTAGCTCAGATGGTAAAGGATCTGCTTGTAACCCTGGAGCCCATGTTTGATCCCTGGGTCAGGAAGATGCCCTAGAGAACTAAATGGAAACCCACTCCAGTATTCTTCCCTGGAGAATCCCATGGACAGAGGAGCCTGGCAGGCCACTGTCACAAAAAGTTACAAAAAGTCAGACACAACTGAGCAACTAACACTACTATTACTGTACTTTCTTTCAGTGTATTTGACTCAAGAAATACTCCACTGTAGCTACAACAGCAATCATGGAGATATTCACTTATGAGGAGTTAAAACTTCAATCTTATCTTTGAGATCTAGAAATGGCATAATTAATCACTTCTAAATAATCTTCTATGTATCAAATTCCATAGTACTAAGTATCAGAGTAGATTCATATCAGAGAAAGAGGTCATGTACATACCAAACACTACTTCACTGAGATCCACCTTCCCCTTTCACCAAATCCTCATGCAACAATCTGATAAGGCAAATAGGAGAAACAATGGAATGGTCAAAAGAATGCAAACTTTAACAATCACTGTATAAATTAGGAAATATGCCTCCACAAATGTAAATGATGGTAAATTATTTCCACAAGCCAAAAAAATAGTAGGGTCCATTTATTGAGTGATCTACTATAAAAGCAAAATATTTTGTCAAATTAAACCAACACTTCCTACTCCTCATTCCCTGCTCCCTAATGAATGAGAAAATAGGATTCAAACATTTTACCTAGGAGGTAAATATTTACCTTGAAGGTAATCTTTTTGGGTGTCTTAGTCAACTGTATGTGTACTAGGTCACTCAGTCATGTCTGACTCTTTGCAACCCCATGGACTTTGACCCACTAGGCTCCTTTGTCCATGGATATTCTCTAGGCAAGAATACTGGAGTGAGTTGCCAGGCCTTCATCCAGGGGATCTTCCTGACCCAGAGAATGAAGCCATTTCTCTTACGTCTCCTGAGTTGGGAGGTGGGTTCTTTACCACTGAGCCACCTGGGAAACCCTCTTAGTCAACTACTTGGAGGCAATAAATAATGTTACAGCCACACTCTACTCACTAGATTTACAAAATGTTCGACCTAGGAAGGCAACTCAGGAATGTACTATGGTTGGCTGATACCACAATGAGTGAATATAAGTTTAAGGAAAGTTTTTGGCAATAACCCAGAACATTGATCAAGACCCTGCTTCTTTGCCTCTGCTTCCTCTTTGAGACAGATAAGTAGGAAAGATCCTCCAGGATGTCAATGCTTCACTCTTTGTCAAGAGTTTAGAACAATACTTCATTCCTGAGCTATAAATGAAGTGAAATGGAATAAAATGTGGAGACTGGGGAATGATCATGGTACAACTAACAATAAAGGCAGTGTGTCCTTAGGTTGGCAGCAAAATACAGTATTAAAGCTTTCAGAGTGGCTGAGAACCCATACTTGATTGAGGTATCCCAGATTCTGAGCTACAGTGTGAAGTAGCAAGAATGTACTGGTTGGTTCCTAAGTCTTGCTGGTGTCTATAAGTCCATGATGTGTTTTCTTGATTTTGTCTAGACTGTCATATTGGATGGCTAGTAAACTAGTTCTACAGGTTGGAATATTCAATAAATAAATCTTCAGGCAGCTGAGAAAGGAAAACGGAGATAAAATGAAGACAAGGATCATAGTCGTTTTGTTTTTCTTTTTCCAGGTAATTTTGGATCAAATCTAGTGATGAGAAATGTTTACAAGCACTACAATGCAAAATAAACAATACATAATGGTCATTACTTCAGTCTAAGTAATGATCTCTCAGAAATGCATTTGGTGTAGACACTGAGAGTTCAGGGCTTCCCAGGTGACGCTAGTGCTAAAGAATCCAACTGCCAATGCAGGAGATGTAAGAGATGCAGGTTTGACCCCTGGGTCAGAAAGATCCCCTGGAGGAGAGCATGGCAACCCACTCCAGTACTCTTGCTTGGAAAATCCCCATGGACAGAGGAGCCTGGTGGGCTACAGCCCATAGGGTCACAAAGAGTCAGACACGACTGAAGCAACTTAGTTTACGTGCACTGAGAGTTCAAGAATATCAAGGGCTTCAAAGTCAAAGGGACCCACATGGCAATATTCTAACTTGTACCTACAATATTCAGTCAAATAATTATGTATTGCTTTTCCCAAAATGTTTGTTTCTCTTTATTCAAATTTATCCATATTAATTTTTTCTTTATAGAATATAACTTATTAGTCTCTTTCTAAATAAAGAGACTGCAGAATTACATACTTCTTTTAAGATTGCCCTGAATTTTGCACTAGTTTTTCTCTTCTGTGAAGTCTTTCATAGTCTAGCAGTTCCTGTCTATTCTTTATTACCTCCTAATTAAAATTTTACCAAGGTTAATAGTTAACTCTTTTGTATTGATTAGTGTTTGTTTATGGTTAGTGGAATCATACTAAGGTTAAAAATATTGCTGCAGGTTTTCATTTTCCTCTCTTTTCCCCTTTTTATACCCTGGTACTTACTGGGCATATAGACAAACAATAAAGGTTGAATTGGTATAATTATCATTAAAACATTATTATGTTAATTTTTATATTTGAAAAGGAAAATTTCAAAAGAGTTCTAGTTCTAGCATTTTCCTGCTATAAAAGGAGATAATGAGATGCTGAAATAAATATTCAAAGTATGATTTAGATTGACCATTTCTGTCTTTTAATTTTTCACTTTAGTAGCCACTGCAGTTTCAATAAAAATCTTTTTAAAATGTTTTTGACTTTATCAATTTTTAAAGTTGAGTGACTTAAAAAGACATATTTTGCTGCTATAAAGTGGAAAATAGAACACTAAAACATGCCTCTTAAATTTTGATATGTTACATATACTACTTGGTATATGTTGACATATACCAACCACTCTGCTGGTTAATGTGATTACCACAAAGCGGTCAAGTTCCCCCATCATCTCAGCAGACATCTGTTACAATAGTCAATGGTCAGCTGACCTACAGACATGTGGGCAAGTGCTGTTTATAACAGTAGACTCATATACCCAACAATCCAAGATTCATGATCAATGGATGCTATTGTTGTATGTCATTAAAATTTTATTATAGAATATTATCATGGCAATAAATATTTAATACAATGGTATGAATTATAGATTAAACTTTGTGGAAGAGTCTGAAAATACAGGTTCCTGTGAAGACTGAAACAGAAAATGTATGTGATAATCCTGCACTTCACTTAGTAGCCTCTCAATAGTTGTTTATTATCTCCTTATCATTCCCAAGGAATTTCTTTAATTCAAGATAGTTATGTCTGAAGGGAAATAAGAGAGTTAGATAGTTAAGCCAATCATAAAGAGCTGTGTTTGTATGAGATAATCATTGCCACAAACTCACATATGGCCCATGGACATAATAAGACACATCTGTATCACCAATTTTCCAATTTTTGAGGATACATTTTCCTTCAGTTTAGATAGAATTTCACAAATTTTGTTCTATACAGTCCAAGCAGTTACACACTGCACCTTCATATTTCTAAGAGACCTAGGCAGAAACAGGGCTGAATGAATAAAATTTTTCCTGTTTGGTTCATTCAGCCTCCTGCTTTTCTGATGCTGATGATCTACTGCAATCTGGTTTTAGTAATCCCTGTTCATGGTTGTCATCTTCTCTTGTTTCTTACTTTCTTCTTCATATTGTGGATATATCTCTTTCCTTCATCCCCTCATAGTGTCCTTGAATATGTAAAACATATTTAGTGATTCTGGATGGCAGAATATAATTACAATGCATGACATATCACAATTTTAAATTCTTCAAATTCTAGAAACGTCTGTATTTTCACATCACAAAAATTATCTTTCCTATTCCTCTGTTATCTTACTCTCTCATTTTCTTTTCTCCCTTTTTCCTCATAAATTTCCTCATTTACCAGATGTGTTATCTTCAAAACCACACACCCAAATCTTCAGCTATTATGATCAATTCCCCAAGATGGCTGGTTACTTTTTATACAAAACAGTTTGCTATTTTCTTTGTTTTTCCCTTTCCTTTCAGACTTTGTCCTGGAGTAAGAGTGGTTTGGTGAGTAATTCAGTTCACTTGTCCATCAGAATAGTTCTAGAAAAACAGCCATAACAAAAGAGAACCTTATTTTTCCTAAAATTGTGACTATTTAAACAATTTATGCAGCTGATATATGTATATAGTAGCAAAATTTATACATAATATCCTATGTATGTATGGTATCAACTCTTATAATACATAGTGAAAAAGTTTAAAGTGTTGATAAAATATTTAAGAACATATAGTTAAGCAAAACACTCTTCCATGGTACTATTTAGATATATTTGGCTGCCATGATCACATTGTGTTTTTGTTATCTTCTATCTCCATCTCACTCTGTATAGAATTTTTTATTTCTTTGCATGTGCTTTAAACTTCAAATGCCAGAATGTGCCACATCTATTACTTTATTATTTCAATTTCAGATGAAGAATGTAGTGCAACATATATTTATTCTAGGAGCAAATGATGATTGATCCACCATAAGACTTAGCTTAAGACTTTTATTTTTAAAAAGTTGATAAAATGAGAATTAGAGAAAATTGTTTGAATTATAATAGACTGATGACATATTAGGACATATCTAAACCTAATTTTGATTTTCAGTTATTATAAAAGATAAAATTTGGTGTATTGGACACTGTACATTTTAAATTTTGCTGTCCTTCCTTTGACTTCACTTTTAATTTTGTGAATTTACAATCCAAATTGTTATTGGGAAAAAAGGCCTCCCTTCCCAATACAAAAGCTCAAAATAATAATTTATTATAATACTTCCTTTCAGTTTTCTCTATATGTCAGTATCTGGCTATATATTACAATTTATTCTAGAGTGACAGAAACCAATTCAAGATGTCATAAGGTAGAATTTTCTAGGTAAGATAGTTGATGATGAGGCTCCTAGCACTTGAAGAATAAAAAGCAGTTAAGGAGGTTTGTGAATAAGTGGATGGGCCACTTAAAATCATTTTGATTTCTGAGTATTAAAGAAGCTGGTTTTGTGAAAGAACACTTAATATCCACATGAAGATAAAAGATCCACTCTGTGAGTGTCCATGGTTTTCAGTCCATTCAGCTTTCTCTAACAAAATATCATAGACTGGGTAGCTTATAAACAATAGAAATTCACTTCAGACACAGTTCTTGAGGTAAAATCAGAGTGCCAGCAGGGTTGGGTTCTGGTGAATGCCCTCTTTTGGGTTATATATGATCAGTTTATTAGTGTATTTTCACATAGTGAAAGGGAATCTCTGTGTGATCTCCTTTATAAAAGCACTAATTCCTTCTGTGAGGGTTTTCCTTTCTTGAACTAAGCACGTCCCAAAGCCTCCCCCCACAATCTATCACATTGAGCTTTAGGATTTCACCATGAGAATTTGACTGTTTGGGGGACACAAATTTTCAGACAGTAGAATATAACCATTCTCTTTCTCAAAGCAGTCTTGGTTCCAGAGATCCAGAACTGATGTATATTTAATACATTTGGTTTCACCAGGTCAACTCTGGCTGCTGCTATGACTAAGGGCCCAATATACCAGCATCTGCAATCATGTCCCCTTGGTAAAGGACCATGCCTTGCAGGAACCATCCAGCCACCTAGTGTCAGGTTGGCTATACCTCACTGGAAAGGCAATTAGTTTGGATTTTCGTTTTATTTTCTTTCTGCCTTGCTTCTGCTTACATCAGTTTTGTGGATTCCTTTAGTTTTTTCTTTACTTTTATGTTGTACTTTAACATTGATTTTGCAGTCTCATATCTGGTGTCACCTGAAAGACAACACACTCTGAGTTTGGGGTATTCTCTGCAGAATGAGGTACATGCTGTGAAAATATTTTATCTTCTGACATAGCATGTGGGTCTCAGATCCATGGGACATAAGAGCAAACATCAGTTCTTCTTATTACATGTGAAAATACATTTCAGTCTCATGGTTCTTGAGTCTTAAATTTACATATTTTAAGAATGAATGGTGCTCTAAGCCCTTCACAATAATCATTCTACAGGATTATTTTAGTTATAGTCATTTCACCATTTCCTAATTCTCATAACACTGAGTGAATGAAAAAACATATTGCAGTTATTGCTATTATCTAGTAAAGTTTTTCTCAACTACCAAGGGGGTTCTGGGTAATGGCTTGACAGTGTAGCCTGTGAGAAGCATGAATAAGACCAGAGAATGTGGATGAGAGGAGGAATGTTATCTCAGTGCCCTGTCCAGTGAAAACAACAGAAGGAACATTAGAGCTGTTTCATGCAATTAAGATAGCTATGAATTTGGATCCCTCACGATTGATAATTCGGATAAATTACCTTTACATGTATTCAGTATGATAAACTCTGAGCCATAATCTGGTACAAAGCAAGAAAACATGCACATTAATGATATCTTGTCACACTGAAAAACCATGGCTTACTACAAATAAGTCCAGCAATACATAGGAAAAACAATATGGCTCAGTTGGAAAATTTACAATATACTGCATGAAGACTCCAGTCAAAGCAGTGAATGTCAATGACTTCTCATAGTAAGGCAGCGCTTGAAACAAAACATCATTTGGTTGTTAGGTGGTACCCTTATTCCCTTTCCTAAGAGGGCAAAACCAACTGATCTCTGAAAGTTAATTCTAGTTCCACGATTGTCAAACTTTATCTCTGCCCCCTTTTGTTTTTCAAGATAACTTTCATCTTACTTTTCCTTTCTGTTTGTTTTTTTTTTTTAACTTTGGTTAAAGTTGCAACATTCCTTCTGAGCAAATTCCTATCCCAAATATTAATACAGTATGGCAAGACATGGATAATATACCCTACATAGATGTGTAATATCTGGATTGCAAAAGACATCGGATTCCTTTGCAAAGAACCAATTTGCAAAGTATATTTTATAAACCAGTGTGCTGCTGTGGGGCCCTAAATGGGAAACCTTAAAAAAGAAGGGCTAGCTTTGCAGTTTAGAACTAAGATGGCACCTGGTGGAAGAGATGAGGGCGTGGTGTATGTTGTTTGTCAAAGTTTTTGATTGGCTCTCTTGATTTCTGTGCACATAAACAGCGCGTGATCACCATAGACTCCTGTTATAATGATGGCACATGACGATTTGACCTTTAATGTGATTGGTGCAACTATGGAAAGTCCCTCGCAAATCCCCCGCTGGTTGCCTTTATAAACCAAGATCTTACAACAATAAAGCAGAACTGCTTAGATGGAACCCCTGTCGCGTCTGATTGTCTCTCGCTCGCTGAGGGGCTGGGTTGGTGGACAGCAGGCTCACCTCTCCTTGGGACCCCTCGGCTTTGCTGAGGGAAGTTCCACTGCCTCTCTCTTTCTGCGGAGCGCCCCCGCATGCTGCATTCTCGATATTGCATATCAATCAATATTTTTTTCTCAGGAGACTAAATTTGCTTCTTTCCATTCTATTTAAGGAGTCGTATATGTGGGTTCATTCCCACATTTTTAGGATAAATTTCCCTATTAAAGAACAAGGCATTCCTTGAATTGTTCAAATTTCTTAAATATTTCCATTCAGTGATTTTACTTTAAAAATAAAGAGAGGTTTAAAAAAAAGAAAAAAATTAAAACATAGATGTACAAACACATTTCTGTATCATAAGGATTATGAAATAGCTTCATTAAAAAGGCAAGAAAAATTTCAGTATCATGTCTGCTCATGAAAATTATTTTAGGTTTATTATGAGATTTATAAAAATCTGTAAGACTTGTATAATAAGAAATATGTCTTAAGAAAAATGACATTTTTCCATTAATGGTTGTTTCCAAGGAGAGAACATTTCTTCACAGCCTCTACTGGTCATGGGTGAACTCTACTGTTAATGGTCTGTGAATACCATCATGGATACTCTCCTGGGGACAGGCCTAGTTGCTAATAATTCCTACTATGCAAATATGTTCATTAACCTACAATGGGGATGAAAGTGCAGCATTCTGGAGCTGTTTGCAGTAGTTAAAGTCATTCCCCAGGGTGGATAATTTCTACCATCAGAACAAAATGATTGGCTAGTGCTGAGCTCCATCTTTTTCTCACATCCTGTTGGATTCTTGTTGCCTTCTCACATCTTGTTGCCTTTCTCCTAAAACCCCATATCAAACGACTTCTTCTAGTGAGGGTTTCCAGCAGTATCAATATGTCTGCATTGTCACATATATGAAATAAGGCGGTTCAGAACATAGTAAAACTATGAGGAGTATGAGGTATGGGGAGGGGAGTATGAGATATCTTTACTGTACATTAATCCCTGTGTTTTTGATGTACTTTCACTAGAACCTGAAGGTGTTTAGGTAGAAAAGACAGCCTAATAGAGGTGTATAAGATGTAAGTTGGAAAAGAGCAGGGAAAATGTAAGAGAAGTTTTTTACCCTCAATACATGAACTTATTCCTCCTTGAGGGATACTAATATACAATGATAATTATGTATCTGGTTTTGAATGTTTGATAGAGTGATAATATACTCCTCAAACTCCAACCCCAAATTGGAGAATGAAGAAAATGTCCCCACTTCTACCACAATAACTAAAAAGAATGAGACAAAAAGGTATATATTTTCTAATTCCTGTTTTCTCTTCAATCAGAAGAGACTGGCACAAAGAGCCTCAAGTGTATTTGTTTCAACTATATCATTTAACTGCCAGAAATTGCACCTTTTAAAAAAATATTTTTTAATAGTTTTTGCTAACAGAGAGCAATATGTAATTTTAGAGTAGAAAACAAAAATAAGCTTCACTGTCTGAAAAAAATCTCTCTACCTGAAACCTATGACAAAGTTATGTTTCTTTGAGTGACTGGGCAAGATATCAGCATATTTTACTTTTAAGTGTATTTGTTGATGACTTTTTCTCTTTGTAAAATGGTGCATTTAAATAAAGAACAATTGTTAGAAAAGAGATTCAGTTCAGTTCAGTCGCTAAGTTGCTTTGCAACCTCATGAACTACAGCACACTAGGCCTCCCTGTCCATCACCAACTCCCAGAGTTTGCTCAAACTTATGTTCATCAAATCGGAGATGCCATCCAGCCATCTTATCCTCTGTCATCTCCTTCTCTTCCCACCTTCAATCTTTTCCCAGCATCAAGGTCTTTTCAAATGAGTCAATTAGTTGTATCACGTGGTGAAAGTATTGGCATTTCAGCTTCAGCATCAGTCCTTTCAATGAACATTTAGGACTGATTTCCCTTAGGATTGAATGGTTGAATCTCCTTGTAGTCCAAGGAAGTCTCAAGAGTCTTCTCCAACACCAAAGTTGAAAAGCATCAATTCGTCTGCACTCAGCTTTCTTTATAGTCCAACTCTCACATCCATACATGACTACTGGAAAAACCATACTCTTGACAAGATGGACTTTTGTTGGCAAAGTAATGTCTCTGCTTTTTAATATGCTATTTAGTTTGGTCATAGATTTTTTTCCAATGAGCAGGTGTCTTTTAATTTCATGGCTTCAGTCACCATCTGCAGTGATTTAGGAGCCCACTTAAAAATAAAAATAAAGTCTCTCACTGTTTCCATTGTTGATAAGAATTAATAGTCTTTAAATGTTTTAAATTTTGCAATAGATAAAAATCTGATAAGTCTCCAGAACATAAACACAAACACAAATATGTCAAAGGAAAAAAAAAAAAAAAAGAGCTTCAAGTAGTCATTAAATATAAGCCTGAATTTTGGTTAAAATTCCTAATTTTCTCTAAGAAAACCCAAACTACATTTCCAGAATTTCAGTTTGCAAAAGCTTTTTGTTTTTGTTTATCTTTTTAATTAGCAACATCATTGGTATTGGGTGAAGTTCAATAGCTCTCAATAAGCAACTTGAAGAAATATTTTGCATGCATATTTAAAGAATATGCTGTCCATGAATTCCCTAGAGAAACCACACTGTATTCTTAAGATAGATGATTGTTTTCACATTTTATATTTTTATCTATTTCTCATTAAATCCAGCATGTTTTATGTTTATTGTATTTATTGTTTTCCTGTCATTCTAAAACGTAACATTCATGAAGGCTTGGATTTTGCTAAATTGTCAAATTCTATATCCAGGAACCAAGACCAATTCCTGGCACCTGATGAGTGCTCAATATACACTTTCATGGAGAATGAATTAGTCAATGATATTCTTTCAGATCTCAGGTGGCTTTTTATTTTACACCATAGACACTAAGGCTTCCCTGGTGGCTCATATGGTAAAATAGCTGCCTGCAATGTGGGAGACCTGGGTTGATCCCTGGGTTGGGAAGATCACCTGAGGAAGGGAATGGTTACCCACTCCAGTATGCTTACATGGAGAATTCCATGGGCAGAGGAGCCTGGCTGGCTATAGTCCATGGGATCACAGAGAGCCAGGCACGACTGAGTGACTGACATTTTCAGAGACACTATGGGTCTTATAAAATAACTTCTTTCCTTCTTTGACTATCAGGAGACTCAAGATTAAATAGTTGTTATATATGTAGCTATTAAAGAATACCAGTTTAATGTCTTTTGGATTTGACATAGTGTTGTTGATATTATTTTCTCTTTGTTTTAATTCTCATAAATATTTAATGTACCTTTCTATTTTGTTATTTGTGAATATCATATAAAATACTGTTTTATAAATTTGGAAACTAAGCAAAAAAAGATTAAAAAATGAAGATAGAATACTAAGATTACAGAAGTGAAAAAAAGAAAGATAAAAACAAGAAGAAAAGAAAGGAAGGAAGGAAGGGAGGGAGAGAAGGAGGGTTATGCAAAAAGAAAGCAAGTTAGAATAGAAATATTAGTAGAACAATTCAATGTGAGGAGTGGTTAAAGAGAAGGAAACTGAGAGGAAAGTCCTTGGTAGTGAGGGAGAAAGGACTTGGAAAAACAAAATGAAAAGACGGAAACTACAGAATAGACTATAAATATTTCTTGCTTAAACATATATTCTGGGTAAATACAAACCATGGGTAACTGTACTTTGCTTAGAAGTTGGAAGACTTGTGAGAGTTTTGAGCTCTCACTTGATCAACCAACTAACCAATGAGATGAGATGAAATAAAAGTTTTGCATTTAGGTGATGAAGCTGACCTAATGTAGTAATTGTTTCAAATTCTGAGTAATAATAGAAATAATTTAGTTGTTTTATAAATAAATCTAGAGGGGATAAAGTTAGGCAAAATGCAGGCTGCTTCTGCAGTTAAGAACTGAGTGATAACTCATATACTCTGAGAGCAATGAACACACAGTGAATACCCAAGTATTGGGCTGATAAGAAGAGTGAAATTTGCTTGTCAAATATATCCATCAGTATCTTACAAGAAGAATAATTCATGATATGTTTGGAGATAGAAAACACAACTGAATAGTAAACTACTCAAAAGCACTGGAGTTGGTTTTCCCTCAGCAGTTAGGTCATTGAGCAATACCAGCATTTGATGAAATATGGTTACAGGTTAACACACTTACACAAGAACCACATTCAACTCTTTTCTCTCAAACCTTCATTCAGAATTATTTTAGAGGAAGTAAGAACTATTTCTTATCATTCAGTCCCTCACAGAAAGTTTCCTCTTTCTGAAATCTACTAAAGATAAGTGTTTAATGACAACTGAACAGTTACTGAACTCATATACTGTTGGCTTTCTGTATCTGTGAGTTCTGTATATCCATGAATAACAGAAAGCCTGCCATGCTATACCATTTCATATAAGGAATCTAAGCACCTGCAAATTTTGATATCCCTAGAGATCCTGAACCAATCCCCCACAGGTACCGAAGGATGGCTGTACTCTTGCATGTGAGTATGTCATGTACTCATATACTCTTGTATGTGAGTATGTCAATACTATACCATCCCACTCCTTTTCCCAGTTGGTCTTGTCTGGATTACCATGCATCACAATACATACTGGGGTTGGACTGAAAAATGTATAGTTAACCTTCCTGCCCTCCTCTGCCCTGCTCTGTGTTTTGGGAGACTGACTATTTTGGACTGCATTGATTAAGTGTCCTTGCCTTCTGGCTTTGAGTTAAATTTGACCAAAGAGCATAGATGGCAGAAGTTTAGAGAGTAGAGGGAGAACAAAGCTAGGTTGTTTATTTACTCACTTCTAGTTTGAGTCTTAAAGGGATGTCTTCTATTGAGTAGTCTTTCTTCCTATAACCAGCTCTCACTAGGCTCTAGTTAACATCTCTTTTTCTCTTTGCTCCTTCAGGGTTAGGGAGGTAATGATTTTCTGCAGTTGATAGAGCCTGTGTGCATTAACATCCCTTATTGGTTACTGTACCCAGATCACATTGTACTAAAAAGGACCTACTAGTGTGCCTTCAAATGATCAGGTTCTGTATCTTTCCACAATGCAATGACACTGTGTGTCAAAAAATCCATTCTAACCTTGCTATCTCAGTGTCATGGAGAGCTTAACAAATTGGTATTGGAAATAAATACAGGAAAAATAACTGTATCTTCAGTTCCACAACATCATTAACAAAAGAAAGTGATACTATTCGTTTTTGTAATTTTGAAATGACTTATGCACTATGGCAGGGATCAAGACCATCTCCATGGAAAAGAAATACAAGAAAGCAAAATGGCTGTCTGGGGAGGCCTTACAAATAGCTGTGAAAAGAAGATAAGTGAAAAGCAAAGGGAAAAAGGAAAGATATAGACATCTGAATTCGGAGTTCCAAAGAATAGCAAGAAGAGATAAGAAAGCCTTCCTCAGCGATCAATGCAAAGAAATAGAGGAAAACAACAGAATGGGAAAGACTGGAGATCCCTTCAAGAAAATTAGAGACACCAAGGGAACATTTCATGCAAAGATGGGCTCAATAAAGAACAGAAATGGTATGGACCTAACAGAAGCAGAAGATATTAAGAAGAAGTGGCAAGAATACACAGAAGAACTGTACAAAAAAAGATCTTCACGAACCAGATAATCACGATAGTGTGATCACTCACCGGGAGCCAGACATCCTGGAATGTGAAGTCAAGTGGGCCCTAGAAAGCATCACTATGAACAAAGCAGGTGAAGGTGATGGAATTCCAGTTGAGCTATTTCAAATCCTGAAAGATGATGCTGTGAAAGTGCTGCACTCAATATGCCAGTAAATTTGGAAAGCTCAGCAGTGGCCATATAACTGGAAAAGTCAGTTTTCATTCCAATCACAAAGAAGGGCAATGCCAAAGAATGCTCAAACTACCACACAATTGCACTCATCTCACACACTAGTAAAGTAATGCTCAAAATTCTCTAAGCTAGGCTTCAGCAATACGTGAACCATGAAGTTCTTGATGTTCAAGCTGGTTTTAGAAAAGGCAGAGGAACTAGAGATCAAATTGTCAACATCTGCTGGATCATGGAAAAAGCAAGAGAGTTCCAGAAAAACATCTATTTCTGCTTTATTGACAATGCCAAAGCCTTTGACTGTGTGGATCACAATACACTGTGGAAAATTCTGAAAGAGATGGGAATACCAGAGCACCTGACCTGCCTCTTGAGAAACCTGTATGCAGGTCAGGAAGCAACAGTTAGAACTGGACATGGAACAATAGACTGGTTCCAAATTGTGAAACAAGTATGTCAAGGCTGTATACTGTCACCCTGCTTATGTTACTTACATGCAGAGTACATCATGAGAAACGCTGGGCTGGAAGAAGCTGGAATCAAGATTTCTGGGAGAAATATTAATAACCTCAGATATGCAGATGACACCACCCTTATGGCAGAAAGTGAAGAGGAACTAAAAAGCCTCTTGATGAAAGTGAAAGTGGAGAGTGAAAAAGTTGGCTTAAAGCTCAACCTTCAGAAAACGAAGATCATGGTATCTGGTCCCATCACTTCATGGGAAATAGATGGGGAAACAGTGGAAACAGTGTCAGACTTTATTTTTGGGAGCTCCAAAATCACTGCAGCTGGTGATTGCAGCCATGAAATTAAAAGACACTTACTCCTTGGAAAGAAAGTTACTACCAACCTAGATAGCATATTCAAAAGCAGAGACATCACTTTGCCAATGAAGATCAGTCTAATCAAAGCTCTGGTTTTTCCAATAGCCATGTATGGATGTGAGAGTAGGACTGTGAAGAAAGCTGAGCGCCAAAGAATTGATGCTTTTGAACTGTGGTGTTGGCGAAGACTCTTGAGAGTCCCTTGGACTGCAAGGAGATCTAACCAGTCCATTCTAAAGGAGATCAGCCCTGGGTGTTCTCTGGAAGGAATGATGCTAAAGCTGAAACTCCAGTACTTTGGCCACCTCATGCGAAGAGTCGACTCATTGAAAAAGACTCTGAAGCTGGGAGGAATTCGGAGTAGGAGGAGAAGGGGACGACAGAGGATGAGATGGCTGGATGGCATTACCCACCCGATGAACGTGAGTCTGAGTGATCTCCAGGATTTGGTGATGGACAGGGAGGCCTGGCATGCTGCAATTCATGGGGTCATAAATATTCGGACACGACTGAGCGACTGAACTGAATTGAGCTGACACATCATGGCTTTCTACCCAACTGAAAACTGTGAGACTCCAAACTTGATTATTTGCCTCCTAACTGTGGTGATGCAAATTCAAAGAAACACTTTAGAACTACTTAATATGTACAAGAGTATATGATTTCAAAAAGTGTTGCTTCCTTTAAAGTCATTTTATTTTGGTTTCATCACTTATGATACTTACCTACTTTCTAAAATATTTGAATATTGGCTGTTTTCTGTTTACTTGGCAGAATATATCAGAACATGTTCAGAGTTAGACTCTCTTTCTCTCCCTTCCCCACCCCACCTCCTCCTTTAAGTATTACATGAGATCCTTTAGAAAGATCTAAAGATCTTGTAAAGAATGTATCTTGGCTCATATCAACACTACTGAGAAATTATGTGCCATTACATGCCCAGGAATTCCTCATTTGGCTTCTCTCCTGTTCACAGCAACCTCAAACCTGTCCTCCCCATGGCTGTGGTAGTTTAGAGATTTAAGCCTTATGCCTTAATCTTGGGATCTGATGGTAATATTAATAAATTTGTTGTGTTCAGCTATCTATTTCATGTTTCTGAACTTCGCTTTCATTAGTTATAAGGGAATGATGATAATAATCAGGTACTGCATTTTTAAAAAGGAAGAAAATCTAGATGAAAATAATTATCACCTAGAAAGTATTATATAATTATTAGCTATTGTGTTTATTATATTTCCATAAGGATAAACTATATAACACAGTAGAGAGAATGTCTGAATTGTTAGAGAGACTTTTTTTTTTTTTTTTTTTTTAGAGAATCAGGCTTTAAATCTGGCTTTGAGTCCACTAACTTCAGTTTACATTTCTAATAGCATTTTCAAAATGACTGCCATGGTTTATCTACACCTATTGACTCAGAATCTCTTTCACTTTTTTAATACATATAAGTTCTTTAAAATTATTTAAGCAAAATAGCTTCTTTATATTATGATAGAAATCATCTCTTAAAATATAAGGAATAGAGAAATATTTTGAACTTTTTTATGTCTTTTGATGTTTATTTTTCTTAATTTAGTAAAAAATATTTTTTCTGTCAAAATTCTCTCATAATTAAAATTATATATTTTCCTGTTAATTCACTTAACAAATATTGAAACAAGTTTGAGTGCTGACTAAGAAGATATTTATTTCCCTGCTGATTTATTGAATATTTTTTCTTGAAGAAAATTTTCATGAAAATAAAATATAAATATAAAGTAGTCAACTGAAGGAATTCAATAGAAATGAAAAAAAAATATGTGATGTCTAGTTGTTTTCATTTTATAAAATTATTAAATATTTATTAAGCCTTTTAATTTTACTTTGAGAGTTAGCAACAATTATGGGAAATAAAACCAATGACATGTCATTTGAAGGTGAGGTTTTGTGTGGAATAAAAGCTTTACTGGGTATTGAAAGATAGCCTGACCTAGTTATGATGCAAAACTTTCAAATAAAAGAAAGAATAATGTTTCAAAAGAGAAGGCTAAGGATTTAAAAGATTGCCTTTGAATTTTCCAGAATAATGTCTTTTCCTGAGAAACATTCTTCTTATGTTACCTTTTTGGAAGATTAGAATAAACAGGAGCAAGTAAGATAGAATGTTTAGAAGAAGTGATTTAGGAAAAAACAAACAACAACAACAACAACAAAATGCTTTACTTAATGTATGACACATATTTTTATTTTAGAATGCAAATAATTATAATATCAATATACTGTGAAAGGTGATTTTAAAATGATGCACAAAACTAATTTCTATTGAATTGGCAGACTATATTTTAATCCTGTAAATGTTTTTTTCACCCACATAAGACATCATAAGATGAGTTAGATTTCTTCTGGGGTTTTCACCAGCAAAAGTTTCCTTGTGCCCCTTTGTAACTCTTATCTCTCAGACCACTTTATCCCACTCCCTCAGGTAAAGACAACCCTAGTTTGCTTTCTGTATTTGTAGGTAATTTTCAGTGCTCAGGAATTTCATACTTCAAATCATAATCAATATAATGGTTTATTTCCAGATTTCTTCTTGAAGCATAATTGTTTTAAGATTATTTCATCTTGTTTCATGTGTCATTATTTCATATTGTATTAAGTTGATAACTAGTGTTTTACTAAAAGAATATGCTATAATTTTGTTGATTTGTTAACCTTCTGATAGACGTTGGGTTGTCTGCCATAAACTTTCTTGTTTAAGATTTTATATAGATATAAAAGTTAATTTCTCTTGTGCAAATATCAAGGAATAGAATCACTGAGTCATTTTTAAGAAACTGACAAACTTTTTCTTCAAAGTTGTCGGACCACTTTACATTTTCTTCATCACTGCTTGAGAGCTGAATGAAGAAGGCCTTTAGCTTTGGGTTATATTTACCCCACTACTGAGGGAAAATCCGCCTGAGCACAATCAATTATGAGTTTTTCTATTCTGCCTGATGGGAAAAGGAACTATTCTTAGCTCTTGTGAATGCTTGTAGTTGTTTCCTCTTATTCTTTTGGGTTATTTGTCCCACTAGACTCAGCTCCTTTCCTAATATGCATGAGTGGTCAATACTCAGCTGAAGACTTGAGGTCCTTTGGCAGACACCCAGTTCTTTCTCTCTGTGTAGCTCTTTCTTCTCCAGTATTCTGTCTTATACACTACACTGCAAGCTCGATCACCTAAACTCAGAAAGACCTCTGAACTCTGTTGATTTCCTCTCCTTTGGCCAGGCATACAAACTCTCTTCAGGCAAAAACTTATGGCAATTTTTAGCTCCTATCTTTTTGTTTCAGCAAAAAGGAAATTTCTGTCTTACTTGGCTAGAAGCAGAAGTCTATACTTTTTTTTTTTTTAATTGCCTTTTTATTTATGTTACTGTTGCAGGAGATAGTGTGGTCTGTGCTGAGATAAGAGTTTTCAGAGTCAGAAAAATCAAAGAGACCATATTCTCTTTAAGTCCTCAACTTTTAGATAACTCCAACATTTCTATTAATATGAAAATTAATAAATGCTCTATGCAAGTCTCTATTAAAGATAAAAAGATACTAGCTTTTCTTAGTAATTCAAGTTCTTTAATTCTCATAGTAACATGTCTACTTCAGTGGATCATACTCTGACTGTATGCTGGAAACACCAGATTGAGTTTTCAAACCTCTTTCATTTTACCCTCACCCTTGAAATTGAAGAAGAATCTCTGGGATTATGCCTGCAGTGGAGGATACCTGGATTAACTCCTAGGGTCTGGAAGATGACCTGGACAAGGGAATAGCTACCTACTCCAGTATTCTTGCCTAAAGAATTCCATGGACAGAGGAGCCTGAAGGGCTACAGTCCATGGGGTTGCAAAGAGTTGGACATGACTAAGTAACTACATATTTAGTATTCTTAAAGTACTCCCAGTTGATTTTAATGTATTTGAGAACTACAGTTGTGGACTAATTTATCTTGAAAAGCTCAGTGTGTGTGTGAGTGTGTGTGTGTACACATGCACATGTGTATTTGTTAATCAAGTTAAACAAAAAATGCTGTCAAATACAATCAACGTTTTAGAAATCCTGTAAACTTATAGTAACACATAAAATAGTAAAATCACTCTTACTGAGTAAAGATCCACTTATTGAGATGATTTTTAGGAGTTTGTGGTTTTTCTCTAAGGTAAATAAAAGGAAAGGAACTATAGCTTGAGGGAGTAGTATGATCAAATGCAATAGAATCAAAATCTAGGGAGCATAATATGAAAGTACATTTTATGAAAAAAATTAGGATTTTAGAAAAAATAGTGTATATTTGTGTGTGTGTTGTATTCTATATTTATGTATCACAGACGTAAAGGAAGGTAGACATAAAGAATGACATGGCTTGCCAGTCCAAATTGTAGATTGTATTGTTTTATGTTCAAGCATTACACTTTATGCTGGTAAAAGGGAATTATCTATACAAGAATTAGTTCACATAAATATAGATCAATGCCTTGGATGTGGTATATTATCAGATCTGGTAAATATGAATACAGTTGGGATCCACTTCCTATTTTATTTAGGGTCTTAAGATAGTGCTATAGAGTGTCTAGAGCTCATATAAATATGCTCAGCTAGATAACAGAAGCTTGAAAGAGTAAGCTACATTTATTCTTCATGTATTTATTTAATAATTCATGTATCCAAATGACATTGAGGTAAGAGCTACATAATATACATTTCCTTTATTATATAATAAACTATTAAATAACTTGAGAAAATATCACATAGTCCAGTTGCTATCACTAACTACTATTTACTCATGCTGCTATTCTTTCTTATGATCAGAACAAAAATTTAAACAATGAACAGATAAAGTTATAAAGAGAGATGATTTTTTTTTCTGTTTAATATATAATGTGCTAGTGTTATGGGAATAAAATTTTCAGTTTGAAATGTTCTTGGATGACTTTATCGGTCTGATTATTAATTCATGATCTATTTTTCAGTTGAAAAGTGTGAAGAAATAATCAGTGATATTTAGTGACTTGTATTTGTGAGCAACATGTATTGTAACTAATAGCATACAATGGGATTAGTATCCTTTCCATCGAGGTTGCAGAGGAATCAGTCTAAACACCCAAAGGTGGAATCTATCCAGAAACAAAAATTTAAAAGTCAAAGAATTGGCTAATTAGGCTTAATTGTGACAATATAAGGTGGCTGAATAGCACATTCTCTGTTAAATATGGAGAGTGGTAGGCAGTTCTGAATACCTTAAAACTTAAGAGAGTGGCAAAGAAACACACTCACATAAACTGTCTAATATGCAAATCGTCTAGAAGACATGACCAAGTTACATAAGTAGAATTATTTAAGATAAAAATAGAAAATTGAAATTTTAACTCTGACTCAAAAATCCATCAAGATAACTTACAGAAAATTGTACTATTAAGCAATAATTCTATGGTGAAAGCTTAAACCAAGAATTATTTAGCCAAATGTACTAAGAAAGAGTCATTAGGAAGAACTGTATAGCTTCACTTCAAGATGTTTTAGATTATGTTTCAGATTATGTGAGCATATAATGAAAAGCCCTGGTGGTTCAGCTGATAAAAAACCTGCCTGCCAATGCAGGGAACATACGAGACTCGGGTTTGATCTCTCGGTCGGGGAGATCCTCTGGAGAAAGAAATGGCAACCCACTTCGGTTTTCTTGCCTGGAAAATTCCATGGACAGAAGAGCCTGGCAGGCTACAGTCCATGGGGTCTCAAAGAGTCGAACATGACTGAGCACACGTGCATGCATGCAAGCACATAATGAAACTACAATTTTATGAAGTAGATTTCACCTTACATCATTCTGAGCATTTGCTCCTGTTTTGTTTTTCTAAACTAGGCTAATGGTAGACTTTAGAGATAAAATTTCAAATTCCTCTTTTTCATGATAGAATGACTTTGGAACTAAGGGGGGGGGTATCAATCTCATAAGGAATATGAAGAAATCCATGTCTGAAAATGTTTCATTCTGCTTCTTTGAACAAATAGTAACTAAGCCTTGTGACTCACAATACAACTCTCTGAAAGAGCATTATTTTTTCTGAAACAATGTGAGAAAGTGAAAGTTTTTCAGTCATGTCCAACTCCTTGCAACCACGTACACTGTAGAGTTCATGGAATTCTCCAGGCCAGAATACTGGGGTGGGTAGCTTTTTCCTTCTCCAGAGGATCTTCTCAAGCTAGGGATCGAACCCAGGTCTCCCACATTGCAGGTGGAGTCTTTACCAGCTGAGCCACAAGGGAAGCCCAACAATGTGACAATATACCTTTAAATAATTATATGTTATCTATGGTGAGGTAGGGCTTCCTTGGTGGTTCAGGGATAAAAATCCACTTGCAGTGCAGGAAGGCAGGAGACTCAGGTTCGATCCTGGGATCAGGAAGATCCCCTGGAGGAGGGCATGGCCACCCACTCCAGTATTCTGGCCTGGAGAATCCCAGGGACAGAGGAGCCAGGTAGGCTACAGTCCATAGGTTGCAAAGAGTCAGACATGATTGAAGCAAGTTAGCACACATGGTAGATGTCTCAAGACTTCTTTTACATATGTGGGTTGCATTTTTGACTGTCTTGTTTTGCTTGGTTAACTTAATTTTGGCTCATCATTGATTTTGTCTGCATACCATAAGATTTGCCTTAAGATATGAGGAGAAATGGGACATGTGTTTAACTTTGTGACTCCCATAAATTTGGTTCAGATTCTAGCATAGGGAATGGAAAATTAAATGTCTAATTGAGTTTGGAAATGATTCATAGTCTTTTTTGTATATTGTTGTTGTTTCTTAGTCACTAAGTTATGACCAACTCTTTCTGACCCCATGGACTGTTGCTTGCCAGGCCCGTGTGTGTGTGTGTGTGTGTGTGTGTGTATCACACGTGCTAAAATTTTTATTGATGAAAGTTTTCTCAAGTTCTCGTACTTCTTCATTTACTAACCTAAAAATCACATTTTTAGGATTCTTAATCCTAAATGTATATTTCAGTCAAACTACATTTCCATAAACTAAATAAAAAGTGGGATTTTACCCCAGCAATGGGGAGAAAATTTTTAAATAACAATAATAAGCTCATACATACTTATAATGATGTTTGAGTACTATTCTAGAAAAATCAATAAACTCAGATATGCAGATGACACCACCCTTATTGCAGAAAGCAAAGAGGAACTAAAGAACCTCTTGAAGAAAGTGAAAGAGGAGAATGTAAAAGCTGGCTTAAAATTCAACATTCAAAAAATGAAGATCATAGCATGTGGACACATCACTTCATGGCAAATAGAGGAGAAATAATGGAAACAGTAACAGACTTTATTTTCTTGGGCTCCAAAATCACTGCAGATGGTAACTGCAGCCATGAAATTAAAAGACACTTGTTCCTTGGAAGAAAAGCTATGACCAACCTGCTGCTGCTCCTGCTAAGTTGCACGGCATATTAAAAAGCAAAGACATTGCCAACAAAGGTTCATATATTCAAAGGTATGGTTTTTCCAGTAGTCATGTGTGGATGTGAGAGTTGGACCATAAAGAAAGCTGAGTGCTGAAGAATTGATGCTTTTGAACTGTGAAGTTGGAGAAGACTATTGAGAATCCCTTGGACTGCAAGGAGATCCAACAAGTCCATCCTAAAGAAAATCAATCCTGAATAGTCATTGGAAAGACTGATGCTGAAGCTGAAGCTCCAATACTTTGGCTACCTGATATGAAGAGGTGACTCATTAGAAAAGACCCTGATGCTGGGAAAGATTGGAGGCAGGAGGAGAGGGACAGCTGAGGATGAGATGGTTGGGTGGCACCACTGACTTGATGGGCATGAGTTTGACCAAGCTCTGGGAAATGGTGATGGACAGGGAAGCTTGGTGTGCTCCCGTCCATGGGGTCACAGAGTTGGACACGACTGAGTGACTGAACAACAACAACATCTTCTAGTATAAGACAAAAAGCAATTATTATATTGTTATTTTCTTTCAGAATATTTGAAATATTTTTATGAATACAAATACATAAAAGTACATAAAACACAATAAATCTTGATCTTCATTCACGTTTTAGGTGATAGCAAAGACAAATAGAGAATTGATATTTAATTTTCAACAGTCTGAATTATTTTCA
The DNA here is from genome assembly GCF_014754425.2 of Oryx dammah. Lineage (NCBI taxonomy): Eukaryota > Metazoa > Chordata > Mammalia > Artiodactyla > Bovidae > Oryx > Oryx dammah. Next base: position 124,394,076 of record NW_024070186.1, read on the forward strand.
TAATTTTGATTTTTAAGAATTAAAAATAATATATTTTATTTTATTTTTTTTAATATATTTTAATAATACTTTATTGTTATAAATAATAATTTTGGTTTATTTTATTTATTTATTTTTTTAGTTAGAAATATTCTTTTTTGTTATTTTTTCATTAAGTTGTGTCTGACTTTGTGACTCCATGGACAGTAGCCTGCCAGACTCCTCTGTCCATGGTATTTCCCAAGCAAGAATACTGGTGTGGGTCGACATTTCCTCCTACAGTAAATATTCCCAACCCGTGGATAGAACCTGTGACTCTTGTGTCTCCTGAATGAGCAGACAGATTCTTTACCAGTGAACCACCTGGGAATCCCCAGAAGTATTATTAAGATATACTATTTTTAATTCTTAAAATTTCTCTTAATATGAGAGATTAAAAATGTGTTCTATGATTTGAATTAAAAATATAATCATTTAGCTAATTAAGCTGAGATAGAAACAGATAAAAATATACCAAAGTACCTCACTTGTAAACAGAGGCAGAAAAACTGCATAAAATACTAACAAAAATCTATCACTGTTTTTCAAAAATGATAATACATGGCCAGAATAGTTCAATGCAGGAATGCAAAAATAATGAAATATTAGGATCTAGTTATTAGTAGATCTAGTTATATACTAGTTATATCTAGTTATATACTAACCAACTGAATAGCAAATAAAAATTAATCTTTATAGATATTAAAAATATGTGATAAATTATAGAATCCACTACTGATTATCTATAATGGAATAGGAGTAAGAATAGATTGATTTTTATTAATTTTAAAACAAAAATGAGAATCATAATAATTGATGATGTAAGATGAATTAATGTTATTGTCAGGAACAATATAATCTTTTTGTCAATGTTTTTAAATGTTGTTAAAAAATTGTATACAAAACAATTGCATATAAATATTAAATATATAATGGGAGGCAAATATTGCTTAGATATCATGTAGTTCTGTCCCTAGAAATCCCTAAAACCGTACCTGAATATTTTCAAAAATTGTAGGAGAAGAAGATAGAAGGATTCAAAAATCAATGACTTACCTGTTTATGATCAATGTACAATATGAAAATATGAGTGCTTATAAGCTTTTGGTAATATTGGATAAAGCAAGTCAAATCTATCCCTTGCTGAGAAAAATTATTAAGTCCTCAAATTAATAGGATCTATATGATTAGAGGCAGCAGAGAATTAACAAAGTAGTGAAGAATTATGGACTTGTTCAACAGAAGGAAATCCAGCTCAGATAAACTGAGCATCCTGGGCTTTTGGGGGGCCTTTTTATTATTTTTTTAATAGCAGTCTAATATAATTTTTTGGCTTCTTTTGACAAGTGTATTTTAAAGCATAAGTAAAGTTTGATTATTAAAAGATATACCTCACGTTACAATGTGTTCTCAAACAATTTTAAAATTGTGACCAAAGAAAAATATGTTTAATATATTTGAAAAGATAATAACACTGCAATAAAATCTATCTTAATTTCAAAATTTCAGGCTGGATAGAAACAAAACAAAGAAAACAGCAACAACAATAATAAAACACACATAAAAGGATGGAAAAACTATTACTGTAAACACTAACCAATAGAGAAATTATGCATTATGTTGATAGCAGATAAAGTAGATTTAAAGAGTAAAAGTGGATATTATAGAAAAAAGGAATAGTTATTATGATAAAAAGGTGGTTTTACCAGGAAGATATAGTAAACTCCTAATAACTTAACTTCAAATGTATAACAACAACAACAAAAAGAATTAAAAGGAAAATGAATGAAACCCATTATGAGAATGGAACTTTTGTACACACATTTCTTAGTAAGTTATATAAAAAGCAGGAGGAAAAGACACAAATTTAAGTTTTTTCAATGAGCAAAAAGTTTTAGCAGCAACTTCAAAACTGAGGACATATAATTATCAATAAAATATGAAAGTATATTCATTAGTATAGTTCAATTCAGTCGCTCAGTCATGTCTGACTCTTTGTGACCCAATGAACCACAGCACGCCAGGCTTCCCTGTCCATCATCAACTCCCAGAGTCCATCCAAACCAGTGTCCATTGACAGTGATGCCATCCAACCATCTGATCCTCTGTCATCCCCTTCTTCTCCTGCCCTCAATCTTTCTCGGCATCAGGGTCTTTTCAAATGAGTCAGCTCTTCACATCAGGTGGCCAAAGTATTGGAGCTTCAGCTTCAAAATCAGTCTTACCAATGAGCACCCAGAACTGATCTACTCTAGGATGGACTGGTTGGATCTCCTTGCAATCCAAGGCACTCTCAAGAGTCTTCTTCAACACCACAGTTCAGAAGCATAAATCCTTTGGCACTCAGCTTCCCTGATAGTCGAATTCTCATACCCATACATGACCACTGAAAAAACCATAGCCTTGACTTGATGGAACTTTGTTGGCAAAGTAATGCTGCTGCTTTTTAATATGCTGTCTAGCTTGGTCATAACTTTTCTTCCAAGGAGTAAGTGTCTTTTAATTTCATGGCTGCAGTCACCATCTTCAGTGATTTTGGAGCCCCCAAAAATAAAGTCTGACACTAGTTCCACTGTTTTTCCATCTATTTGTCATGATCTTAATTTCCTGAATGGTGAGCTTTAAGTCAACTTTTTCACTCTTCTCTTTCACTTTCATCGAGAGGCTCTTTAGTTCTTCTTCACTTTCTGCTATAAGGGTGGTGTCATCTTCATATTTGAGGTTATTGATGTTTCTCCAGGCAATCTTGATTCCAGCTTGTGCTTCTTCCAGCCCAGCGTTTCTCATGATGTACTCTGCGTATAAGTTAAATAAGCAAGGTGACAATATACAGCCTTGACGTACTCCTTTTCTTATTTGGAACCAGTCTGTTGTTCCATGTCCTGTTCTAACTGTTGCTTCCTGACCTGAATACAGCTGTGAAAAGAAGGGAAGCAAAAAGCAAAGGAGGAAAGAAAAGATATACTCATTTGAATGCAGAGTTCCAAAGAATAGCAAGAAGAGATAAGAAAGCCTTCCTCAGTGATTAACGCAAAGAAATAGAGGAAAACAATAGAATGGGAAAGACTAGAGATTTCTTCAAGAAAACTGGAGATACCAAGGGGATATTTCATGCAAAGTTGGGCTTAGTAAAGGACAGAAATGGTATGGACCTAACAAAAGCAGAAGATATTAAGAGGTGGCAAGAATACACAGAAGAACTGCACAAAAAAGTTCTTCATAACCCAGATAATCACAATGGTGTGATCACTCACCTAGAGCCAGACATCCTGGAATGTGAAGTCAAGTGGTCCTTAGGAAGCATCACTACGAACAAACCTAGTGGAGGTGATGGAATTTCAGTAGAGCTATTTCAAATCCTGAAAGATGATGCTGTGAAAGTGCTGCACTCAATCATTAGTATAAGAAAAATCTAAAACGTTACTGTATTAGTGTGACTTTACACCCATCAAAAATGATGAAACTGTAAAGATTGGATAATCTCAAATGTTGTTGAAGATATGAAATAGTAGAATTTATTTAACTACCTGTGGTAGTATAAAGAAAGAAAAAGAAAAGAAAGTGAAGTCGCACAGTTGTGTCCAACTGTTTGTTACCCCATGACCTGTAGTCCACCAGGCTCCTCCGTCCATGGAATTTTCCAGGCAAGAGTACTGGAGTGCATTGCCATTTCCTTCTCCAGGGGGTCTTCTTGACCCAGGGATCAAACTTGGGTCTCCTGCTTTGCAGACAGATGCTTTACAGTTCGAGCCACCAGAGGAGCACTGTGGTAGTATAAATTGTTGCAATTACATTAGGAAACAATTTTACAGTGTATAGTAACTGTTAAAGTGTATATGTTCCTTGAACCAGAATTTCTTTTCTGAGTATGAACCAAACAAAAATATGTACAAATGTACACTAAAACATATGTATACAATTTTAAAGATGTTATTATGTTACAGTTCCAAACTGCAATTAATCTTTATGTACAACAGCAATACTATGGATAAAGTTATGAGTGAATCACTGTCCTGTCCTGATGGGTTCCCAATCTGTTCTTTCAAATATAAAGAAACAAAAAGAAAAGAAAAATGCTCTTTCCTCCACACTAAAATAATAATAATAATAATGTTTCCTAGGTGAATGAGTGGTAAAGAATCTGCTTACCAATGCAGAAGCCACAGGAGATGCCCTTTCAATCCCTAGGTTGGGAAGATCCCTTGGGAGGACATGCCAACCCACACCACGATTCTTTCCTAGGAAATGCCATGAGCAGAGGAGCCTGGCAGGCTACACTACATGGATTTGCAGAGTTAGGCATGACTGAGTGACTGCAAACACATGCAAGAATGAATCTCACATATGAATGTTTCACAAAAGTAGCTAAACACAAAAGGTTAAGAATTCATGTTTGGGAACTCATGTACACCCATGGTGGATTCATGTCAATGTATGGCAAAACCAATACAGTATTGTAAAGTAAAATAAAGTAAAAATAAAAATTAAAAAAAAAGAATTCATATTCCTATTTATACAAAATTAAATTACAGAAAAACAATCTATGGTATTAAAAGTCAGAACAGTGTGTGTTTTGAGGAAAGGTTGAACATTTTGCCATATGTTTATTTTCTATTCATAGATCTTTACATGTGAAATTATTTAAAATAATGTAAACTTACCTTAGCCAGAGAGCTATTATGTTGACGATTATCTTTTGTGTGTTTATTTCAAGTTACAAAAATAAATTTCATTTCTTGGGACATCATATGGTGACTGTCCACCTTCACAATGTACACACAATTATCAAGTATACTGTATGTAAAGTCGAGTTCTAGCACTGACAATGATTATTTTTCCAGTGAGCAATTTTCAGAGAAACTATTTAAAATGTCGATTTGTGCTTGCACTGTGTGATACAGTATTTTCCTTGACTAACTAACTATGTGCTCTTGGCTCTTCTGCCTTCATTGATTATATAGCATCCTTGAACAAAGACTAATGATCAAACAAGAAAGGCAAAATGGACAAACATGGAGAAACCTAGTTAAAGGAAAAGCCTCCATGTCTTATGTCAGAATTACTCTTCTCAGTTTAGTTCTGGACAGTGTCTATGAAGCCTGCATAAGCATAATTGTCAGTATGTGCTGATTTAGTTGTGTCCCTGATTATAAGACAGAAAGCATACAGATTAGAAAGGTTATGACCTAAAGATTCCTTTAAAAGATTGGCTATTCCTTGCCCTAGTTTTAGAGACTTGCAACTGAACACGAAACTTCAGTAAATAGAAAATATACAAAATAAAATTTTATTACAGGTAAAATACACTATATGTATTGTAATATTATTAAATGCAATTCACATTATCAGTGGTAATAAACAAAATTTCCTCTGAATATGCTTCATGGGGAAATAGTTTGCAAATGACTGTAAGTCCCATGTAAAAAATTATTTTGTCTAAAATTTCATCTCAGTATAAATATTCTCTAGAATGAAATGCCTAGCATGGTTTTAAGTGAAATACAATGTTTAATCAAACCTTATTTTCTAACATATGATAACCCCTACAAGATCATAAAACTGTAATCTGCTATAATTTCACAATTGTTTTTAGAAGTAATGGGATACTGATTTTATATATATATATATATACACACACACATATATGTATATATATATATATGAATGCAAGTTTAAAAACATATAACATTCACATTAATTGATATTCTCATTTGTTTGTGTGCTTAATTGTTCAGTTATGTCCAACTCTTTGCAACCCCATGGACTGTAGCCAAGCAGGTTCTTCTCTCCACTGGATTTCCTAGGCAAGAATACTGGAGTAGGTTGCCATTTCCTTCTCCTCATTTGTTTATCCACTAGCTATTTAATAAATTCCTAATATGTATTGAAAAAAAGCTAATATTCTATTCTAGTGATGGTCTTATAACCAATATTGTTAAAATATTGATTAAAAAGTGTTTATTAGATATATTAGTTTTTATACATATATTAACATAGTAATCTTTGTTACCAACACCAGGTAGTTCATTTTTTAAAGATCAGAAATAGCTAAAATATAACAATGTGACATATGCATTCATATGTGTATGTTTGTATATGTGTGTATACAAAATATATGTATCATCAGTAATTGATTTCTAAATAAATTTTTATTTTGCTCTGCTTCAGTTATTTCCACCATTCTTTATCTTCCAGCTCACTTATCCATTCTTCTGCCTTGGTTATTCTGCTGTTGGTTCCCTCTAGTTTTTTTTTTTTTTTTTAATCTCAGTTATTGTGTCGTTCATTGCTGATTGTCTATTCTTTATCTCTTTTAGGTTTTTGTTAAACATTTCCTGTATCTTCTCAATCAGTCCATGCGTCCATTCTATTCATTTTTGTCTCCATTTTATTTCCAAGATTTTGAATCATCTTTGTTATTGTTACTCTGAATTGTTTTTCAGGTAGATTTCCCATTTCCTCTTCTTTTGTTTGATCTTATGGGTTTTTACCATGCTACTTCATCTGCTGCATGCTTCTCTGTCTTTTAATTTTGTTTGATTTACTGTATTTTGGATATCTTTTCTGCAGGATTCAAGGTCGTAGTTCCTTTTACTGTGTGGAGTCTGCCCTCAGTGGGTGGGGATGGGTCAGTATCTTGTGCAGGTTTCCTGACTGAGGGGACTGTCACCTGTGTTCTGGTAGGTAGAGCTTGATCTTGTCCCCCTGAAGGGCAGTGTCACATCCAGAGGTGTGTTTTGGTGTGTCTGTGAGCTTGGTATGGATTTGGGCAGCATGTCTGCTAATAGGCAGGATTGTGTTTCTAGTTTACTGATGATTTGGTATGAGGAATCTTGTACTGGAAATTGCTGGCCTTTGGGTGGGGCCTGATCTTAGTGCTAAGCTGGAGGCATTTGGGAGAGTTTTCACCAGTTACTGTTCCATGGGATCAGGAGTTCTCTGGTGGTCCAACGTCCTGGACTTGGGTCTCCCACCTCAGAGTTCCAGGCCTGACTCCTTACTGTAATTCCAAGACTCCCAAAGTCACACAGAACAGAGTAAAAGACAAAGAGATAGAGGAAAATAGGGGAAATAAAGAAGTCAATCAAATATAGAAACAAACAAAGGACAGCAAAAGCCCAAGCAAATGGTGAAAGCAGTACTCAACAAACAAGAACACCCCAAAACTGACACACACAAAAAGAGAAAAAACAGGGGGGAAAAGTGATAAAAACAGAAACCAAAAAAGAAGCGATCAATCAAGGCAATAAATAAACATACATATGAGAATGAATGCTAAAAACTAGACTAGCAAAAAAAAAAAAAAATCAAAAACATGGGGAAAATGCAATGTAACTGAAGAGTACTGTAAAAATAGGAAAATAGAATACAATATATTAAAAAATAAAAGCTTTTAGAAAAAGAAAAAGTAAGGTGAGAAATAAAAATTAAATAATAGAAAAGAACAAAAATAGAACAATACAAAAAAGAAAAAAAAAAAGGCATAGATATAGATAGGTAGTAAGAAGAATGTCCTCCTGTGTCCTCCATTGTCCTCACCACACAGTGAGCACCAGCCCATTGACCTACCCAGAAAGTCCTCCAATATTTCTTGGAAGGTCTCTGTACTTGCTGTGGGTACTGTGGGCTCATCTCAGACTCAGATCTGGCCTTACTCCAGGTTGTACTTGCTTCCAAAGTCCACAATCGCCCCCAAGATCCACAGACTGAAGCTAATTATGGGGATTTAATCTATGGCACCTGTTGCTGCAGGAGTGCATTTCCTTCCTCTTCTTTGGTCACACAGCCCCTGGTGCTCAGCTTTGGTTATGGACCAGCCTCTGCTTGTAGAGGCTGCCCTCTGATGTCTGTTCCTTGCCCAGACAGAAGAGGACGAACATAACAGCTTATTAGAGTTCACTTGCTCAGTTGGACTGGGGAGAGAAGAGTGTATGGCAGACATAGTTTGGCTATGTGAGGAGTGCCTGCTGTGGTCTGGACCTGTGGGAAGTTGTCACAGTCTGAGGACAGTCGTGCACTTGCCTAGGGATGTTCACCTTGGTCCCTTGGCAGAACTAAGCTGCACAGGCTCCCAGGAGAGTATGGGTAGCAACCCGTGACTCTCACAGCTTGGTGGCAGCTGTGCCCCTGAGGTTGAGACCACAGTGGCTTCCTGTCCTCCACCTCTGTCACCCATGCCAGCTATCCCTCTGGGATAACAAACTGTAGTTGTGGGTAGTCTGCCCCTGGCACTCATGCCAGGTTTGGCTTATATACATCTGGAGTAGCAGTTCACAGCCAGGACTTGTCCCATGTATTGACACTCATGAAGTTGGGAGCCTGCAATAGGCAAGCATGTGGAGTTAGAGGGTCTTGGCAGCAACAATCCTTTGCCTCTCTGGGAGGCCCAAGCTTTCCCCTGGATCCCTCAGCTGTATCTTCAGAGTATCTTCACAGCAGTCAATGCTGGTCCTCTTTCTGGGGTCCAATCTTGGGAGCCTGAGCCTCAGCACCCAGGCCCCACTTGCAAACAGCTTCTCAGCTGGGAAGGGTTGGTCGGAAATGATCTCTGTGGTGATGTCTCTCTGTTTTGCCTTCTGAGAACCTGTTGCTGTGTTCCCTTCTGAGGGTACAACTGGCCCCCAACACAGCTTGTGAGGGGGTTTCCAAGCATGTAGAAACTTTTCCATCTTCATGGCACTCTTTGAAGTGAGGGTCCCCATCCCAAGACCTTTGTCTCTTTATTTTTGTGTATCTTTTGCCCTACATCATTCTGTGGAGGTTAGTTTGCATTTTTGGAAGTCTAGGGTCCTCTGCCAGTATTCATAAGGTATTCTGTGGCAATTGTTCCACAAGCAGATATATTTTTTTTATGTAATTGTAGGGGAACAGCTGATCTCTCTGTCTTACTCCTCTGCCATCTTGAAAGTTCCCCCTAAAAAAGTTTTAATACAAATAATATTCTGTAAGATCACTTAAAGCAATCCAGTTTCATAATATTTGATATCACTATCTGTGATTCAGAGATTGAATATTTGAATTTGCTTTTTAGGAAGCCTTTAATTCCTACCTGGTAAATCAGGAATTTATTGACACATTGAAATTTACTGTACATTCTTAATTTAATGAAATGATGAAATCAGCAGATTTTATGGGTGCACAGAAATAAAAGATTCAGTGCTAATGCAAAGAAAGGTAGAAGAGATTTAGAATTCTTATGTTATAGATTGAAACTGTTTAAGAATTTTGAGTTTCCCAAAGCATGATGAAGTAAAGAAGAAAAAGAACTGAGTCTATATTAAAGACATATCTAGAGAAAAGTAAATCCTTTAGCTTATAATCATTTGTTAAAAGAGCATAATTTGTGACATCATATAAATTTTCTCCCTCTGCTGTTAGTAAGCTATGTGTTCCCATCTGCTCCAAGGATTGAATAAAATGTACAGTATCTGGGAAAAGGAAGTAGATGAATCATTTATATTTTAAGGATTATTTTCTTTATTTTGTAACTACAAGTGAGTATTATATCAAATTGGATCCAATTTGTTCCCTAATATATATAAATTATCATACATCATATTTATATCACTCAAAATAATATAGTTTTATGGATATTTGTATTCTAGTTGTTAGAGTATCAATAATTGACTTGCTTACATGTGATATACACTTTTATCCTTCCACAAGCTGTTCCCTGTCTAAGAATTTTATTTCTCCTATGTGTTGTTAGTATGCATGAATTCTTGAGCCAAGGTACCTGGATTCAAAATCTGGCTCTACCATCTATTAGCTGACTAAGCTCTTAAAAGCTTTTTTAAAATATTTTTTAGCATAAATATTTATTTATTTATTTTAATTGGAGTCTACTTACTTTACGATATTGTAGTGGTTTTGCCATACATTGACATGAAAAGCTTCTTGCACTCTCTGTGCCTCAGTAGCATTATCTATAACCAGGAGTCAACATTCGTATCAATATAATGCAATCAATATGAAAACTAAAAGAAAAAATGTATGTGTATATATCTTAAGTTCTTTAGAACAGTGCCAGCATATTATATACACTTAATAAATGTCAGCTTGCTTATTTACCACACATAATGTCACTAATTTTATTATTTGATTTAATTCTGTAAAAAGATTTACTAAAATTCAAAAAAGTTTCTTTTTTCAAATCAATTTATTTTTTATTAAAGGATAATTGCTTTACAGAATTTTGCTGTTTTCTGTCCAACCTCAACATGAATCAGCCATAGGTATACATATATCTCCTCCCTTTTGAAACTATTTCCCATCTTCCTTCCCAATCCCACCCCTCTAGGTTGATATAGAGCCCCTGTTTGAGGTTCCTGAGCAATACAGCAAATTCCCATTGGCTATCTATTTTGTTATATACCATGTATCTATCATGTTACTCTTTCTAACATTTTACAGAATAATTTTCTATAGACAATTTTTATAGTTCCTTTGATTAGAAATTTCTCATCAGTAAAAGCGAGACAAAAAGTAAATTTCATTTTTTTGAATCTGATCAAGAACCCAAATTTATAAAGGGGTATTACTTGAACAGGATCCAAATATATCAATTCATCATTTAAAGTTATATCTGGACCATTTTTACATTTGAAGAATTGCAACATGATTTGCTTTTGGATCATGCTCCATCTGATGTCCAATCTTCATTAAATGGTGTTCCAATGAATTAGAAAACATGAAATATTATAATTATAAGTTAACAATGGTAAGAATTTCTCTAAGGAAATGTTTCATAGGTATCCTACTGAACTAAAAGACTAAGAAAAGGAAGTAATAGACAACTGTAAAATTTCATTTAAGCTTTTTAAACTTATTTTCTCCATCAAGAAACATCCACCAGAGGTTTCATTACTTCCATTAAGTCAGTTCAGTTCAGTTCAGTTCAGTTCATTCGCTCAATCGTGTCGGACTCTTTGCAACCCCATGAAATGCAGCCCGCCAGGCCTCCCTGTCCATCACCAACTCCCGGAGTTCACTCAAACTCATGTCCATCTAGTCGGTGATGCCATCCAGCCATCTCATCCTCTGTCGTCCCCTTCTTCTCCTTCCCCCAATCCCTCCCAGCATCAGAGTCTTTTCCAATGTGTCAACTCTTCACATCAGGCGGCCAAAGTACTGGAGTTTCAGCTTTAGCATCATTCCTTCCAAAGAACACTCAGGACTCATCTCCTTTAGAATGGACTGGTTGGATCTCCTTGTAGTCCAAGGGACTCTCAAGAGTCTTCTCCAACACCACAGTTCAAAACCATCAATTCTTCGGTGCTCAGCTTTCTTCACAGTCCAACTCACACATCCATACATGACCACAGGAAAAACCATAACCTTGACTAGACAGAACTTTGTTGGCAAAGCAATGTCTCTGCTTTTGAATATCTGGTCTAGGTTGGTCATAACTTTTCTTCCAAGGAGTAAGCGTCTTTTAATTTCATGGCTGCAGTCACCATCTGCAGTGATTTTGGAGCCCCCAAAAATAAAGTCTGACACTGTTTCCAGTCTTTCCCCATCTATTTTCCATGAAGTGATGGGACCAAATGCCATAATCTTCCAAAGAATGCTCAAAATACTGCACAATTGCACTCATCTCACATGCTAGTAAAGTAATGATCAAAATTCTCCAAGCCAGGCTTCAGCAATACCTCAACTGTGGACTTCCAGATGTTCAAGCTGGTTTTAGAAGAGGCAGAGGAACCAGAGATCAAATTGCCAACATCTGCTGGATCATGGAAAAAGCAAAAGAGTTCCAGAAACACATCTATTTCTGCTTTATTGACTATGCCAAAGCCTTTGACTGTGTGGATCACAATAAACTCTAGAAAATTCTGAAAGAGATGGGAATACCAGAGCACCTGACCTGCCTCATGAGAAACCTATATGCAGGTCAGGAAGCAACAGTTAGAACTGGACATGGAACAACAGACTAGTTCCAAATAGGAAAAGGAGTACATCAAAGCTGTATATTGTCACCCTGCTTATTTAACTTATATGCAGAGTACATCATGAGAAATGCTGGGCTTGGAGAAGCACAAGCTGGTATCAAGATTGCCGGGAGAAATATTAATAACCTCAGATATGCAGATGACACCACCCTTATGGCACAAAGTGAAGAGGAGCTAAAAAGCCTCTTGATGAAAGTGAAAGAGGAGAGTGAAAAAGTTGGCTTAAAGCTCAACATTCAGAAAACGAAGATCATGGAGTCTGGTCCAGTAAGTCATATTTACATAATTTTTTGTGAAACCAAACTGTTTGATACTATTCTCCACCAACCCCTGCACACACAAGAAAAGAGTATATAACAGAACAAAGTAGTCCATAGGGAAAAAAGCATTAAGATGCTTTTTTAAAAGTAATTTAATTTCAACCCTTTGTATATTATAAGACATATAGTATGTATTATTACACAAATATGAAATCCCCATTGGCATTTCAATATAAGTTTAATTAGAATTATATTTATAAATTTAATTTTACACTTAAATATAGATTATCTGAATACTTTTTGATATCTCATATTATGAGCATATTAATAGTTCAATGATATAATAGAGACAAAGTGATATTATTTATTTTCTCATTAACAATTTTGATTGCTTTTGAAACATAAATCAAAGTATCACTTAAAGGAGATAAATATTCAACTATTAAGTTTTCAACAAATATATATAACAATGACATATCAATTATCAATCGTTACTCAAAATATGATGTCATTTTTTTCTATAAACTATAAATTTGTATCACATCTTTTTGAAAGAAAAGTTCCCAGAATCTATAACTGTTTCCAGAAATTTTTATTTCATTTATAACCATCTTTTTCAAACTATTCAGTATATTAATAGGTTTTCAAATTTTATTTAATTGATTTTTAATTTTTTTCTTTAACTGACATGTACAAAAAAATTAGATAAATCTGATTTCTGTACCAGTACATGTTCATATACACCTCATTTTGTAAGATAAATTTGCAGAAATTCACTTTAAGCTTTGTAAGAATGCTTCTAGAAAACATACCAGCCTCATAGTACCTGTCACAAATGAACAAACAAATTAGCAAATCAATTCCCTGAATATGGAATAAAGAATATGATAGTTTTCCTCTCATTCATATCTGACTACTGACAAATTAAAATCCTGGAGGTATGACCTTGATCTATAATCTATTGGCTATAACCACTAAACGCTCTGCTTTACAACTAGTGTTTTATTTTGTACTAATTTTATCATTTCATCTAGAACAACTTTATCCTAAAGTCTTAATTTTTCATTTGATTTTAAAATCGCTTCAAAGTGAATTTGAGTCTTCAAGTATATACACACTAGGATTTATATTGAATATTTCAAAAAGTAAAATGAAACAAATAGCTTTTCAGGTGTATATATTTATGTGTGTGCATATTCAATAGACTTAACTGTGATTCCTCTGAATAATCAGCCTCTTAAAATATAGCAGATCAATTAAAATTATGCCTATTCACATCTTATTATATAATTCAAATTTCAACTATGAGCAGAACATGCATGTATTACTATAATGGTTTTAAAAACCTATTTGGGAGTGGGGGGAGAGTAACGTGTGTTTTATAGAAAAATTCTTGTAGAGATTCTTAAGTAAGTCTTTGTTATCTGAGGAAGTACTTATATCATGTTGTAAGTGATGAAATACTTTTAGCCATGAGAGAGGGGGGTCAACATTGGCTAAAAATTCACTGGTAAGGACTGTAATAAATATTATTGGTGGTTTTGATTGAAAAATGCTGATGAGGGATTATTTTCATACATAGACTAGGAAGTCTTCATAGAACATTGTTAGTGCTAATAATTTGCACTGGTTTATTTTAATTGAGCATATCCCTTCCCATCTCTTTTAGTAGGGACACATACTCTTATAATGCCCATGTAACTCAAATCTGAATCCTAGTCTATCCCAACCCCTGATATTTGTGTTTGTCTTTCTGACTGTTTACACTATACTATAAATGTTGACCTTTAGCACAAATCCATTTTCTGGTCCCAGTGGATTTCTCTGGCTACTGATTCTTTGTCTCAGAAGACTCAACACTGACATCCATATAAGGCATTCTGCCCTTCATCTGGCAGCAAGCCAGTTGTGTGTCAGTATTTGCTTGTTTCTGAGCTTAAGGCAAATATGAATTATAGTATCAAGTTTCAAAAAAAAAATTAGATGACCAAAAAATGAAAATATTTTCCATGTAACTAATGTAACTAGTGAAGGAAAGAGAGAATAGATTTCTAGAAACATGAATTTTTATAAAATATTGTTTTCATTCCTTTTTATTTTAAAAATATATTTTGAGATTTCAGAGCAGAGTGGTTACTATTTAGGTTCTAAAACCACAAATTCCTGAGTTCCAATCCTACTTCTATGTCCTTGGATTGTTACTATCTTGAGTGAGTCACTTAATCTGAGTGTACTTCAGATATCAGCTACAAAATAGGTAACTTAGAGTTATTTAATAACTATATTACTATAGTTACTATGCTATTTAATAACTATATTAATGACTAAATTATTTAGAAAATAAGAAAACAAAAATACTTAATCATTTATATAATTGGGATGATGGTCAATACCGAAATTAGATTGATTATATTCTTTGTAGCCAAACATGAAAAAGCTCTATACAATCAGCAAAGACAAGACTGGGAGCTGACTGTGGCTCAGATCATGAACTTCTTACTGCAAAATTCAGACTTAAAATGAAGAAAGTAGGGAAAAGCACTAGACCATTCAGGTATGATCTAAATCAAATCCTTTATGATTATACAGTGTAAGTGATGAATAGATTCAAGGGATTAGATCTGATAGAGTGCCTGAAGATCTAGGAATGGAGGTTCATGACATTGTACAGGAGGCAGGGATCAAGACCATCCTCAAGAAAAAGAAATTTTAAAAAAGGCAAAATGGTTGTCTGAGGAGACCTTACAAATAGAAATAAAATAAAAGACATGAAAGCAAAGGAGAAAAGGAAAGATATACCCATTTCAATGCAGCTCTCCAAAGAATAGTAAGGAGAGATAAGAAAGCCTTTCTCAGCAAAGAAATAGAGGAAAGTAATAGAACGGGAAAGACTAGAGATCTCTTCAAGAAAATTAGAGATACCAAGGGAATACTTAATGCAAAGATGGCCATAATAAAGGACAGAAATGGCATGCACCTAACAAAAGCAGAAAATATTAAGAAGAAGTAGCAAGAATACACAGAAGAACTATACAAAAAAGATCTTCATGATCCAGATAATCATTGTGGTGTGATCCTTCATCTAGAGCCAGACATCCTGGAATGTGAAATCAAGTGGGCCTTAGGAAGCATGACTATAAACAAAGATAGTGGAAGTGATGGAATTCAAGTTGAGCTATTTCAAATTCTAAAAAAAAAAAAAAAAAAGATGCTGTGGAAGTGCTACACTCAATATGTCAGCACATTTGGAAAACTCAGCAGTAGCCCAGGACAGGAAAAGGTCAGTTTGCATTCCAACCCCAAAGAAAGACAATGCCAGAGAAGGCTCAAACTACCACACAACTGACTAATCTCACACGCTAGCAAAGTAATGCTCAAAATTCTCCAAGCCAAGCTTCAACAGTATGTGATCAATAAACTTGCAGATGTTCAAGCTGGATTTAGAACAGGCAGAGGAACCAGAGATTAAATTGCCAACATCCATTGGATCATCAAAAAACCAAGAGACTTACAAAAAAAAAAAAAAAAAAAACTTTCTATTTCTGCTTTATTGACGATCTCAAAACCTTTGACTGTGTGAATAACAACAAACTGGAAAATTCTTCAAGAGATGGGAATACCTGACCACCTTACTTGGCTCCTGAGAAATCTGTATGGAGGTCAAGAAGCAACAGAACTGGACATGGAACAACAGACTGGTTCCAAATAGGAAAAGGAGTATGTCAAGGCTGTATATTGTCACTCTGCTTATTTAACTTATATGCAGAATACATCATGAGAAACGTTGAACTGGATGAAACACAAGCTGGAAACAACATTGCTGGGAGAAATAGCAATAACCGTAGATATGCAGATGACAGCACACTTATGGCAGAAAGCAAAGAAGAACTAAAGAGCCTCTTGATGAAAGTGAAAGAGGAGGGTGAAAAAGTTGGTTTAAAACTCAAAACTTCACATTCAGAAAACTAAGATCATGGCATCTGGTCCCATCACTTCATGGAAAATAGATGGGGAAACAATAAAAACAGTGAAATACTTTATTTTGGGGGGCTCCAAAATCTCTGCACATGGTGACTGAAGACATGAAATTAAAAGATGCTTGCTCCTTGGAAGAAAAGTTTTGACCAACTTAGACAGTATTTTAAAAAAGCAGAGACATTTCTTTGCTAACAAAGTTTCATCTAGTGAAATGTATGGTTTTTCTAGTAGTCATGTATGGATGTGAGAATTTTACCATAAAGAAGTCTGAGTACCTGAAGAATTGATGCTTTTGACTGTGCTGTTGGAGAAGACTCTTGAGAACCCCTTGGACAGCAAGGAGATTTAACCAGTTCATCCTGAAGGAAATCAGTCCTGGATATTAATTGGAATGACTGATGCTGAATCTGAAAGTCCAGTACTTTGGCCACCAGATGCAAAGAACTGACTCCTTTGAAAAGACCCTGATGCTGGGAAAGATTGAAGGTGGGAGGAGAAGGGATGTCAGAGGATGAGATAGTTGGATGAAATCACTGATTCAATGAACATGAGTTTGAGTAATTCAGGGATTTGGACATGGACAGGGAGGCCTGGCATGCTGCAGTTCATGGGGTCTCAGAGTCAGACACAACTAAGTGACTGAATTGAACTGAATTGCTGATTTATATATTAATGCATATATTAGAGAGAAAGTAATTTTATGTCTGGTAAGACATTGACCACAAACGTGGTGTATTTCTAAGCTTCTATTGTCTAAATCCAACTTCGAAAATGAGATTTATTTATGCTTCTCATTTAATAAAAGGTGATAATAGTCAATTAAAGAAGTGTTAAAATAATAAGTTTAGCAAAAAGAAATGAGAGAAAATGTAGTAGTAGAGATTTGATTTTTAAAAGTTGCTTGTAACAAGCAATTAATTCTATTAAAAAGGAGAGAAGAAGCAATGCAAAGATAAGCAATTTACAAATTGGTATAAGAAAGCTAGTGAGATGATGTTGAATGTGAGCTGCAAGAGAAAAGTGTAGAAATAAACCAAGTTGGTATTTTTGTCTATTTGATGATTAAGAATTTAATTGGATAATGTAATTTGGACTAAAAATTTCTACTAAAATGCCTCCAAATATTCAAATATGACAGCCCTTTTAAAACTCTGAGATTTTTGTTTGTTTGTTTTATGTTTTATAAAGTATATCTTAATAATAGTGCTTTCCTTATATATTATTTTGCTTTGATACATATAACACGTAAATAATGAATTTTTTCAAATGATTATACTTAGAAAGATCTTTTTTGTACAGTTCTTCTGTTTACTCTTGCCACCTCTTCTTAATATCTTCTGCTTCTGTTAGATCCATAACATTTCTGTCCTTTATCGAGCTCATCTTTGCATGAAATCTTCCCTTCATATCTCTAAATTTCTTGAAGAGAGCTCTAGTCTTTCCTATTCTGTTGTTTTCCTCTATTTCTTTGCATTGATCACTGAGGAATATTTTCTTATCTCTTCTTGCTATTCTTTGGAACTCTGCATTCAAATGTTTATATCTTTCCTTTTCTCCTTTGTTTTTTGCTTCTCTTCTTTTCACAGCTATTTGTAAGGCCTCGCCAGATAGCCATTTTGCTTTTTTGCATTTCTTTTCCATGGGGATGGTCTTGATCCCTGTCTCCTGAACAATGTGATGAACCTCTGTCCATAGTTCATCCTGGAATATGAAGTCAAGTGGGCCTTAGAAAGCATCACTACGAACAAAGCTAGTGGAGGTGATGGAATTCCAGTTGACCTATTTCAAATCCTGAAAGATGATGCTGTGAAAGTGTGCACTCAGTATGCCAAAAACTTGGAATACTCAGCAGTGGCCACAGGACTGGAAAAGGTCAGTTTTCATTCCAATCCCAAAGAAAGGCAATGCCAAAGATGCTCAAATTACTGCAAAATTGCACTCATCTCACATGCTAGTAAAGTAATGCTCAAAATTCTACAAGCCAGGCTTCAGCAATATGTGAACCGTGAACTCCCTGATGTTCAAGCTGGTTTTAGAAAAGGCAAAGGAACCAAAGATCGAATTGCCAACATTCACTGGATCATCGAAAAAGTAAGAGAGTTCCAGAAACACATCTATTTCTGCTTTATTCACTGTGGTAAAGCCTTTGACTGTGTGGATCACGATAAACTGTGGACAATTCTGAAAGAGATGGGAATACCAGACCACCTGACCAGCCTCTTGAGAAACCTATATGCAGGTCATGAAGCAACAGTTAGAACTGGACATGGAACAACAGACTGGTTCCAAATAGGAAAAGGAGTACGTCAAGGCTGTATATTGTCACCCTGCTTATTTAACTTATATGCAGAGTACATCATGAGAAATCCTGGGCTGGAAGAAGCACAAGCTGGAATCAAGATTGCTGGGAGAAATATCAATAACCTCAGATATGCAGATGACACCAACCTTGTGGCAGAAAGTGAAGAGGAACTAAAAAGTCTCTTGATGAAAGTGAAAGAGGAGAGGGAAAAAGTTGGCTTAAAGCTCAATATTCAGACAACGAAGATCATAGCATCTGGTCCCATCACTTCATGGGAAATAGATAAGGAAACAATGGAAACAGTCTCAGACTTTATCTTTTGGGGCTCCAAAATCACTGCAAATGGTGATTGCAGCCATGAAACTAAAAGACGCTTACTCCTTGGAAGGAAATTTATGACCAACCTACATAGCATATTGAAAAGCAGAGACATTATTTTGTCAACAAATGTCCGTCTAGGCAAGGCTATGGTTTTTTCAAGAGTCATGTATAGGTTCAGATTTGGACTGTAAAGAAAGCTGAGTGCTGAAGAATTGATGCTTTTGAACTGTGGTGTTGGAGAAGACTCTTGAGAGTCCCCTGGACTGCAAGGAGATCCAACCAGTCCATTCTAAAGGAGATCAGTCCTGAGTGTTCTTTGGAAGGAATGATGCTAAAGCTGAAACTCCAATACGGAAACTCCAGCATGGCCACCTCATACAAAGAGTTGACTCATTGGAAGAATTTCTGACGCTGGGAGGGATCAGGGGCAAGAGGATAATGGGATGGCAGAGGATAAGATGGCTGGATGGCATCACCCACTCGATGGACATGAGTTTGAGTGAACTCTGTGAGTTGGTGATGGACAGGGAGGTCAGGCGTGCTGCAGTTCATGGAGTCATAAAGAGTCAAATATGACTGAGTGACTGAACTGAACTGATATTTGGAAAATAAGCAATAGGATATCACTACCACTCTTCTCAGTATTGAGTGAACTTGGTTAGTAGAATATGTTTAAAAGTATGATTAGAAAATAATAATAATAATTAACATTTCTATGCATTATCCATTTGCTCCAAATTCATGACTCTATCATCATATTACACTGATGTTAGTGTCCTTCCATTAGTGTCAGGGCCAGAAGGCTGATGAACTGATTGGTTAACTGGATAAGGTGTCTATATTTCCTCTCAGGACTTTCACCTCTATTATCAAGATCATCAGGTGGTAAAATCTGTTGATATAGAACCACAACTTCCTAAATCTCCCATTTCTGCTGTCTTACTAGTTTTTCCACTGCCCTGATGCAATACATTTCTTTTAACTGCAGTATGGTACCACATTTCAAGTGTTTCCTCTTCAATAATATTTCACATAACTACATTCAAGAAGCTTAGGGAATGGCTTCTTAGACATAATTACCATATTTATAATAGTTGTGTATATTGACAACAGAGTCTAGAGAATTTTATTATCTTTGTGTAAAAGCACCTATATTTGTGAGTGTGTGTAAATCAATGCGGTAGTTAATGATAAGATGAGGAAATAATTCATTTGTTTAACAAATATTTGCATAGTACCTATCACACTTATCTTTTCATACTAAGTGTGATAGGTACTATGCAAATATTTATTTGTATGCTAGAGATCTCTTTGAGAAAAATGGAGACACCAAGGGAATATTTCATACAAAGATGGGTATAACAAAGGACAAAAATGGTATGGATCTAACAGAAACAGAAGATATTAAGAAAAGGTGGGAAGAATACACAGTGTAATTATACAAAAAATATTTAATGACCCAGATAAACATGATGGTGTGATCACTCACCTAGAGCTTGACATCCTAGAATGTGAAATCAAGTGGGCCTTAAGAAGCATCACTATGAATAAAGCTAGTGGAGGTGATGGAATTCCAGTTGAGCTATTTCAGATTCTAAAAGATGATGTTGTGAAAGTGCTACACTCAATATGCCAGCAAATTTGGAAAATTCAGCAGTGGCCACAGGACTGGAAAAGATCAGTTTTCATTCCAATCCCAAAGAAAGGAAATGCCAAAGAATGTTCAAACTACCACACAATTGGACTCATCTCACATGCTAACAAAGTAATGCTAAAAATTCTCCAAACCAGGCTTCAATGTTATGTGAACTGTGAACTTCCAGATGTTCAAGCTGGATTTAGAAAAGGCAGAGAAACCAGAGATCAAACTGCTGACATTCATTGGATCATGGAAAAAGCAAGAGCGTTCCAGAAAAAACATGTACTTCTGCTTTATTGACTATGCCAAAGCCATGCTGTGGAAAATTCTTTTAAGAGATGGCTTATTCTCACCACCTTACCTGCCTCCTGAGAAACGTGTATGGCAGTCAAGAAGCAACAGATAGAACTGGACACAGAACAACAAACTGGCTCCAAATTTGGAAGGGAGTATATCAAAGCTGTATATTGTCACCCTGCTTATTTAACTTCTGTACAGAGACCACGATGTGAAATGCCAGACTGGATGAAGCACAAGATGCAGTCAAGATTGCAGGAGAAATAATAACCTCAGATATGCAGATGACATGACCCTTATGGCAGAAAGTGAAGAGGAACTAAAGAGATTCTTGATGAAAGTGAAAGAGGAGAGTGAAATGCTGGCTCAAAACAACATTCAAAAAAAGAAGATTATGGCATCTTGTCCCATCTCTTCATAGCAAATAGATGGGGAAAGAATGGAAACAGTGACATACTTTATTTTCTTGGTCTCCAAAATCACTGTAGATGGTGACTGCTGCCATGAAATTTAAAGACAATTGCTCTTTGGAAGAAAAGATATTATCAACATAGACAGCATATTAAAAAACAGAGACATTACTTTGCCAACAAAGGTCTGTCTAGTCAAAGCTGTGGTTTTTCCAGTAGTCATGTATGGATGTGAAAGTTGGCCTATAAAGAAAGCTGAGTGCCGAAGAATTGATGCTTTTGAACTGTGGTATTGGAGAAGACTGTTGAGATTCCCTTGGACTACAAGTAAATCAACCAGTCCACTCTAAAGGAAATCAGTCCTGAATATTCATTGAAAGGACTGAAGTGGAAGCTGAAGCTCCAATATTGTGGCCACCTGACACGAAGACTTGAATCGTTGCAGAGACCCTGATGTTGGGAAAGATTGAAGGTGGGAGGAGAAGGGGACAATAGAGGTTGAGATGGTTGGATGGCATCACTGACACCATGGACATGAGTTTGAGCAAGCTCTGGGTGTTGGTGATGGATAGAGAATCCTTCATGCTGCTAAGAGTTGGACATGACTAAGTGAAATGAAGTTATCACACTTACATTGCTCTAAGCTCTGTGAATACTGTGGAACATAAGGCCAAAAAATTTCTCCTTACATAAAAGTTAAGGTCCATATTGTTTTGTCTCTAACCTCAAAACGCCATTACTTCTATATAATTATGAGCATTTTGTTCTCTCTTGTTGCAGAATTTTTACCTCCTGATTGAGTCATTGATTGATTTTGTATTTGTTCTCTTTAACCTTGAAAACACACACACACTGAGTCAAACATTCAGTTATATCATTAGAAGTTTGTCACTTTTTTATTTGTTTGGAGTTAATTGCTAAGATAATATAAGATAGCTGGAACATCAGAAAAATAACAAAACTTTTCCCTTAACCTAAAATTTAGGTGTCACTTACTATTTTTTAATTAACTTTCAGTCAATTTTATTTTTATTCTCTGCCTGCTAATTCTCCCACTGTATTTTTTCACTGATATCCATAAAAAATTTAGCCTCTTCATTGTGTAAGCAGTTTTGAGTTTTAAAGGTAATATATATGAAGCATTTTTAAAAAATCATCTTAAGTTCATCAATTACTTTAAATGTCAAAAGCTCTATGCCTGGAAGTGTGATACCTGTCTCCTCAATCAGGATAAAACTTGACAGAAATAGAACAAAAGTTTTAATGTTGATCTGTTGCTAGAAGGATAGGGATGGTATATTGGAATATCTTTAGTTTAAATTGTTCAAGTTTTGCATTTGAATTGAAAGATGCATTAAAGCAAAAATATGGTTTTTAAATGAGAACTATGGTAGCGTAAGCATAACTTTATCATTTTTACATCCTGATAGTTGTTTAAACTTATAAATCAAGGGTAGAAATTAGCACGGGCTATAAGATAACACTGTGGTAGAATTCAAAATAATTTTACATTGTATTTCTGGAATTTCAGGATCTTTTTTTTTTTTTTAATTTCATAGAATTACACACAGTTACTCAAAAATGTTAGAATAAAAAATGGACGTGAATATTAAAGAATACTTTAAGCCCTCTGAAGTAGCAAAGGTACTAGTCATTCATAATCATGTATTATAGTTAAAAGCAAGCATTTTTATTTTTCACTAAGTACCAAGAGACAGGTACCGTTAGCTACCTGGGTTTCAGAGCTTCGTGTCCTTGGCGTGAAGGGGCTTTTAGATACTTATTTATTCCAGCCAGTGGGATTCCAACAGATGTGAAGAATGGTAGGTAGAGGGTAGAGTGTTTACTTGTGAGCCTCAAATAAAATATGCCCTAAAATGTTCATATTTTAATACGTATAGGAATTTGTATTTCAAATAATCTCGTAGATCCCTTTACTGTAAGAGCTTGCAACTTGAATTCACATTGGGAAATCTTATTCTAGGAAAGCAAAACAACATACAGACACAAAAACAATTGTATGCCATTTCATAATCCTCTTGCTCTACTATTTACTCTAACCAATTGAACGTTGACTAGTTTCATATAAGCTTTGCCCAGTTTAGTGCAAGTAAAATTAGACTGCACCTTACTTCAACCAGGCCACTTTCCCTTTGGGGCTGCTCTCATATAAAAATAGAATGCCCAGGAACTCTGGCCTACACACTTGTATTCACTTACAGTCAGAAAAGGTGTGTGTGTGTTAGTTGTGATCCAACTCCTGTGACCCTGTGGACTGTAGCCCATCGGGTTCTTGAGTCCATCGAAATATCCAAGTGAAGATACTGGAGTGGATTGCCATTTCCTTCTCCAGGGGATTTTCCTGACGCAGGGATCAAACCCTGGTCTCCCACATTCCAAGCAAATTCTTTACCATTTGAACCACCAGAGCCAGAAAGGGAAGAGTAGTTAACTTCTGTGGAAGTGTTAAAACCCTTGATGAATGGCAGATGAGGATAAATGCTTTCTTCTTTTTTTCCAGGAAGGGGGTTGAGGTGAACAGTTGTGAAATACAGTTTATAAAACTGCTTATGAGATTTTGGCAAGTGGAAAACCATGCAAACTCAATATTACCATTTTGTACTGACTTTCTCTCCATCTCTGTTTTCTTCCTTTTCACTGCATCTCTGTTGCCTGGGTTAACATTCTTAAATAAACTACTGCTGCTAAGTGTTTTCCTAACTCTCTGGGAACTCAGACTAAGAGAACAACCTCATAACTGAAATTTTTAGTTATATATAAATAAAGAGAATATTTCCTGCTGGAAAAAAAAAAAAAAGATAGGCCCCAAGAAAGTAATTGATCCATTTGGACACTCTGGGTTACTTTGGGAGAAAAATATTACATTGGTGAAAATGTTAATAGTGGACAAATCAGGGCATATAACTACCAGCTGCTTCTTGGGACTCAGCAGGCCTGTATCTTCAGATGATTTATAAATTAATACATTTATTTATGCAATTTTAATAATTTTGGTAGGAAGATGAGGGCCATCACTTCATGAGGTATTTTAGACCACAAGTTCAAAGACAAGACTGCATTATAGCCCAGGTAAAAATGTTTGGCAGAAAATTATCAGCACATTCGTTTTCCATTCCCTTTCTGGACCATAGTATTACTCTAGAAGTATGCTGTTTGATTCAGTAGCCACTAGGTATATGTGCCTGGAAATATGATGAGCTCAAACTGGGACATGATCTGAGTGATCTCAGATATTAGTGAACCTTGTAGAAGAACTTTTTCTTTCAACTGCCTTATAAGTTTGACGTTTTTCAGATAAACACATAGAAATATTTTTTATTTCAAAATAAAATCAAAATAAGAAAATAGAAAACTGAAACCAATGGCATACATTGAGATAAGAAAATTGTGAAGACCACTGAGAGGAACACTGTGTTCTAGCTGGGGAACACGGTGGTCTCTCTTAGGTTTTTATTACCTGTGTTCTTACTGTAAAATTCTATGTTAACATTTAATATAAACCAAATAAATTGAAGCTATAGCATTTAAATTTCTAAATGCTATTTCATGAAAAAGTTATGTGGTAATAAAAGTATTAATTAATATATAATCCATTTTCTTTTTAATATAAATTTATTCATTTTAATTGGAGGATAATTACTTTACAATATTGTATTTGTTTTGCCATACATCAACATGAATCTGCCAGGGGTGTACATGTGTTCCCCATCCTGAACCCCCCTCCCACCTAATTGATAAAAATGAGCAACATCTTCTAGATATACACCAATTAGGACAAAAAAGTTACTTGCCTCATCATTATCATGTCCTCAATTTTTAACACTTATATTTCAAATATGATATCTGAGCATGTGTATTTTTTAAAATAAAAGCTAATAAAAGTTTTCATTTATTAACTTGTCAGAAAAACACTAAAGTGCAAAAAAAAAATAATAATAATTTCAAGTGTCAGTTCAGTTCAGTTCAGTCATGTCCGACTCTTTGTGACCCCATGAATTGCAGCACGCCAGGCCTCCCTGTCCATTACCAACTCACAGAGTTCAGTGATGCCATCGAGTCAGTGATGCCATCCATCCATCTCATCCTCTGTTGTCTCCTTCTCCTCCTGCCCCCAATTCCTCCCAGCATCAGAGTCTTTTCCCATGAGTCAACTCTTCGCATGAGGTGGCCTAAGTCCTGTAGTTTCAGCTTTAACATCATTCCTTCCAAAGAACACTCAGGACCGATCTCCTTTAGAATGGATTGGTTGTATGTCTTTGCAGTCCAGGGGACTCTCAAGAGTGTTCTTGAACACCACAGTTCAGAAGCATCAATTCTTCAGCACTCAGCTTTCTTCACAGTCCAACTCTCATATCTATATATGACCACTGGAAAAACCATAGCCTTGACTAGATGGACCTTTGTTGGCAAAGTAATGTTTCTGCTTTTCAATATGCTATCTAGGTTGGTCATAACTTTTCTTCCAAAGAGTAAGTGTCTTTTAATTTCATGGCTTCAATCATCAGCTGCAGTGATTTTGGAGCCCAAAAAATTAAAGTCTGATACTGTTTCCACTGTTTCCCTGTCTATTTCCCATGAAGTGATGGGACCAGATGCCATGATCTTTTGTTTTCTGAATGTTGAGCTTTAAGTCAACTTTTTCACTCTCCTCTTTCACTTCCAAGAGGCTTTTTAGTTCCTCTTCACTTTCTGCCATAACGGTGGTGTCATCTGCATATTGAGGTTATTGATATTTCTCCCAGTAATCTTGATCCCAGCTTGTGCTTCTTCCAGCCCAGCATTTCTCATGATGTACTCTGCATATAAGTTAAATAAGTGGGGTGCTGCTAAGTCACTTCTGTCGTGTTCAACTCTGTGTGACCCCATAGATGGCAGCCCACCAGGCTCCTCTGTCCCTGGGATTCTCCAGGCAAGAACACTGGAGTGGGTTGTCATTTCCTTCTCCAATGAATGAAAGTGAAAATTCAAAGGGAAGTCGCTCAGTAGTGTCTGAGTCTTTGCGCCCCCATGGACTGCAGCCCACCAGGCTCTTCTGTCTATGGGATTTTCCAGGCAAGAGTACTGGAGTGGAGTGCCATCTCCTTCTCCCAAGAGGGGTGAGGAGAATACATTTATCAAGGTTACATAGAAGGTGCTTAATAATTACTTTGAAATATATTT
Organism: Oryx dammah; assembly: GCF_014754425.2. Taxonomy (NCBI): domain Eukaryota; kingdom Metazoa; phylum Chordata; class Mammalia; order Artiodactyla; family Bovidae; genus Oryx; species Oryx dammah. The sequence goes on from NW_024070186.1 coordinate 124,420,433, forward strand.
TAATATATTCCATTATATTTATGTTTAGATTTATAAAATTGGAAATTAAAGTTTAATTATATTAATTAAAGTTTAATTTAATTAATTTTCATTGTATCAATCCCTCTTAATTTTGTTTTTTAATAAATTTAAGAAACATTTTTATATTCTAAATATATAAAATATACAGTGATGTTGATATATAATAATACATTTTAGAAACAAAAATCTATACAGATATCAACAAAATAATTATAATAACAGCAAAATAACTTTTTGAATAAGAATGCTGGCTAATGGATATAGAAATCATGGAATTATGAATTAGGAAATGACCTCATATGTTAGATATAAAGTATAGAAAGGGAAATATTCCCTCTCTCCTTAGTCAACCATTTTGTCAGTACCAACTGAGGAATCCACCATAGCTAAATTTTCTTGAAATGTCAAAGTGTTAGTCACTCAGTTCTATCTGGACTGGGTTGCCATTCTCTTCTCCAGGGGACATTCCCAACCTAGGAATTGAATCTGAGTGCCCTGCATTGCAGGGAGATTCTTTACCATCTTAGCTACCAGGGATCCTAACTGTTTTGGGCTGATATTTTTTAAACATTCCTCACAAATTTAGGTTTATATAAAAAAATAACAATAAAGTATCCTCCCTCCTTTTCACATAAAATATATTATTGTATCCCTAAGACATTTAATTAGTACACTGAGAACTTTCTCTATCTTCAACAACAATAAAAATTGTGTTGAGTGCAAAGATTATCACATTTTTAAAGTTGCTATATATGAGATTGTCCATTTTCCCATGCCTCATAAACTGATTTCAAACTTTTGAAATTTTATCCAATTGAAGGCTAATTTATATTTCTGTTATAAATAAGGAATTTTTTTGAAAGCAGTGTGAACTTATTTTGAGTGCCAGTAATTTTTCCAGGAAGTCATTAGTTTATGTTTATCTTATCATTGAAAAATTTAGTCATACATAAATATTTTGCTTTCTGGGTTTTGAGTCATAATTAGAAAGGCATTTCCATGTTCAAAGCTAACAAAATATCTGTTCTCATATTTTCAACTAGTAGTTTGATGGTTATAATTTCATTTATATCATTCATCCATTTGAAATTTATCCATGAATATGAGGTAACATATATCATGGAACAACAGACTGGTTCCAAATAGGGAAAGTAGTAAGTCAAGGCTGTATATCATCACCCTGCTTATTTAACTTGTATGAGAGTACATTATGAAAAATTCTGGGTTGGATAAAAAACAAGCTGGACTCAAGACTGCTGGCAGAAATATCAGTAACCTCAGATATGCAGATGACACCACCCTTATGGCAGAAGGCAAAGAACAAAAAAGCTTCTTGATGAAAGTAAAACAGGAGAGTGAAAAAGTTGGCTTAAAACTCAACATTCAGAAAGTAAGATTATGGAATCCAGTCCCATCACTTTGTGGCAAAAGATGGGGAAACAATGGAAACAGAAGCAGACTTTATTTTGGGGGGCTCCAAAATCACTGCAGATGGTGACTGCAGATATGAAATTCAAAGCCACTTGCTCCTTGGAAGGAAAGTTATGATCAACCTAGACAGTATATTGAAAAGCAGGGACATTATTTTGTCAAGAAAGGTCTGTGTATTCAAGGCTATGGTTTTTCAAGTGGTCATGTATGGATGTGAGAATTGGACTATAAAGAAAGCTGAGCACCGAATAATTGATGCTTTTGAACTGTGGTGTTGGAGAAGACTCTTGAGAGTCCCTTGGACTGCAAGCAGATCCAATCAGTCCATCCTAAAGGAGATCAGTCCTGGGTGTTCATTGGAAGGACTGATGTTGAAGCTGAAACTCCAATACTTTGGCCTGATGTCAGTTCTGATGCGAAGAACTGACTCATTTGAAAAGACCCTGATGCTGGGAAAGATTGAAGGCAGGAGGAGAAGAGGAAGACAGAGGATGAGATGGTTGGATGGCATCACCAACTCAATGGACATTAGTTTGAGTAGACTCCTGGAGTTGGCGATGGACAGGGAAGCCTGACGTGCTGCATGCAGTCCATGGGGTCGCAGAGAGTTGGACATGACTGAGTGATTGAACTGATATTCAGTTTTAATCATTTGTTGCTTTTTTCTCTTTTTTCTTAATGAAGAGCTATTCATATTGATAAATAGAATTTATTTAATTTTCCACTATTTTTCTCCAATGATTTTAGTAAATAATTTGTCCTTAGTCTATTTCTGGGATTTATGTTTTATTTTTAATGTATCAGATTATTCATGGGCTTTTGCAACACTGATTTAATATTTAAAGCTTGATAAAAGATGCTTACTCCTTGGAAGGAAAATTATGACCAACCTAGATAGCATATTCAAAAGCAGAGACATTACTTTGCCAACAAAGGTCCGTCTAATCAAGGTTATGGTTTTTCCAGTGTTCATGTATGGATGTGAGAGTTGGGCTGTGAAGAAAGCTGAGTGCTGAAGAATTTATGCTTTTGAACTGTGGTGTTCAAGAACACTCTTGAGAGTCCCCTGGACTTCAAGGAGATCCAACCAGTCCATTCTAAAGGAGATTGGTCCTGAATGTTCTTTGGAAAGAATGATGCTAAAGCTGAAACTCCAGGACTTTGGCCACCTCATGCGAAGAGTTGACTCATTGGAAAAGACTCTGATGCTGGGAGGGATTGGGGGCAGGAAGGGAAGGGGACAACAGAGGATGAGATGGATGGATGGCATCACCAATTTAATGGATGTGAGTTTGAGTGAGCTCTGTGAGTTGGTAATGGACAGGGAGGCCTGGCGTGCTGCAACTCATGGGGTCACAAAGAATCAGACATGACTGAGCGACTGAACTGAAGTGAACTGAAATTGTTTTCTCATTTAGTACAGTGTGTCTTCCCTTATTCAATTTCTTTTTCGAAGATTTCCTATAATCTATGTTTAGCTTATTTTACATATAAATGTTAATAATAAATTGTTCAATTCTAGAGAAATCTATTGGTCTTTTATAGAGAAATTAAAAATTTTAATGATCTTTGAGAGAGAAAAATAGATATGTTCTTTCTTGAATTAACTGCATGGAATGGATCTGAACTTTTTGTTATTGCTCAAGATTTGCATAAATATGTTTTGAGATTGTCGTTTGTATTCTACAGGAATGTCTTAAACTTTTCATTACATAGATCTTAAATTTATTTGTAAATAAATTATAATTTACTGCTGCTTTGAGAGATGTATTTTAATCTACTATATTTTGAAATGTATGAAAGCAATAGTTTCATATAATAATTATTTGTCTCATTTAAAATGTTATAGTTCCTTCTCTTTATTTCTCAAAGATACAATTATCTTTTTTTGAATCTCTGATTGATTTACCTTTATTTTTTATAATGCCTATACTTCTAGTTTATAAAGGGTTGTGAATGTAATCAAATGTCTTTTTAGCATCTGGATAGGAAGTTGCTAATAGTAGGCCTATATATTCTCCCTCTCAGATACAAGAGAGGTATACATTATCTCAATCAGCTATCTCTATAAAACAGCTAATGATCACTGCTCAAACCTCCTTATTAAACTTCTTAATAAAATGTTTTTAGTAGAACACCTTTACTCAGATTTTTACTTGTAAATAATCCAGGCATATGTGAATTTAGGGAGCGTGGTTGGTCTGAAAATCATGTAACCTGTGCAATTAATAAAATATAAAATGAAGAATTCCATAAATGGAAATGGCTCCTTTTGTGTGGCTGATATCTCCACATACATTGCTCAATATAATTTTATCTGTTGAATTTGAAATAAAGATGCATCCTCATGGAAGAAAGCAAAGGGGAAGGGGTGCATTTTATGGAACTGTGTCAGATAATCTTAGATTTCTCCAAAATGGACATTTTTTGTTTGTTTGTTTGTTTTAAACTCCTATGTCATAGCATTGCTTGTAACCTTTGAAATATCAGAAAACTTGGTATAATTTGTATAATTCATGTTTGTCAACTCAACACTTTGTGTTTAATGGCATCTTTGGGAATGATTATATAATTTGTCTCCTTTCATCTGCCATAACGATACATTATAATAATACATATCCTAGTATTGAACCATGCTTTCATTCCAGGACTAATCCACTTTTTTCACAGTGAATTATAGTTTCAATATGCTACTAGATGTCTTCAGGAATAAAAGCTAAGGTTTATGAAGATTTTTTTCTTACAAATACTTTGGAAATGCTTTTTTAAAATTTTTATATGTTCTTACTAGTTAAATAATATAATTCTGTAACTAAAAAGGATATATAGTATCATTCTGTGACTCTGCCTGGGCCTGATGATTTGGGAGGAGTGTATACTCTTTGACAATATTCTTCAGTTCTGATGCAAATATTCATGTGTTTATCTCTTCTGTCTTCTATGTGGTATATTTTGATAAACTATTGCCCTAGATATTCAGGAAGAAGTGCATTTGCAGAGTTGAGAAAAAAGATTTTCCCCCCAAATCATTCTTGTGTTCAAGTGTTCTTGGGCTTACTCCACATTTTTATTAAGGATGGGTAATGGATGATCACATTATTATTATATTATTGTATATTATATATATGTGTGTAATACTTATGTAAATCTCTTTCACAGGTCAGCTTTTGTTTGCATATAGTATTTTTTATTTTTTTATAATGTATATTAGTGTTCTTTTTTTCATTGTACATGTTTAAATTATTATGTTATATAAGTTTTAATCTTATTGAGTTGGATAGTTTCTTATTTGGTTTTGGTATTTATTTTTAATTTACATAGATATTTATAGTTATGGGTTAACATATGTTTCTTGTATTGTTTTTTTTCTGTCTTATGCTCCATCCAGTTCAAAATTTATGTTATTGATTTCCTCCTTCCCTCTTTAGTGATTGGTTCATATATTTCATCCACATGAGAATAAGAATATATTTATTCTTATTATAATCGTCCCTTCTTTGAATCTGATGTTTCTGGATTATGGTCCTTTGTTACATGAATGAGGGCTTTATTGAGTTTTATTTGGTTTGGTTACTTAATTGTAAATGTTTGATTATTTTCACTTGTTGCTTGGCAACAGGTCTTTGGTAAATACTCTTCATCTGATGGTAAGATTTGATACTCCTTCACATTCATGGTTTTACTCAAAGTACTTTTGTTGATTATATCCACATTACATTTTTCCCTTGGACATAATTAAATAAGAATTTTCAGAAGCTAGTGATATTCAAGAGGTTTCTGTGTTTCTCTGTGCGTGGCTTTGTTTGCTAACTACTTCCTTGCTTGAAGTAGATTTATACTGTCTGATTCTTTGGAAAGGCTCCTGCTTTTGCAGTAAATGAGGTACAAAAGTGCTTCTGGCATCAGCCTTCCCTATATTGGTTTTTACATTCATTATTGCAAATCATAGACCAGTTTTGCACTGTAGGATGAAATCTTCATCTTCAGAAGTTATTATTTATTTCTTGGTACTTTGTAAGTTGTTATTCAACTGGGCTCTGTCACTCCTCTCCCTCCTTCTTAATCCACTTCTTTCCCAAGACTTGTGGCAGATCTCATTTCTCTTGTGCTTATTTTAGAATCTGAAGGTTTATCTTTTTATTTTTTTTAATTGATTTCCCAGAGTGTTTTAATTTTTTTGGTTGTTGTTTTACTTTTCCCTTTGTCAATTTTTTGTATTTTCCAGGAGAATAAGGAGAAAGGTGCTGAATATTCATTTCTAGCAGAAAATTTTGAAATAATTGGAACATATATAAATAATTTAAAAAGTAAACATATATAATCTTTTTAGATACATAATCTTTTTCTCTTTTATAAACTTAAATGTTGAAAAGAACACTCTTCATAGCAGGAAAAAAAAAAAAAAGTATTATCCTGGATTGTATAATTCTATTAGAAACTAGTAATAAAAATGATCTTTAAAAAAAAGTGGACAACTGGTTATAAAAATAGAGAACCACAAAAGAATGAATGATTATACCAGAGTCATTACATGTTACTCTATTTTTGTGCACTATGGTCATTAAATTCTGAAGGAAAATGTTTGATTTTAAATTGAGGAATAAATTTTACTTTAGATCAGCGTGTGGTGAAATTAAAAACTCATTTGATCATTTTTCAGGAATCATGTATTATTGTTTATATTTAAAAGTATAATAAGTGGGGGAAAGGCATGGTTTTGTTTGCAAAGTTTATTTTTAATGAATTAAATTAAGTCCGTCCTTGCTAAACATGAGGAACAGTGGCCTTTGACAAATCCCACACTAGATCATTTGTTTTGAGTTCCTGGTATTTTATTTCCTACTTCAGCTCTGTGAGCTAGTGAATATTCCCTGTGTACAACCAGGGTTTCTATCATAAGTGGAACTATTTACTTATTTACTCACTTACCTATTTGTGTAAATATTTTGGCATAATGGATGGATAATGGCCACTCAGCTTTTGTGGATTTTATGGCATAAATAAATAAATAAATCTTTATGTAGTAATGCTACAGAATGAATCTTTGGATCATAGAAGGAGCAACATATACCACAGTGTAGAAGACAGTATGTGACCACATGGCCAATTTGAATTATTTTATATCCATGTTGAAATTCAACTTTTAAAGTAAAAAATCTTGTTTTTCCTTTTATTTTAGCAATTGAAGCTAAATTAAAGACCTGAATGCAAGATAGGAAAGTTGCTAAGAGCTAAATTTGGCTTGGTCTCTGTTGTAAGTCTTCACCATAAAGATTGTTGGAAAAATAGATTTGTGAATCATGTTCACTAAACCTAGTTTAATACATTTGATAGTGTTGTAAAATATTGTGACCACTTTGAAAGACCTGTTTACTGAGCAGTGCTCAATCATGAAATTAGGGGCAACCTTCACATTTTTCCACTGTAGAAAGCAGCAGCTGGCCATCAAAATGTGATAGTGTTTGTTTTGCAAAGGATGGCATTCCCTGATGACAATAACAACGATAGTAGTGACAGACAAATCCAAAACCACTGATTTCAGAGGTAAGCAAATTGATAGAGTGATTGTTGACCTAAAACAAACAGGTTGCCAGTTCTTTCTCTAGCGAAGATCAGTTTATTCATGATCAGCTGAAAATTGCTATTTGGGGTCTGTGAAGAACCACATGTAAGTTCCTGCACAGCATGGGAAGAAGAACACTTACAAAGAGGAAAAGGAAGCTGGGAAAAGCAAGAGTAAACAGAGTCCATGGAGAAAAGTTTTCTTATGGGCTCTGCTGCTGTCTTCCCAGGGTGTGAGAACACCCCCCTAGTTCTGATATCCAGACTCTACTTAATTAAAGTTTCTGTTTATGATTTTTCATTTACATGATAAAGATCATAAAATTTTGTTAGAGCAAAACACACTGGGACTGGGGAGTAAACTCAGGTAGTTTCACTATTTCAGATTGATTTGCTCTGTGTGCATTTCTTTAGAAAATTATCCAAACCATTCATTGATAAACAAATGGAGAGAAACTGAGGAAGAGGAGGAGGGAAAGAGAGAGAGAGAGAGAAATCTGGTCTTTGGGCAATTTACCTTTTTGGAAGAAAGGCAATGCTAAAAATGCTCAAACTATCGCACAATTGCATTCATCTCACACGCTAGTAAAGTAATGCTCAAAATTCTCCAAGCCAGGCTTCAGCAATATGTGAACTGTGAACTTCCAGACTTTCAGGCTGGTTTTAGAAAAGGCAGAGGAACATGAGATCAAATTGCTAACATTCACTGGATCGTCGAAAAACCAAGAGAGTTCCAGAAAAACATCTATTTCTGCTTTATTGACTATGCCAATGCCTTTGACTGTATGGGTCACAATGAACTGTGGAAAATTCTAAAAGAGATGGGAGTCCCAGACACCTGACGTTCCTCTTGAGAAGCCTGTATGCAGGTCAGGAAGCAACAGTTAGAACTGGACATGGAACAACAGACTTGTTCCAAATAGGAAAAAGAGTACGTCAAGGCTGTATATTGTCACCCTGCTTATTTAACTTATAGGCAGAGTACATCATGAGAAATGCTGGGCTGGAGGAAGCACAGGCTAGAATCAAGATTGCTGGGAGAAATATCAATAACCTCAGATATGCAGATGACACCACCCTTATGGCAGAAAGTGAATAAGAACTAAAGAGCCTCTTGATGAAAGTGAAAGAGGAGAGTTAAAAAGTTGGCTTAAAGCTCAACATTCAGAAAACTAAGATCATGGCATCCAGTCCCATCACTTCATGGCAAATAGATGGGGAAAAATTGGAAACAGTAGCTGACTTTATTTTTTGGAGCTCCAAAATCACTGCAGATGGTGACTGCAGCCATAAAATTAAAAGACACTTACTCTTTGGAAGGAAAATTATAACCAACCTAGACACCATATTCAGAAGCAGAGATGTTACGTTGCCAACAAAGGTCCATCTAGTCAAGGCTATGTTTTTTCCAGTGGTCATGCATGGATGTGAGAGTTGGACTGTAAAGAATGCTGAACACCGAAGAATTGATGTTTTTGAACTGTGGTGTTGGAGAAGACTCTTGAGAGCCTCTTGGACTGCAGGACCCAACCAGTCCATCCTAAAGGAGATCAGTCCTGGTGTTCACTGGAAGGACTTATACTGAAGCTGAAACTCCATCACTTTGGCCACCTGATGTGAAGAGCTGACTCATTTGAAAAGACTCTGATGCTGGGAAAGATTGAGGGCAGGAGGAGAAGGTGATGACAGAAGATGAGATGGTTGGATGGCATCACCAACTCAATGGGCATGGATTTGGGTGGACTCTGGGAGTTGGTGATGGACAGGGAGGCCTGGCGTGCTGCAGTTCATGGGGTCACAGTCAGACACGACTGAGTGACTGAACTGAACTGAACTGAACCTTTTTGGAGGTCAAGGGAAACTTAAGATCCACTTCATTCAAGGGGAGCTTTTTGGAACAGGATATTTGCTATTAAACTCTTCAGAGTTCAAAAGCATTTTTGTTATGAGAATCTTTGGTAAGTATAGGTAAAGGAAGACTTTTATGTGTATCTTCCAAGAGAGTCAGCCTTCATTTAGAAGTATTCTGAGAGTTCCCTGGATATGGAGAGTCTCAAGAAATTTAAAAAAATAAAAACCAATCAAATATATAAGGGAATTTCTCCTCCCAGATATATACTTTTGGCTTGGGGTGCTTGAAACCGGCCAGTTTTGGAGGTAAGAACAAGTTCTCAACTTTGTAGCAAGTTGCCGAATATTATACTGAAGGAAAATAACATATTCAAGTATTTGAGCAATAGACATTTTTCACATGTAATTTACAGTGCTGGAACTGGGATTTTAAGAATTTATAATATGTATCTGACCTTTTTCTATTTATCTAGGAAGAGACAAAAGACTTACATACAAAAAGAAAAAAAAAATCCACAATAACCTAGGCCATCTTCCAGGCCATCAATTCCCAAGGTCAGACCTCTGATTGATTGTGACTGACATTTTGGTGAGCATTTTATTCTAGACCATTCAATGAAAATAATTGGCAACAGCAGCAACAAAGCAGATCCTTAGTAGCAGAAGAGTGTATGTGTATGTCTGTTAAATAGTTTGGTTTTAATAGAGCACAAATTAACATATTATGAGAAAATTTAAAGGGATGAGTTTAGAGGGGGTGTTGCCAAACAAATCCATTCAGTACTGTAGTAACAGGTAGTTAGTGATTGGTGGGTATGTTGAAGGAGGGGAACTTTAATATTAAAAAGCCCCATATTATCTAAGAGAATAGTGACTAAAAGCAACAGTTTCCCTATGCATGAATATAAAACCTCCCCTACATAAATACTATATTTGGCAATGGAAGAAAACACTTACTTATAAAAACAAATCTTAATTTATGTAGGGAATACACTAAACCATCTGCATAACCATAGCCAATCTGTAAGATAATTGACGTATTCAATTTTTGAAAATTCACACTGTATATAAGCTATTATTTCTGGGTAAAAGAACTATGGCTACATGCAATCCATTAAAAATATATATATATATATAGGTATTATAAATAACAGAAACTACAATTGCTTCACTTTGCTGTACAATATGCTGGCTTGTACCTTAAAACTAAGGTGCATAGTATTTGAAAACTTACTTGGATTCTATTCGGAACCTAGTATTACCTTACCAAAAGCTGTCACTAATTTTTTCAAGGTATTAGCTAATTTATCTCAATTGTCCTAGAATGCTTTAATGTATTGAACATGTTAATAATAAGATTATTACATGCAGCTGTTATTGTTGATAGCAATAATACTACTGAACATTATCATTTTATGTGTCAAAAATTCTATGATTTTCAAGAGCTGATGCAAATTTGTCTATCTAGTTGAAACTCCTCGTTTCTCTAAGATTTATCTCCTAATATTTTTAATAATTTCAACATGTTTCTAGGATTTATTTGATGGTATTCACCATTTTATCTCTTGTACTTTTTCCAACTTACTTTATTTTAAAATAATTTTAATGTACAAAACTTGAAGAAATGGTATAGTGATCACTTATACCTTTTACCTAGATTTAGTGTTTGTATTTTGCCTTATCAGTTCCTATACATATTTTCTATTGTTTTGTGCTGAATTTCTGAAAGTGATTTGAGAGTGTCATGATATTTCCCCTATAAATACTTCTGTATGCATTGCCCAGAGTAAGAGTATTCTCCTATAAAATCACAATACAATTATCATATATGAAAAATTTAGCATTAGTATAATAACAAACTAAAACAACTATATTTAACTAATTCTACCAATAGTGACTTTTCTATCTGCCCTTCCCCTAGACCTCTAAATCAAAAATTATCATCTTATTGTCATATTTCTTCATTGTTCTTTTTCTAGAATAGTACCATCCCATTTTACCTTATCTGACACGTATATGTTTAAGAATCTAGGTCAATTGTCGTCCTCATTGTAAGATTCAAGTTAGATAATTGTAATACCTGGTTGATAATGTCATCCCTATTCAATCATCATCACAGAAAACACATAGTATCAGTATGTTCCATTTTCAGAGATGCAAAATTGGATCATTTGGCTAAATTTTATCCTCAAGGTCTTTCAACTATATATTGTCTTTTTTTCAATTAATAAGCAATTTGGAAGGTGATATTTTGAGATTATGTGCATATTCTATATTCTAATGCTCTTCAATGAATTATTTTTGTTTTCACTTATTATCTTGCTTGAATAAATTATGTTTTTTCATATAAGACAATTCTTATTTTCACCTTGTATACTCTAAAACAGTGATTCCAGGAACATGAGTATCAACATCACCAAGGAACTTATTTTTAAAAGTCAAAATTTCAGGCTCTATCACATATCTCATAAGAAAGGTAAAGACCAAAAATAGTGTTTTAATAAGCTCTCCTGGTGATTCTGATGTACAATAAAGTTGGAAACTAATGCTATAAAATTACATTTTATTCTAGAAGGTGTAATGGTTATCATCTTTGCTTAAGTATAATTTGACAACACCTTTCATCAGCTGTACCTCATACCTTTAATTTTCTGCTTAGGGTTTAATTATCTCCATGTATATATGCTCACTCTCCCAAACACAAACCTGGAGGAAAATGGAGGTTAGCAACTCATGGGACAGCCCCCAAAGAATGAGGGCAGTAATCAGTAAATCAGTAGTCTCCTCTCTAGTGTTTAATGGTACAATTCACAGGTGTATTTTGCAGGATTATTCAGAGGTTGACAACAAGATGAGCCTCTGTTGGCAACAGTGAGGAACAGTTCAATAATGCACCCTAAGGTTAGTTTTCTCTTTTTCCTTCATACTAGATCCTCTTAGCTCTTCTCTGAATTTATATCCATGAATAAACTACTTTCATAAATATCATTGTTTCAGGTTCTGCTTTCTAAGGCCAACAAAAGATAAAATATTTAGAACCAGATGTGACACTGAAAACCCCACACTGAGTTTGATATGATAGAATTTTATCACTCATCTGTCACATGGAGATGTTAAAGGTTATATTGTGTGTGTGTATGCATGCTTAGTCATGTCTGACTCTTTGTGACTACATGGACTGTATCCCATCAGGCTTCACTGTCCATGGAATTTCCAGGCAAAAATACTGGACTGGGTTTCCATTTTCTACTCCAGGGGGTTCTTCTCAACCCAGGGACTGAACCCATGTTTCCTTGCCTCTGTCTTATGCATTGGCAGGCAGATTGTTTACTACTGCACCACCTGTGAGGCAAGGACTATATTATTTATGGCAATTAGGGAAATAAAAACCCTTGGAATGTACTACTGTCACAATTAGCAATATTTGGTTTTAGAAGAAGATATTAGATGTAGTATAGGCTTCTGTGGTAGTTGTGTAGTGAAAGGAATGGGAGCAGTGGTTATTACAAGGCTGTGAATTTAGATGGTTTTTTTGTTGTTAGTGGCTTGTAAGCCTTTAAAAAGCAAAAGATAGATTTAGATTATAGCACTTAAAATCCAAGACATGCTGTAAAAATCAAAAGGCTTTCACAGCAGTATTTAGAGACATCATATCTTACAGGGTTGACTAAGAAAAACTTGGGCCAGGAATTAATTGTAAGGGTAATGAAGTTAGAGATGATACTAAACATATAGCATTTACAGGTCTAAGTTTAATTCAACTCCCTGGTAGGATACTTTGGCCACCTCGTGAGAAGAGTTGACTCATTGGAAAAGACTCTGATGCTGGGAGGTAGTAGGGGCAGGAGGAGAAGGGGACGATAGAGGATGAGATGGATGGATGGCATCACTGACTCGATGGACGTGAGTCTGAGTGAACTCCGTGAGTTGGTAATGGACAGGGAGGCCTGGCGTGCTGCTATTCATGGGGTCGCAAAGAGTCGGAAACGACTGAGCGACTGAACTGAACTGAACTGGTAGGATAAGAATAATACTCTGAGACTTGTCTGGGATGAGGAAATTTGAATGATGAACTTAAGATTCATGAAACCATAATTTGTTTTGAATCTTTGTGCTCATAGAAGCAGTGTCTCCCTCGTTGAAAGAGGAAACACCTCTTCCCTCACACACACCTCCCTTGTCTAGAAATTTGATAAAGGCTCATAAATTGTTGATTGCCCTCTTAAAGATTCTCCTCTTCTTTATTGTCACTAGACCAATAACTAAGATCATTTAACAGCACAGCCTGAGGGACAATGAAATTCCATTTTGGGGAGAAAATAGTGTATATACACAAAGAATTGTAAGTCTTGCCCAATATGTCCCTGGCAGGACTGGAGTGAATATACATGGAAGTGGATTTTGGAGGTATTGACAAAGGAATGCATAATATAAAGCTAAATAGGAGCAAGATTATTGAATCTTTTGTGACTGAGTAGATTATGTTCTGACATAAACCCAGTGCTCATCCTGATATGTCATTAAGATGTCCAGTTTTTAAAGCTTGCATGTTGAATGATGGCTTACCATAAATAAATTAGGAATGCTAGAATTGCCTTAGCAGTGAATTGCATAAGGGTCAGAAAGATAAAAGATGTGTATTATTTGAGTTGTTTAAAACTTCCAGAAAATGTCTAGAAGAGTGGATGGCTGATATCTTTTAAGATAGTAGAAAATTAAAATGTTTCAGTTCTTAGACATATAGTCCATTGACTATGAGAATATGAATCCCCCTAAAAAAAAGATTTTACAATTCCACCATAAGTATATATGAAAATATTTTCTCAGTATTTTGTAAAGCAACGTGTATCCAATTACAGACATATTTTACTTTGAGGAAAGAGACATAATCAGGCATTCTAGTGCATAAACTTTGCCAAAAGACCTTTAAGGCTACTTTAGTTCTCCTCTTAGAGTGGAAGAGAAAATAACCTAGATATTGAATCGAGTTCTGTCCTGGTTTATCATAAAACCGTTTCACAGTATTCACTGACCTACTATATAATCATATTTGCAGCTACTACTTCATAATTGATATGGATGTTTAAAGGAATTGAGATAATGCATCAACAAGAAGAATGTTAAGAAGAATTCAGAGAAACTCTTGAAACTGCCTACTTCTTTCTCCAGACAAGAGAGCAAATCTGAACCAACATATCAACTTGGGAGAAATGCACCACATTAGATTATAAACATTTAGAAGTTTTGGACTGAAACTTAACCCCATTCAGTTACTCCCTGACTCCTGGAAAAACCATGGAACATTGAAGATAATGATGAACTACCATAAATATAATAAACTACATCCTCAGTATAGCAATTGTTATCTCAGTTGATGTATACTTACAAGAACAGATCAACATTACCTCTGGCATTTGCTGTGGTTCTATTGATTTGGTGAATACATTCTTTTCAATCTCTAAGAGTAAAGAGCATTAAAAACATATATTCTTGAGGGAAGGTCAGTGTAACAAACAGACCCACTTTCCCCAGACTATATTCTGTCTATTCTGAGTCACAACACAGGCTGCAGGGACATTGATCATGACGTTGCAAATAATATAGTGTTGGGACACTATTGATAACACCATGCTAACTGGACAATTTAATAAAGAAATTGGAAGTGTCTTGGATAAGTTATAAGATAAATATGTACCCATAATTTAATTCAGTCGCTCAGTCATGTCTGACTCTTCGTGACCCCATGAATCGCAGCATGCCAGGCCTCCCTGTCCATTACAAACTACCAGAGTCTACCCAAACCCATGTTCTTTGAGTCAGTGATGCCATCTAGCAATCTCATCTTCTGTCGTCCCCTTCTCCTCCTGCCCTCAATCCTTCCCAGCATTAGGGGCTTTTCCAATGAGTCAACTATTCAAATGAGGTGGCCAAAGTATTGGAGTTTCATCTTTAGCATCAGTACTTCCAGTGATCATTCAGAACTGATCTCCTTTAAGATGGACTGGTTGGATCTCCTTGCAGTCCAAGGGACTCTCAAGAGTCTGCTCCAGCACCACAATTCAAAAGCATCAATTCTTCAGCACTAAGCTTTCTTCACTGTCCAACTCTCACATCCATACATGACTACTAGAAAAGCCATAGCCTTGACTAGCCGGACCTTTGTTCACAAAGTAATGTATCTGCTTTTCAATATGCTATCTAGGTTGGTCATAACTTTCCTTCCAAGGAGTAAGCGACTTTTAATTTCATGGCTGCAATTACCTTCTGTAGTGATTTTGGAACCCCCAAAAATAAGGTCTGACACTGTTTCCATTTTTTCCCCATCTATTTACCATGAAGTGATGGGACCAGATTCCATGATCTTAGTTTTCTGAGAATTGAGCTTTAAACCAACTTTTTCACTTTCCCCCTTCACTTTCATCAAGAAGTTTTGTAGTTCCTCTTCACTTTCTGCCATAAGGGTGGTGTCATCTGCATATCTGAGGTTATTGATCTTTCTCCTGGCAATCTTGATTCCAGCTTGTGCTTCTTCCAGCCCAGCGTTTCTCATGATGTACTCTGCATAGAAGTTAAATAAGCAGGGTGACAATATACAGTCTTGATGTACTCCTTTTCCTATTTGGAACCAGTGTGTTGTTCCATGTCCAGTTCTAATTGTTGCTTTCTGACCTGCATACAGGTTTCTCAAAGGACAGGTCAGCTGGTCTGGTATTCCCATCTCTTGAAGAATTTTCCACAGTTTATTGTGATCCATACAGTCAAAGGCTTTGGCATAGTCAATAAAGCAGAAATAGATGTTTTTCTGGAACTCTCTTGCTTTTTTGGTGATCCAGCAGATGTTGGCAATTTGATCTCTGGTTCCTCTGCCTTTTCTAAAGCCAGCTTGAACATCAGGAAGTTCACAGTTCATGTATTGCTGAAGCCTAGCTTGGAAAATTTGAGCATTACTTTCTAGCACGTGAGATGAGTGCAATTGTGTGGTAGTCTGAACATTTTTGGCATTGCCTTTCTTTGGAATTGGAATGAAAACTGACCTTTTCCCAGTCCTGTGGCCACTGTTGAGTTTTCCAAATTTGCTGGCATGTTGAGTGAAGCACTTTCACAGCATCATCTTTCAGGATTTGAAATAGCTCAACTGGGATTCCATCACCTCCACTAGCTCTGTTCATAGTGATGCTTTCTAAGACCCACTTGACTTCACATTCCAAGATGTCTGGCTCTAGGTGAGTGATCACACCATCGTGATTATCTGGGTCATAAAGATCTTTTTTTTTTTTTTGTACAGTTCTTCTGTGTATTCTTGCCACTTCTTCTTAATATCTTCTGCTTCTGTTAGGTCCATACAATTTCTGTCCTTTATTACACCCATCTTTGCTTGAAGAGATCTCTAGTCTTTCCCATTCTGTTGTTTTCCTCTATTTCTTTGCATTGATCACTAAGGATGGCTTTTTTTATCTCTCCTTGCTATTCTTTGGAACTCTGCATTCAGATGGAAATATCTATACTTTTCTCCTTTGCTTTTCACTTCTGTTCTTTTCACAGCTATGTGTAAGGCCTCCTCAGACAGCCACTTTGCTTTTTTGCATTTCTCTTCCTTGGGGATGGTCTTAATCCCTGTCTCCTCTACAGTGTCACAAACCTCATTCCATAGTTCATCAGGCACTCTGTTATCAGATCTAGTCTCTTAAATCTATTTCTCACTTCCACTGTATAATCATAAGGAATTTTTTTAGGTCATATCTGAATGGTCTAGTGGTTTTCCCTACTTTCTTCAATTTAAGTCTGAATTTGGCAATAAGGAGTTCATGATCTGAGCCACAGTCAGCTCCCAGTCTTGTTTTTGCTGACTGTATAGAGATTCTCCATCTTTGGCTGCAAAGAATATAAGCAGTATGATTTTGGTGTTGACCATCTGGTGATGTCCATATATAGAGTCTTCTTTTGTGTTGTTGGAAGAGGGTGTTTTCTATGACCAGTGTGTTCTCTTTGCAATACTCTATTAGCCTTTGCCCTGCTTCATTCCATATTCCAAGGCCAAATTTGCCTGTTACTCCAGGTGTTTCCTGACTTCCTACTTTTGCATTCCAGTCTCCTGTAATGAAAAAGACATCTTTTGGGGGTGTTAGTTCTAAAAGGTCTTGTAGGTCTTCATAGAACTGTTATTCAGCTTCTTCAGCATTACTTGTTGGGGCATAGGCTTGGATTACCTTGATATTGAATGGTTTGCCTTAAAGATGAACAGAGATCATTCTATCATTTTTGAGATTGCATCCAAGTACTGCATTTCAGACTCTTTTGTTGACCATGATGGTACTCCATTTCTCTTAAGGGATTCCTGCCCACAGTAGTAGATATAATGGTAATCTGAGTTAAATTCACCCATTCCAGTCCGTTTTAATTCACTGATTCCTAGAAAGTCAACATTCACTCTTGCCATCTCTTGTTTGACCACTTCCAACTTGCCTTGACTCATGGACCTGACATTCCAGGTTCCTATGCAATACTGCTCTATGCAATACTCTCAGCATTGGGGCTTGCTTCTATCACCAGTCACATCCATAAGTGGGTATTGTTTTTGCTTTGGCTCCATCCCTTCATTCCTTCTGGAGTTATTTCTCCACTGATCTCCAGTAGCATATTGGGCACCTACTGACCTGGGGAGTTCATCTTTCAGTTTCCTACTTTTTTGGCTTTTCATACTGTTCAAGGGGTTCTCAAGGAAAGAATACTGAAGTGGTTTGCCTTTCCCTTCTCCAGTGAACCACATTCTGTCAGACCTCTCCACCATGACCCATCTGTCTTGGGTGGCCCCACAAGGCATGGCTTAGTTTCATTGAGTTAGACAAGGCTGTGGTCTGTATGATCAGATTGGCTCATTTTCTGTGAGTATGGTTTCAGTGTGTCTGCCCTCTGATGCCCTCCTGCAACACTTACCGTCCTACTTGGGTTTCTCTTACCTTGCAAGAGGGGTATCTCCTCATGGCTGCTCCTCCTGATCTTGAATGTGGAGCAGCTCCTCTCTGCCCTCCTGCACCCATGCAGCTGCAGCTCCTTGGAACGTTGGGTAGCTCCTCTCAGCCTCTCTTGTGCTGTCACAACCTGGTGCTTCGGTAGCTGCCCCTGACCTTGGGCGTGGGGTAGCTCCTCTTGGCCATGCTTTTGTGTGGTCTGTCGCAGCTGCCATGCTTCTGCGTTCCCTATGTGCCCATAGGGTAGAGATAAATATACACAGATTTAGGATCCTGCCCTACTAGTAAAATTAAAAGATTTTAGGAGTGCCATCATTTGAAGTTTTCTTAAACTTCCCTTTTAATATAAAGTTAGGATATTCTGTTTTAAACCTACTATCATTAACAGTCACTCTGCTTGGTGAGCCATTTTAAATTCTGAAGGCAACATATATAAACTATTTTCAAGTACTTATTTGACTTTTTTGTTGGGTGCCTCAAAATGTTGTCAGTTTTGAGTGGGGTTTAGAGTAAGTCAGAACACTTCAGCATATTAAAGCCATTGTACCAGCTGCCCTACTCGTTAGAAGATCTGATAGTTCTAGAGATGTTAGTGATATGGCATCTCTGACAACACCCATAAGAGATTCTTAGTCAGTATTAGATGTTTAAGGTTCTAGTGTAGGGTCATATTTTCTGTGGAAACAAATCAGTCAACATTTGAAAAGCAGCTCCTGGTGTTGGGTTGGCCATAGTAGAGACAGAATGCCTGACTACTCATCAACTACACATACAGCTGAAGCTCTTGTCAGAAGCTGGTGTCATTAAAAACATCATCATGAAACTGGCTTATATTAGAATGTTATATTCAGGACTAGCTGTAAGATATGCACACACCAACCAAAAGTAGACATGACTGAGGCACTGCAGCCTCTCTCTGGAACATCCCTAAGAGCAGTGGTAAAAAGGAAATCCTACCAGTAGGGAGAATTTTGGGCAATTCACCTGCCTATTTACTTTGCTTAGAAGGAGAAATGGCCACATGTGGTGTGATTATATATTGATTCATGGGCTGTGGCCAGTGGTTTGGCTTGATGGTTAGGGACTTGGAAAGAACATAATTGAAAAATTAGTACTAAAAATATTTGGGAAAGAGCATATGGATAGGCTTTTCAGAATGGACAAAACACATGGAAATATTTGTGTTCATGTAAATGTTTTCTTTAGCAGAGAAAGATTTTAACAATAAGTGGATAGGAAGATATGTTTTTTAGATGCCAGTCAGTTTCTTTCCCCAGTCACC
The DNA here is from genome assembly GCF_014754425.2 of Oryx dammah. Classification (NCBI taxonomy): domain Eukaryota; kingdom Metazoa; phylum Chordata; class Mammalia; order Artiodactyla; family Bovidae; genus Oryx; species Oryx dammah. The sequence continues at coordinate 124,439,549 of NW_024070186.1, forward strand.
TCTGGGAATAGGCTCATGAATAAAGTGGCCATGGGGTTAGGATGAAGATTATGTATGGGCTCAGCAATGTAGACTTTCTCTTACCAAGGCCAACCTGGCTAGGGCCATGGCTGAGTGTTCAATCTGCCCACAGTAGAGACCAAAACTGAGTCGCCAGTGTGGCATAATTCCCTGGGATAATCAGCCAGTTAATCTATAGCAGGTTGATTATACTGAACCATCTCCACTGCAGAAGGGGTGGCATTTTGTTCTCACTGGATTAGATACTTACTTTGGATTAAGTTTTGTTTTGTTTTGTTATTTTCTCTCTACACAACACTTCCATCAAAATTAACCATCTGTGAAATTCAGGCTGCCTTATCTAGCATCGTGGTATTTCACACAGCATTGCTTCCAATCAGGAAACACATATCATAGCAAAGAAGTGTGGCAGTGGACAGATGCTCATGGAAATCAATGGTCTTACCATGTTCTCACCATTTTAAAGCAGCTGGCTTGAAAGAAGGATGTAATGACCTTTCAAAAACTCAGTTATAGCACAAGCTAGGTGACAAACCAAGTAATGTTTTCTGGGCACCCTCTACTCTTCATCAACTTGGCAATCATATTAATTTCTTTAAACCATATCTATTCTCCAGATAATGACAATGGTAAAGCCATAACTCTACCTAACATGATATAATTTTTCTCCTTACAATGACAAATTTTGCAGGGCTAGTGTAAGGTTCTCTCAAAAGCTGTATATGCTCTGAATTAACTTTCAGTTTAAGGTGCTTTTTTCTGTCTTAGCCAAGATTCCTCAGTCCAGAAATCAAAGGGTAGGAGTGGGCATGGAGCCACAACCTATTACCCCTAGGGACACACTAGCAAAGGTTTGCTTCCTGTCTCTATGCCTTTATGCTTTTCTGGCCTAGAGGACTTAGTTCCAGAGTGAGGAACGCTTCTGCCATGAGACACAACAGTAATCCATTTAACTGGAATTTAAGTCTGCCACTCAGCCACTTTTGTCTTCTCAGGTCTCTGAATCAACAGACAAAGAAGAGAGTCAATGGCACTATATGGACTGATTGATCCTGACTACCAAATGGAAATTTCCCAATCAGGAAAACGTCATAATTATGTATATAAAAGAGCTGTTGTGAGAAATTGTTAGGAACTTAGAGCGGCAGTTGTCACAAACTAAAAACTCAGTAAATGTGAGGTATTCATTGCTATTATTATTATTATTATTATTATTATTATTACAAAGGAGCATTGCACATTTTTTCTTAAGAATTTTAAAAATGTCAGTTTTCTAAATGCCTACTCACAAGGTGAATTTTTGAAACATGATAGTCTATACTCACTTACTGAGTCATTTCAAGAATCAGACTAGACAATATAAGAAAGGACATTATAAGCTACAGTGTAATATAATAGTTATATTGTATTATTATCATTATCAAACAAGAATATAGGTGGAATAGCTTATGAATTTCATAGATAGTACATTTTTTGCTTCTTTTCTGAAATGCCTTTGGCATTCAGTTAAGACTGACCATACTTCATGAAAGTCTTCAGGAGCAAAGGAGAAATGCGGTGTAATTTGTTCTTGATCTTTTGGTCTCTTCCGAGAACTCTCCAAGGAATATGGAGATAAAAGTTGAAATTTTATTAGATCTACTGCACCCTTGTTTTAATTCTATTGTAAAATGATTCAGAGTCTATTTTAAATTCTTTTTTATATGTAGGCCATGATTAAGTCAACTTGTGTTATTTTCATACCAAATATTCATGAGATGTGTGTTTTGGACATCAGAGGTATATAGCTTAATTTCTAAGAGTCCATGTTTTATGGGCTCTTAGCTAAGAGCTCTAAGATCTTATTTTGGACACAATGACATTTGATAAATTATTTATCATCTTGGGTTACTAATGTTGAATCAATAACATTAAAATCATAATATTAAGAGGTTGCTGAACCTGAAATATTTTAAGACATTTAATCATAAAGCTACAATTAATAAGCTGACAAACATTCAGTTCAGTTCAGTTCAGTTCAGTTCAGTCGCTCAGTCATGTCCGACTCTTTGCACCCCCATGAATCCCAGCACACCGGGCCTCCCTGTCCATCACCATCTCCCAGAGTTCACTCAAACTCACGTCCATAGAGTTGGTGATGCCATCCAGCCATCTCATCCTCTGTAGTCCCCTTTTCCTCCTGCCTCCAATCCCATCAGCATCAGAGTATTTTCCAATGAGTCAACTCTTTGCATGAGGTGGCCAAAGTACTGGAGTTTCAGCTTTAGCATCATTCCTTCCAAAGAACACCCAGTAATGCTGAAGAAGCTGAAGTTGAATGGTTCTATGAAGACCTACAAGACCTTTTAGAACTAACAACCAAAAAAGATGTCCTTTTCATTTTAGGGGACTGGAATGCAAAAGTAGAAAGTCAAGAAACAGCTGAAGTAATAGGCAAATTTGGCCTTGGAATGCAGAATGAAGCAGGGCAAAGGCTAATAGAATTTTGCCAAGAGAACACACTGGTCATAGAAAACACCCTCTTCCAACAACACAAGAGAAGACTCTACACATGGACATCACCAGATGGTCAACACCGAAATCAGACTGATTACATTCTTTGCAGCCAAAGATGGATAAGCTCTATACAGTCAGCAAAAACAAGACGGGGAGCTGACTGTGGCTCAGAGAATGAACTCCTTATTGCAAAATTCAGACTTAAATTGAAGAAAATATGGAAAACCACTAGACCATTCAGGTATGACCTAAATGAAATCCCTTATGATTATACAATGGAAGGGAGAAATAGATTTAAGTGACTAGATCTGATAGACAGAGTGCCTGATGAACTATGGACTGAGGTTCATGACATTGTACAGGAGACAAGGATCAAGATCATCCCCATGGAAAAGAAATACAAAAAAGGAAAATGGCTGTCTGGGGAGGCCTTACAAATAGATGTGAATAGAAGAAGAGTGAAAAGCAAAGGAGAAAAGGAAAGATATAAGCATCTGAATGCAGAGTTCCAAAGGATAGCAAGAAGAGATAAAGCCTTCTTCAGTGATCAATGCAAAGAAATAGAGGGAAACAACAGAATGGGAAAGACTAGAGATCTCTTCAAGAAAATTAGAGATGCCAAGGGAAAATTTCATGCAAAGATGGGCTTGATAAAGGACAGAAATGGTATGGACCTAACAGAAGAAGAAGATATTAAGAAGAGGTGGCAAGAATACACAGAAGAACTGTACAAAAAAGATCTTCACCACCAAGATAATCACGATGGTATGATCACTCACCTAGAGCCAGACATGCTGGTGTGTGAAGTCAAGTGGGCCTTAGAAAGCATCACTATGAACAAAGCTAGTGGAGGTGATGGAATTCCAGTTGACGAGTATTAGTCATATATTAAAATTTCTCAAGACACATCTTTTCTTAGGTGAAGAAAATGTAACGAGATGATTGTTAACTTCTAACTTTACACATAATGATATTGTTGCATTCAAAATTGCAACAAACATTAAAAAGAGAAATATATCTTCTATGGCTTTTATTTTTTAAAACTTAATTACATTTTCTGTTACTTTTATAAAAGGTTTTATTTATTTGATTTTTTTAAATATGCAGTGATGTTTAAAATAATATTTTATCTCTTCTCTTAGCATTATGAGAATATCTGTCTCTGGTTCTCATGCCGAGACTCACATACAGTTATCTGTGTGTGAGTTATCAACAATGAGCCATTATGTCAAAATCAACCAGTACTGTTCTTTAAAGGGTGACAGGAACAAAAAGTACCCATACTACTAAGATGCTTTTATATTAAGGCTCTGCTTTTTAAAATGAGTTACATACTTTTGCCTGCTCTATTTTATCCTTTTGTTTCAGGTGAAACTTTTGTCTTTACCAAATGAAATCTCCTCTACTATTCTAACTTGCTAGTATATATTTGGGGGAGCACAGATGACATATACTATGCTCATTTGATCTCATTTTGTTCTCTAGTTATTTTATTTTGCAAAAGGTCAATGCTTATTTGGTTTCTGCTTCTCATGTCCCTGTCATCTGGTGAAAATAATTACAGGTTCTGGCAGCTGATGAACACAGGCGCCAGTCCCAGTTTGGTTACTTACAAGCTGTGTGCCATTTGGCAAGTCCCTTGAAATCTCTGGCCCCTAATTTGCTCTCTTATTAAATGATTATAGTGATTTCACAATACCCAGGATTGCCATGATGATTTTACTGATACTATATATAAAATTATATATACTCTAGTAGGTACTCCACAAATATTAACACAGAAATTGAAAAAAGGTACCTTTTTTTCTCAGTTCCAGATTTTTGACAAAATCTAGTAGTCCCACCCAGTACTCTTGCCTGGAAAATCCCATGGGTGGAGGAGCCTGGTAGGCTGCAGTCCATGGGGTCGTGAAGAGTCAGACATGACTAAGTGATTTCACTTTCACTTTTCACTTTCATGCATTGGAGAAGGAAATGGCAACCCACTCCATTGTTCTTGCCTGAAGAATCCCAGGGACGGGAGAGCCTGGTGGGCTGCCATCTATGGGGTCGCACAGAGTCAGGCACAACTGAAGCGACTTAGCAGCAGCAGTAGTCACCAAAGTCCACCAAGTTGTAGGTCATTAAATTTCTGTCAGATGTTTAATCTATATCAAATTTAAAAGACATAAATGCAATAGGTCACATAATCCTTGATGAACCATTTGTAAAATTGGTATTTAATTTCTAATTAAATTGTTTGTGTAAATCTAAGCAATGTATGGCAAAACCAATACAGTATTGTAAAGTAAAATAAAGTAAAAATAAAAATTAAAAAAAAATAAATCTAAGCAAGCATTTGTTCAGATAAACACAAATCTAACCACCATGCAATTATGCCCAAGAAACAGAATAAAATTCTGAATGGTAATTATATTGTGTGAAATATTTTTATCCAAACTAGAAATTTGAATTTCTAATTTAAAAAAATCTCTCTCTGAAAACTATTTTCTCCTGATACAGATTTTGTTGGTTCACTCTTCCATTAACATAAAAAGACTCACAATCTCATGAAGCCTAGTTTTACCTTCCCCAACCCCAATACACACACTGTCATAACAGCTGATTTTTCAGTATTAGATTAGATCCATTAGTTCATTCAGTTCATTCACCAAGAACAGCAAGAGTAGCACTGTGGCTTGCAATGATTTGATTCCCCAGTAAGATTGCCCACTGAGAACTTGTTTGGTATGCCAGTCATGCTACTTATGGTGATGTACATATGACTTTATGTCTCTTTTCAACCTGCTCTAGAGCTCAGAAATTCTCAGAATATTATGTTTTTTAGTTTCCAAAAATTAAATTAATGTGACTGGATATTCTCCAAGCAATTATTTTCAGTGCCTCTCAGATATGGTTAGTGTGTTCTATGTGTTCTATGTGAAAGTGTGTGTCATAGTTACATCATTTAATCATATTAATCAGACAAATATACAGTAAGTAATGGGACTAGAGATCCTGTAATGAAGAGGTAATGAAATTTTAAAGTACAAAACTAGGCTGACATTTGGAGTGATCTGTTGGATTAATCATTTACCTCAGCACAATAGTTTCGGTTTGTATATATGTTTCAGATATATATAACCTATTAGAAATTAGCACTTATCAGGTTTGAAAGCTGCATAAAAATCCTCAGGGGAAAATAACTGGAAAGAAAAATAGATTTGTTGAGAATTGGTACCATAAGGGTATGACAAATGTGTCTATAGAAAATTTGTGAGAATTGTATAAGAAAACTTTGTGAAAGTAGATAGATGATAGAAATATACTGAATGCAAAAGTGAAGATTATATTTATCTTTCAGGAATAAAATTCTAGATTTCCTAAAATATAAGAAGTAAAAGAATAGCCTATAAAATAAAAGTTTTACCATTTTAAAATTCATTTTCAAAAATCTCAATAGTTTAATATTATAGAGATGGAAGTCTTCCCTCATGGATCAGTGTAAGAATGCACCTGCAAAGCAAGAAATGTAAGTATGATCCTGGGGTTTGGAAGATCCCCTGGAGAAGGAAAGAGCAGCCCATTCCATTCTTGATGTCTGGGAATCCCTGTGGACAGAGGAGCCTGGTGGGCTCAGTCCATGGGGTCACAAAAACTCAGACATGGCTTAGTGACTAAACAGCAACAAATAGAATCACCAATAACATAGTCACCATTATAAAGGTTAGTTGTCATTATAAGATCAGAAAAAAAAAAAAAAGTGGGATTACTTCCAATTGCAAGTATGTATCTTCTAATAAATTCTACTTCAGTTGACTGTGTCTGATATCATGAACTCCTTATTGTCAAATTCAGATTTAAATTGAAGAAAGGTGGAAAAATGACTAGATCATTCAGGTATGACCTAAATCAATTCCCTTATGATTATACAGTAGAACTGAGAAAGAGATTTAAGAGACAAGATTTGATAGATACAGTGCCTCAAGAACTATGGACAGAGGTTTGTGACATTGTACAGGAGACAGGGAGCAAGATCATCCCCATGGAAAAGAAACACAAAAAAGCAAAATGGGCGTCTGGGGAAGCCTTACAAATAGCTGTGAAAAGAAGAGAAGTGAAAAGCAAAGGAGAAAAGGAAATATATAAGCATCTGAATGCAGAGTTCCAAAGATTAGCAAGAAGAGATAAGAAAGCCTTCATCAGCGATCAATGCAAAGGAATAGAGGAAAACAAGACAATGGGAAAGACTGGAGATCTCTTCAAGAAAATTAGAGATACCAAGGGAACATGTCATGCAAAGATGGGCGCGATAAAGGACAGAAATGGTATGGACCTAACAGAAGCAGGAGATATTAAGAAGTGGCAAGAATACATAAAAGACCTTTACAAAAAAGATCTTCATGACCTAGATAATCATGATAGTGTGATAACTCACCAGGAGCCAGACATCCTGGAATGTGAAGTCAAGTGGGCCTTAGAAAGCATCACTATGAAAAAAGCTAGTGGAGGTGATGGAATTCCAGTAGAGCTATTTCAAATCCTGAAAGATGATGCTGTGAAAGTGCTGCACTCAATATGCCAGCAAATTTGGAAAAGTCAGCAGTGGCCACAGGACTGGAAAAGGTCAGTTTTCATTCCAATCCCAAAGAAGGGCAATGTCAAAGAATGCTCAAACTACCGCATTGCACTCATCTCACACTCTAATAAAGTAATGCTCAAAATTTTCCAAGCCAGGTTTCAGCAATATGTGAACCATAGATTTCCAGATGTTGCAGCAGGTTTTAAAAAAGCAAAAGAACTTGAGATCAAATTGCCAACATCCACTGGATCATGGAAAAAGAAACAGAGTTCCAGAGAAACAACTATTTCTGCTCCATTGACTATGCCAAAGCCTTTGACTATGTGGATCACAATAAACTGGAAAATTCTGAAAGAGATGGGAATCCCAGACCACCTAACCTGCCTCTTGAGAAACCTATATGCAGGTCAGGAAGCAACAGTTAGAAATGGACATGGAACAACAGACTGGTTCCAAATGGGAAAAGGAGCACGTCAAGGCTGTATATTGTCACCCTGCTTATTTAACTTCTATGCAGAGTACATCATGAGAAACGCTGGGTTGGAAGAAACACAAGCTGGAATCAAGATTGCCAGGAGAAATATCAATAACCTTAGATATGCAGATGACACCATCCTTATGGCAGAAAGTGAAGAGGAACTAAAAAGCATCTTGATGAAAGTGAAAGTGGAGAGTGAAAAAGGTGGCTTAAAGCTCAACATTCAGAAAAATAAGATCATGGCATCTGGTCGCATCACTTCATGGCAAATAGATGGGGAAACAGTGGAAACAGTGTCAGATTTTATTTTGGGGGGCTCCAAAATCACTGCAGATGGTGACTGCAGCCATGAAATTAAAAGACGCTCACTCCTTGGAAGGAAAGTTATGACCAACCTAGATAGCATATTGAAAGGCAGAGACATTACTTTGCCAACAAAGATCCATCTCATCAAGGCTATGGTTTTTCCGGTGGTCATGTATGTATGTGAGGTTTGGACTGTGAAGAAAGCTGAGCATCAAAGAATTGAAGCTTTTGAACTGTGGTGCTGGAGAAGACTCTTGAGAGTCCCTTGGCCTGCAAGGAGATCCAACCAGTCCATCCTAAAGGAGATCAGTCCTGAGTGATCATTGGAAGCACTGATGGTAAAGCTGAAACTCCAGTACTTTAGCCACCTCATGCAAAGAATTGATTCATTGGAAAAGACTCTGATGCTGGGAGGGATTGAGGGCAGAAGGAGAAGGGGACGACAGAGGATGAGATGGCTGGATGGCATCACTGACTCGATGGACATGAGTTTGAGTGAACTCTGGGAACTGGTGGTGGACAGGGAGGCCTGGTGTGCTGCGATTCATGAGGTCACAAAGAATTGGACACGACTAAACGACTGAACTGAACTGAACTGAATTGAAACATATATCAAAAACAGAAAAGCTAGAAAAAAATGAGGCATATATGTGAAAATAACAAGTATTTACTTGAAAATTAAAAATATACAGGTGCCCTTATACACTTTACATGAACCTTAAAAGGATGTGAAGTTCAAAATAATTATTTCCATGTAATAAGTTTTAAAATCCTTTTTTACATTATGTCATATCAATTGGAAACTAAAATAAATTGAGAACTCTATACAAATATAAAATTACTGTGGTAACAAAATTTTAGAATAATATCTTTAACAAACAAGACTTCCCCCCCACCCAGAGACTATTTCCCCAAGGTGTAATAATATTAATGCCATTGCCTTACTCTCATAGTAGGATGTAAGTGCAGATAGTGCCTAATCATTGCTTATTTCATGCCAAGATCTCAAGTGATGGAAAATGATTAAGTGCACTCTCCTGCCAAGTAGATCACCTTGGGATGATGACAAAAATAATAATTTTAGCTTCAAAATCATTCTCACATTTCAGAGCTTACGATCTATGAGAAAGTACCAAACTTGACTTTTAAAAGGAAAAAAAAAAAAAGTTGCATTTGATGCAACCCATCTAAAATCCTTCAATGAATTTTTATTTTCTTCTTCAGGTGTCTGTGCTAATTTCTGATAATTTTTCTCCCCCTGTAACTCCTTCTACTCTTCTTTTTCCTATCCTTCCTTCTCCTTTTTTCTCCTTTACAATCTGTGATATTCGAAGTCTCTTAGCAAACAAGTTTCCTGTAGCTATAGTTTATCTGCCGCTTCTTGTGGGCTCATAGACAAAACAAGCAAAGTAGTCGGCTTTGACATTCCTATGAAATGACATATTCCTAAAGTGTGTTCTTTCAGGTTCCCCCCGCCTTCTTCTTCTTCTTCTTCTTTTTTTTTTTTTTAATTTTACCTCTGATATCATTTTCTATCAAAGTTATTTCATTTTCCACTCAGAAAAATTAACCAAGTATTAGAATGATATTTGTTGGTAACCACCAACTACAGCCTTTCATTTATTCATTTATTTTTGGTATTTAAATTGATATCATATTTCTTTCAGACCAAACTGGATTTCTGAAAGTTAAATGATAGTGAAAGTGTTAGTCGCTCAGTCCTCTCTGACTCTTTGCAAACCCATGGACTATAGCACACCAGGCTCCTCTGTCCATGGGATTCTTCAGGCAGGAAAGGATATACGGTTACCATTTCTGTCTCCAGGAGATCTTCCTGGCCAGGGGTCAAACCTCAAACTGCCAAATAACAGATGGATTCTTCACCATCTGAGCCACCAGGGAAGCCCAATATGTGATAGTAACACTCATGATTCTTAAAGATTACATATATATGGAATATATACATTACAGTTATTAGAATGATGAAAATAATAACTAGTGTGCATAAAATACTATTTTTATTTTGGTACCTACAAAACACTATCAGTTACTGTAAGTTCAGTTCAGTTGAGTTGCACAGTTGTGTCTAACTCTTGGCGACACAGTGGACTGCAGCATGCCAGGCTTCCCTAACCATCACCAACTGTCAGAGTTTACTCAAACTCATGTCCATTGAGTCGGTGATGCTATCAAACCATCTATCCTCTATGGTCACCTTCTAACCCTGCCTTCAATCTTTCCCAGCATCAGGGTCTTTTAAAAATGAGTCAGCTCTTTGCATGAGGTGGCCAAAGTATTGCAGTTTCAGTTTCAACACCAGTCCTTCCAATGAACATTCAGGACTGATCTCCTTTAGGATGGACTGATTAGATCTCCTTGCAGTCCAAGGGACTCTCAAGAGTCTTCTCCAACACCACAGTTTAAAAGCATCAATTCTTTGGCACTCAGCTGTCTTTATGGTCCAACTCTCACATTCATACAGATTAATGGAAAAATCATAGCCTTGACTAGAAGACCTTAGTTGGCAAAGTAACATCTCTTTTTACTGTGCTCTTAATTTTAGTCATAACTTTTCTTACAAGCGGTAAGCATCTTTCATTTCTGCAGTCACCATCTGCAGTGATTTTGGAGCCCCCCAAAATAAAGTCAGCCACTGTATCCACTGTTTTCCCATCTGTTTGCCATGAAGTGATGGGACCAAATGCCATGATCTTAGTTTTCTGAATGTTGAGATTTAAGCCAACATTTTCACACTCCTATTTCACTTTCAACAAGAGGTTCTTTAGTTCTTCACTTTCTACCATAAGTGTGGTGTCATGTGCATATCTGAGGTTATTGATATTTCTCCCACCAATCTTGATTCCAGCTTGTGCTTCCTCCAGTCCAGCGTTTCTCATGATGTACTCTGCATAGAAGTTAAATAAGCAGGGTGACAATATTCAGCCTTGATGTACTAATTTTCCTATTTGAAACCAGTCTGTTGTTCCATGTCCAGTTCCAAATGTTGCTTCCTGACATGCATACAGATGTCTCAAGAGGCAGGACAGGTGGTCTGGTATTCCCATCTCTTTAAGGATTTTCCACAGTTGCTTGTGATTCACTCAGTCAAAAGCTTTGGCATAATCAATAAAGCAGAAATAGATGTTTTTCTGGAACTCTCTTGCTTTTTTGATGATCTGGCAGATGTTAACAATTTGATCCCTGGTTCCTCTGCCTTTCCTAAAACCAGCTGGAACATCTGGAAGTTCATGGTTCACATATTGCTGAAGCCTGGCTTGGAGAATTTTGCACATTACTTTAATATCGTGTGAGATGAGTGCAATTGTGTGGTAGTTTGAGAATTATTTGGCATTGCCTTTTTGGGGATTGGAATGAAATGTGACCTTTTCCAGTCCTGTGGCCACTGCTGAGTTTTCCAAATTTGTTGTCATATTGAGTGCAACACTTTCACAGCATCATCTTTTAGGATTTGAAATAGCTCAACTGGAATTCCAACGCCTCCACTAGCTTTGTTTGTAGTGAAGCATCCTAAGGCCCAATAGACTTCTCATTACAGGATGTCTGCTCTAGGTGAGTGATCATACCATGATGATTATCTGGGTCGTGAAGATATTTTTTGAACAGTTCTTCTTTGTATTCTTGCCACCTCTTCTTAATATCTTTTTCTTCTGTTAGGTCCATATCATTTCTGTCCTTTACTGAGCCCATCTTTGCATTAAATGTTCCCTTGGTATCTCTAATTTTATTGAAGAGATCTCCAGTCTCCCATTCTAATGTTTTCTTCTATTTCTTTGCACTGATCACTGAGGAAGGCTTTCTTACCTCTCCTTGCTCTTCTTTGGAACTCTGCATTCAAATGGGTATATTTTTCCCTTTCTCCTTTGCTTTTCGCATCTCTATCTCTCTCTCTCTCTCTTTTTTTTTTTTTTTTACAGCTAATTGTAAGGCTTCCTGAGACATCCATTTTACCTCTTTACATTTCTCTTTCTTGGGGATGATCTTGCTCCCTGTCTTCTGTACAGTGTCACGAACCTCCATCCATAGTTCATCATGCACTCTATCAGATCTAGTCCCTTAAATCTATTTATTATTCCACTGTATAATAAAAAAAGATTTGATTTAGGTTATACCTGAATTGTCTGAACATGGAAAAACAGACTGGTTCCAAATAGGAAAAAGAGTACATCAAGGCTGTATATTGTCACCCTACTTATTTAATTTATATGCATAAGTTAAATGAGAAATGCTGGGCTGGAGGAAGCCCAGGTTGGAATCAAGATTGCCAGGAGAATATCAATTAACTCAGATATGCACATGACACCACCCTTATGGCAGAAAGTGATGAAGAACCAAAGAGCCTCTTGATGAAAAGGAAAGATGAGAGAGAAAAAGTTGAAAATTTAGAAAGAGATGGGAATACCAGACCACCTAACCTGCCTCTTGAGAAATCTGTATGCAGGTCAGGAAGCAACAGTTAGAACTGGACATGGAACAGCAGACTGGTTCCAAATAGGAAAAGGAGTATGTCAAGGCTGTATATTGTCACCCTGCTTATTTAAATTGTATGCAGAGTACATCATGAGAAACGCTGGGCTGGAAGAAACACAAGCTGGAATCAAAATTGCCAGGAGAAATATCAATAACCTCAGATATGCAGATGACACCACCCTTATGGCAGAAAGTGAAGAGGAGCTAAAAAGCCTCTTGATGAAAGTGAAAGAGGCGAGTGAAAATGTTGGCTTAAAGCTCAACATTCAGAAAACGAAGATCATGGCATCCGGTCTCATCACTTCATGGGAAATAGATGGGGAAACAGTGGAAATAGTGTCAGATTTCATTTTTTTAGGCTCTAAATCACTGCAGATGGTGACTGCAGCCATGAAATTAAAAGACGCTTACTCCTTGGAAGAAAAGTTATGATCAACCTAGATATATATTCAAAAGCAGAGACATTACTTTGCCGACTAAGAGCTGTCTAGTCAAGGCTATGGTTTTTCCTGTGGTCATGTATGGATGTGAGCGTTGGACTGTGAAGAAGGCTGAGCGCTGAAGAATTGATGCTTTTGAACTGTGGTGTTGGAGAAGACTCTTGAGAGTCCCTTGGCCTGCAAGGAGATCCAACCAGTCCATTCTGCAGGAGATCAACCCTGGGATTTCTTTGGAAGGAATGATGCTGAAGCTGAAACTCCAGTACTTTGGCCACCTCATGCGAAGAGTTGACTCATTGGAAAAGACTCTGATGCTGGGAGGGATTGGGGGCAGGAGGAGAAAGGGACGACCGAGGATGAGATGGCTGGATGGCATCACGGATTCGATGGACATGAGTCTGAGTGAACTCCGGGAGATGGTGATGAACAGGGAGGCCTGGCATGCTGCGATTCATGGGGTCACAAACAGTCGGACACGACTGAGTGACTGAACTGAACTGAAAGCTCAACATTCAGAAACCTAAGCTCATGGCTTCTGATCCCATCACTTTATGGCAAATAGATGGCGAAAACTGGAAACAGTATCAGACTTTATTTTTCTGGGCTTCAAAATCACTGCAGATGGTGATTGCAGCCATGAAATTAAAAGACAGTTATTCCTTGGAAGTAAAGTAATGACCAACATAGACAGCCTATTGAAAAGCAGGGACATTACTTTGTCATAAAAGTCCATGTATTCAATCAAGGCTATGGTTTTTCCAGTGGTCATGTATGGATGTGATAGTTGGACTATAAAGAAAGCTGAGTACCAAAGAATTTATGCTTCTGAACTGTGGTGTTGGAGGAGACTCTTGAGAGTCTTTTGGACTACAAGGAGATCCAATGAGTCCATCCTAAAGGAGATCAGTCCTGAATATTCTTTGGAAGGACTGATACTGAGGCTGAAACTCCAATACTTCAGCCACATGATGTGACGAGCTGACTCACTTGAAAAGACCCTGAGGTTGGGAAAGATTGAGGGCAGGAGGAGGAGGAAACGACAAAGGATGAGATGATTGGATGCATCACTGAGCCAATGGACATGGGTTTGGGTGAACTCCCGGAGTTGATGATGGACAGGGAGGCCTGGCATGGTGTGGTTCATGCGGTTGCATGGAGTTGGACACGACTGAGTGACTGAACTGAACTGAACTGAATGGTCTAGTGGTTTTCCTTACTTTCTTCTATGTAATTTTAAATTTGGCAATAAGGATTTCATGATCTGAACCACAATCAGCTCCCAGTCTTATTTTTGCTGACTGTATAGAGCTTCTCCATCTTTGGCTGCAAGGAACATAATCTATCTGATTGCGAGGTTGACCATCTGGTGATACCCATGTGTAGTCTTCTCTTGCGTTGTTGGAACAGAGTGTTTGCTATGACCAGTGGATTCTCTTGGCAGAACTCTATTAGCCTTTTTCCTGCTTCATTCTGTACTCCAAGGCCAAATTTGCTTGTTACTCCAGGTCTTTCTTGACTTTTGCATTCCAGTCCCCTATAATGAAAAGGACATCTTTTTTGGGGTGTTAACTCTAGAAGGTCTTGTAGGTCTTCATAGAACCATTCAACTTCAGCTTCTTCAGCATTACTGGTCAGAGCATAGACTTCTATTACTGTGATATTGAATGGCTTGCCTTGGAAACAAAGAAAGATCATTCTGTCATTTATGAGACTGCATCCAATTACTGCATTTCAGACTCTTTTGTTGACTATGATGGCTACTCCATTTCTTCTAAGGGATTCTTAGCTACAGTAGTAGATATAATGGTCATCTGAAGTAAATTCCCCCATTCCAGTCCATTTTAATTCACTGATTCCTAAAATGTCGACATTCAGTCTTGCCACCTCCTGTTTGATCACTTCCAGTTTGCCTTGATTCATGGAGGTAATATTCCAGGTCCCTGTGCAATATTGCTCTTTACAGCAATGGACCTTGCTTTCATCACCAGTCAGATCCACAACTGGGTGTTACTTTTGCTTTGGCTCTGTCTCTTCATTCTTTCTGGAGTTATTCCTCAACTGATCTCTAGCAGCATATTAGGCACCTACAGACCTGTGGTGTTCATCTTTCAGTGTCCTATTTTTTTTTTTTTTCCTTTTCATACTGTTCATGGGGTTCTCAAGGCAGGAATACTGAGGTTCTTTGCCATTCCTTTCTACAGTGGACCACATTATGTTAGAACTCTCCACCATGACCCATCCATGTTGGGTGGCCCTACTCAGCATGGCTCATACTTTCATTGAGTTAGACAAGGCTGTGGTCCACGTGATTAGATTGGTTAGCTTTCTGTGGTGGTGGTTTTCAGTCTGTCTGCCTCTGATGGAAAAGGATAAGAGGCTTATGGAAGCCTATTGATGGGATAGACTGATTGAGGAGGATACTGGGTCTTGTTCTGATGGTAATGACCATGCTCAGTAAATCTTTAATCCAATTTTCTGCTGATAAGTGGAGCTGTGTTCTCTCCCTTCTATTTATCTGGGGCCAAACTATGGTGGAGGTCATGAAGACAATGGTGATCTTCTTCAAAAGATCCCATGCATGTACTGCTACAGACCATGACCCCAACCCTCAGCAGACCACCACTGACCCATGTATTCCCTGGAGACTCCCGGACACCCACAGGCAAGTCTCCTGTGGGTCACTGTTCCTTGCTCCTTGGTTCTAGTGCACAGGGTTCTGTTGTGCCTTCCAAGAGTCTATTTCCTAGTCCTATGTAAGTTCTGGCAG
Organism: Oryx dammah; assembly: GCF_014754425.2. NCBI lineage: Eukaryota > Metazoa > Chordata > Mammalia > Artiodactyla > Bovidae > Oryx > Oryx dammah. The sequence goes on from NW_024070186.1 coordinate 124,455,106, forward strand.
CTCTATGGAGGTGTTAATGGTGAGCTCCTTCAAGAGGACTTATGCCATACCAACACCCAAAACCCCTGTCCCTGAAGCAGACCACTGCTGACCTGTACCTCCACAGGTGATGCTCAAAGACAGTTCTGTTTCAGTCTTTATAGGATACTGGGTCCTGGTGCACACAAAATTCGTTTGAGCCCTCAGAACATCTCTGGCGGGAATAGGGTTTGATTCTTTGTGAATTCACCCCTCCTACCATCTGGTTGGGGCTTCTCCTTTGCCCTTGGACGTGGGCTATCTCCTCACGGCTGGTCCAGAGAAGTGCAGAAGCTGCTCCTGACCTTGGACATGGGGTATCTATTCACGGCTGCTCCAGCAAAGCACAGGAATTGCTCCTGACCTTCGGTTCAGATCAGTTACTCAGTCGTGTCCGACTCTTTGTGACCCCATGAATCGCAGCATGCCAGGCCTCCCTGTTCATCACCATCTCCCGGTGTTCACTCAGACTCACATCCATCGAGTCGGTGATGCCATCCAGCCATCTCATCCTCGGTCGTTCCCTTCTTCTCCTTCCCCCAATCCCTCCCAGCATCAAAGTCTTTTCCAATGAGTCAACTCTTCACATCAGGTGGCCAAAGTACTGGAGCTTCCTCTTTACCATCATTCCTTCCAAAGAAATCCCAGGGTTGATCTCCTTCAGAATGGACTGGTTGGATGTCCTTGCAGTCCAAGGGACTCTCAAGAGTCTTCTCCAACACCACAGTTCAAAAGCATCAGTTCTTCAGTGCTCAGCCTTCTTCAAAGTCCAAATCTCACATCTATTTATGACCACAGGAAAAACCATAGCCTTGACTAGACAGACCTTAGTCAGCAAAGTAATGTCTCTGTTTTTAAAGATACTATCTAGGATGGTCATAACTTTTCTTACAAGGAGTAAGGATCTTTTAATTTCATGGCTGCATTCACCATCTGCAGTGATTTTGGAGCCCAAAAAAATAAAGTCTGACACTGTTTCCACTGTTTCCCCATCTATTTTCCATGAAGTGATGGGACAGATGCCATGATCTTCATTTTCAGAATGTTGAGCTTTAGGCTAACTTTTTCACTCTCCTCTTTCACTTTCATCAAGATGCTTTTTAGCTCCTCTTCACTTTCTGCCATAAGGGTGCTGTCATCTGCATATCTGAGGTTATTGATATTTCTCCCGGCAAACTTGATTCCAGCTTGTGTTTCTTCCAGCCCAGCGTTTCTCCTGATGTACTCTGCATAGAAGTTAAATAAGCAGGGTGACAATATACAGCCTTGACGTACTGCTTTTCCTATTTGGAACCAGTCTGCTGTTCCATGTCCAGTTCTAACTCTTGCTTCTTGACCTGCATACAGATTTCTCAAGAGGCAGGTTAGGTGGTCTGGTATTCCCATCTCTATCAGAATTTTCCATAATTTATTGTGATCCACACAGTCAAAGGCTTTGGCATAGTCAATAAAGTAGAAATAGATGTTTTTTTCTGGAACTCTTTTGCTTTTTCCATGATCCAGCGGATGTTGGCAATTTGATCTCTGGTTCCTCTGTCTTTTCTAAAAGCAGCTTGAACATCAGGGAGTTCACAGTTCATGTATTGCTGAAGCCTGGCTTGGATAATTTTGAGCATTACTTTACTAGCATGTGAGATGAGTGCAATGTGGTAGCTTGAGCATTCTTTGGCATTGCCTTTCGTTGGAATTGGAATGAAAACTGACCTTTTCCAATCCTGTGGCCACTGCTGAGTTTTCGAAATTTGCTGGCATATTGAGTGCAGCACTTTCACAGCATCATCTTTCAGGATTTGAAACAGCTCAACTGGAATTCCATCACCTCCACTAGCTTTGTTCATAGTGATGCTTTCTAAGGCCCACTTGACTTCACATTCGAGGATGTCTGGATCTAGATTAGTAATCACATCATCATGATTATCTGGGTCTTGAAGTTCTTTTTTGTACAGTTCTTGTGTGTATTCTTGCCACCTCTTCTTAATATCTTCTGCTTCTGTTAGGTCCATGCCATTTCTGTCCTTTATCTAGCCCATCTTTGCATGAAATGTTCCCTTGGTATCTCCAATTTTCTTGAAGAGATCTCCAGTCTTTCCCATTCTGTTCTTTTCCTCTATTTCTTTGCATTGATTGCTGAAGAAGGCTTTCTTATCTCTCCTTGCTATTCTCTGGAACTCTGCATTCAAATGGACATATCTTTCCTTTTCTCCTTTGCTTTTCACCTCTCTTCTTTTCACAGCTATTTGTAAGGCCTCCCCAGACAGCCATTTTGCAGGTATTTTACTCACCCCTCTAAAGAATATTTTGTTTAAAGGGAAAGCATCATTAAGGAATTTGTTCTGAAACCAATAGAATTGTGTTAGCATAAATATTTCTTTATATTGTGTCTCGTGTCAGTTTTATTAAGTATAGTGGATACATAGTTAGATAGCTCGGTATACTGACATAAATAAATTGAAACATAAATTTCTAAATTGAGAAATTTATAAATATGTAGAAATTAAACAAAGCAAAATACATAAGAAATCACAAAGGAAGGTAGAAATACTTTGGGATAAATGGAAATTAAACCAATAATACAAGCTTTAATGTAATATTGTTAAAGCAGTATTGAGAGGGATATTTTTACCTGTAAACACATATTTCAAAAAGAAGAAGTAATTGCAAATTATCATCAATGTTCCAACATTAGGCACTGGAAAAAATGTGAATTAAAAAGAATGCACTCAAAAGGCAAGGGAAAATAAAGATTAAAGAGAAGTTAAATGAAACGTAGAATTAGAAAATAATAGAAAACCCAACCAAGCCAAATTTTGCTATTTTAAAAAGATAAGAAATTTGATAGAAAAAAATCTGCCATGATTGCCAAGAAAAATAAAATAGAAGGCTAGATTACTAACATCATGAATGAAAAAGGGGAAGCACTATAGATACTACAGAAATAAAAATGGATTATAAGGAAGTAGTATACACAACTGAGAGAGTCATTTCCTACATAGATTGATAAGAAGTCTAGGGGTCCCCAAGGAGAGAGGGGTCTGGAATTCTCAAGGAGGAAAAAAGGACAAACTTTTTTTTTTTTTTTTTCCCTCCACATTCCTTAGGGTTATGTATACTGCCTGAGGACAGTCTCTGGATTAAGCCTTCTGGCTAATTCTGTTATCTTAAAATGTAAATTTTGGGAGTAATTTACATATCCAAGGAGCAGTGGCTGCATAGGCAAAGGAGGGCCTAGAGGAGCTATCCCACATTGAAGGTCAAGTAGGGCTGCAGTGAGGAGATACCCTTCCTCCAAGGTAAGGAGCAGTGGCTGCACTTTGCTGGAGCAGCCGTGAAGAGATAACCCACTCCCAAGGCAAGAGAAACCCAAGTTAGACGGTAGGTGTTGCAAGAGGGTGTCAGAGGGCAGACACACTGAAACCATACTCGCAGAAAACTAGTCAAACTAATCACACGAGGACCACAGCCTTGTGTAACTCAATGAAATTAAGCCATGCCCATGAGGCAACCCAAGACGGGCAGGTCATAGTGGAGAGGTCTGACAGAATGTGGTCCAGTGGAGAAGGGAACGGCAAACCACTTCTTCAGTATTCTTGCCTTGAGAACCCCACGAACTATATGAAAAGCAAAATGATAGGATACTGAAAGAGGAACTCCCCAGGTCAGTAGGTGCCCAGCACGCTACTGAAGATCAGTGGAGAAATAACTCCAGAAAGAAAGAAGGGATGGAGCCAAAACAAAAACAATACCCAGCTGTGGATGTGACTGGTGATAGAAGTCAGGTCGATGCTGTAAAGAGCAATATTGCATAGGAACCTGGAATGTCAGGTCCATGAATCAAGGCAAATTGAAAGTGGTCAAACAAGAGATGGCAAGTGTGAACATCAACATTCTGGGAATCAGCGAACTAAAATGGACTGGAATGGGTGAATTTAACTCAGATGAACATTATATCTACTACAGTGGGCAGTAATCACTCAGAAGAAATGGAGTAGCCATCATGGTCAACAAGAGTCCAAAATGCAATACTTGGATGTAATCTCAAAAATGACAGAATGATCTCTGTTCGTCTCCAAGGCAAACCATTCAATATCACGGTAATCCAAGTCTATGCCCCAATCAGTAACACTGAAGAAGCTGAAGTAGATCGGTTCTAGAAGACCTACAAGACCTTTTAGAACTAACACCCCAAAAAGATGTTCTTTTCATTATAGGGGATTGGAATGCAAAAGTAGGAAGTGAAGAAACACCTGGAGTAACAGGTACGTTTGGCCTTGGAGTATGGAATGAAGCAGGGCAAAGACTAATAGAGTTTTGCCAAGAAAATGCACTGGTCATAGCAAACACCCTCTTTCAACAACACAAGAGAAGACTCTATACATGGACATCCCCAAATGGTCAACACTGAAATCAGATTGATTATATTCTTTGCAGCCAAAGATGGAGAAGCTTTATACAGTCAACAAAAATAAGACCAGGAGCTGACTGTGGCTCAGAGAATGAACTCCGTATTACCAAATTCAGACTGAAATTGAAGAAAGTAGGGAAAACCGCTAGACCATTCAGGTATGACCTAAACAAATCCCTTATAATTATACAGTGGAAGTGAGAAATAGATTTAAGTGACTAGATCTGATAGATAGAGTGCCTAATGAACTATGGAATGAGGTTCATGACATTGGACAGGAGACAGGGATCAAGACCACCCCCGTGGAAGAGAAATGCAAAAAAGCAAAATGGCTGTCTGGGGAGGCCTTACAAATAGCTGTGAAAAGAAGAGAGGCGAAAAGCAAAGGAGTAAAGGAAAGATATAAGCGCCTGAATGCAGAGTTCCGAAGAATAGCAAGAAGAGATAAGAAAGCTTTTTTCAGCAATCAATGAAAAGAAATAGAGGAAAAGAACAGAATGGGAAAGACTGGAGATCTCTTCAAGAAAATTGGAGATACCAAGGGAACATTTCATGCAAAGATGGGCTAGATAAAGGACAGAAATGGTCTGGACCTAACAGAAGAAGATGATATTAAGAAGAGATGGAAAGAATACATGCAAGAACTGTACAAAAAAGAACTTCAAGACCCAGATAATCACGAAGGCATGATCACTCATTTAGAGCCAGACATCCTGGAATGTGAAGTCAAGTGGGCCTTAGAAGGCATCACTACGAACAAAGCTAGTGGAGGTGATGGAATTCCAGTTGAGCTATTTCAAATCCTGAAAGATGATGCTGTGAAAGTGCTGCACTCAATATGCCAGCAAATTTCGAAAACTCAGCAGTGGCCACAGGATTGGAAAAGGTCAGTTTTCATTCCAATTCCAAAGAAAGGCAATGCCAAAGAATGCTCAAGCTACCACATTGCACTCATCTCACATGCTAGTAAAGTAGTGCTCAAAATTCTCCAAACCAGGCTTCAGCAATACATGAACTGTGAACTCCCTGATGTTCAAGCTGGTTTTAGAAAAGGCAGAGGAACCAGAGATCAAATTGCCAACATCCACTGGATCATAGAAAAAGCAAGAGAGTTCCAGAAAAACTTCTATTTCTGCTTTATTGACTATGCCAAAGCCTTTGACTGTGTGGATCACAATAAATTATGGAAAATTCTGAAAGAGATGGGAATACCAGACCACCTAACCTGCCTCTTGAGAAATCTGTATGCAGGTCAGGTAGCAACAGTTAGAACTGGACATGGAACAACAGACTGGTTCCAAATAGGAAAAGGAGTACGTCAAGGCTGTATATTGTCACCCTGCTTATTTAACTTCTATGCAGAGTACATCATGAGAAACGCTGGGCTGGAAGAAGCACAAGCTGGAATCAAGTTTGCCGGAAGAAATATCAATAACCTCAGATATGCAGATGACAGCACCCTTATGGCAGAAAGTGAAGAGGAGCTAAAAAGCATCTTGATGAAAGTGAAAGAGGCGAGTGAAAATTTTGGCTTGAAGCTCAACATTCAGAAAACGAAGATCATGGCATCTGGCCCCATCACTTCATGGGAAATAGATGGGGAAACAGTGGAAACAGTGTCAGACTTTATTTTTTTTAGGCTCCAAAATCACTGGAGATGGTGAATGCAGTCATGAAATTAAAAGACGCTTACTCCTTGGAAGAAAAGTTATGACCAACCTAGGTATATATTCAAAAGCAGAGACATTACTTTGCCGACTAAGGTCAATCTAGTCAAGCCTATGGTTTTTCCTGTTGTCATGTATGGATGTGAGATTTGGACTGTGAAGAAGGCTGAGCGCTGAAGTATTGATGCCTTTGAACTGTGGTGTTGGCAAAGACTCTTGAGAGTCCCTTGGATTGCAAGGAGATCCAACCAGTCCATTCTGAAGGAGATCAACCCTGGGATTTCTTTGGAAGGAATGATGCTAAACCTGAAACTCCAGTATTTTGACAACCTCATGCAAAGTGTTGACTCATTGGAAAAGACTCTGATGCTGGGAGGGATTGGGGGCAGGAGGAGAAGGGGACGACCGAGGATGAGATGGCTGTATGGCATTACTGACTCAATGGACGTGAGTCTGAGTGAACTCCAGGAGATGGTGATGGACCGGAAGGCCTGGTGTACTGTGATTCATGGGGTCACAAAGAGTCGGACACGACTGACCGACTGAACTGAACTGAACTGAACTGGTGAGGTCCTTACAACCTCCAGACATTCTTTGGTTTATTAGAGAGTATATAACTCCATTGCTAACAGTAGCAAGGGGGTAGTCTTTCTGCCCCTTTCTGATGTCTATGTAAAAGCTTTAACTATCTCCTTCATATTTTAATAAAACTTTATTACACAAAAGCTCTGAGTGATCAAGCCTCGTCTCCTGCCCTGGATTGAATTATTCTGATCCGGAGGCCAAGAATCCCGGTGTCTTTGCATGATTCAGCAACAACCTTTCACAGCTATATGACAGAAAATTAGATAACTTTTATGAAATAGATATATTTCTTTAAAGCCACAAATTACTAAGATTAGGTCAAGAACAAATAGCAAAGCTGAATATAGTTTCTATAGTAAAGAGACTGAATTATTTAAATACTCCTCAAAAGAACAGACCAATCCAGATGGCATTTCTGGAAAGTTCCAAGAAGCATTTAAGAATTAATAACTATTCTCTTCAGCAGTGGCCACAGGATTGGAAAAGGTCAGTTTTCATTCCAATCCCAAAGAAAGGCACTGCCAAAGAATGCTCAAACTACCACATGATTGCACTCATCTCACATGCTAGTAAAATAATGCTTAAAATTCTCCAGCCAGGCTTCAGCAGTATGTCAACTGTGAACTTCCAGATATTCAATCTGGTTTTAGAGAAGGTGGAGGAACCAGAGATCAAATTGCCAACATCCACGGGATCATAGAAAAAGCAAGAGAGTTCCAGAAAAACATCTATTTCTGCTTCATTGACTATGCCAAAGACTTTGACTGTGTGGATCACAACAAATTGTGGAAAATTCTCCAAGAGATGGGAATACCAGATCACCTATCCTGCTTCTTGAGAAATCTGTATGTAAGTCAGGAAGGAACAGTTAGAACTGGACATGGAAAAACATACTGGTTCTGAATAGGAAAAGTAGTATGTCAAGGCTGTATATTGTCACACTGCTTATTTAACTTATATGCAGAATACATCATGAGAAATGCTGGGCTGGAATCAAGATTGCCAGGAGAAATATCAATAACCTCATATATGCAGATGACACCACACTTATGGTAGAAATTAAAGAAGAACTAATGAGCCTCATGATGAAAGTGAAAGTGGAGAGTGAAAAAGTTGGCTTTAATCTCAACATTCAGAAAACGAAGATCATGGCATCTGGTCCCATCACTTCATGGCAAATAGATGGGGAAACAGTGGATACAGTGGCTGACTTTATTTCTGTGGGCTCCAAAATCATTGCAGATGGTGATTGCAGCCATGAAATTATAAGACACTTACTGCTTGGAAGGAAAGTTATGAACCACCTAGACAGCATATTAAAAAGCAGAAACATTACTTTGCCAACAAAGGTTCATCTAGTCACGGCTATGGTTTTTCCTGTGGTCATGTATGGATGTGAGAGTTGTACTATAATGACAGCTGAGCACTGAAGAATTGATGCTTTTGAACTGTGGTTTGGAGAAGACTCAAGAGTCCCTTGTTCTGCAAGGAGATCTGATCAGTCCATCCTAAAGGAGTTCAGTCCTGGGTGTTCATTGGAAGGACTGAAGTTGAAGCCGAAATGCCAATACTTTGGCCACCTGATGTGTAAAGCTGACTCACTTTAAAAGACCCTGATGCTGGGAAAGTTTGAGGCAGGAGGAGAAGGGGATGACAGAGGATGAGATGGTTGGATGGCATCACTGACTCAGTGGACATGAGTTTTGGTGAACTCCAGGAGTTGGTGATGGATAGGGAGGCCTGGCATGCTGTGTTTCATGGGACATGACCGAGCGACTGAACTGAACTGAACTGAACCGTTCTCCACAAACACAAAATATTCCAACAATGTTAAGAATGTTTCCTTTTCCCCCACAGTCTCTCCGGCATTTAATTATTTAGAGTTTTTAACTGGCCATTCTGACCAGTGTGTAATGGTACATTATTGTTGTTTTAATTTGCATTTCTCAGGCTTCCCATGTGGCACTAATGGTAAAGAACCTACCTGCCAATGCATGAGACTTGAGAATTGTAGGTTTAATCCCTGGTTTGGGAAGATCTCCTGGAGAAGGAAATGGCAACCCACTCCAGTATTCTTACCTTGGAAATTCCATGGACAGAGGAACCTGGTAGGCTACAGTCCTTGTCACACATGACTGAGCACACATCTACAATAATTAATGATAATGGGTATCTTTTCACATTCTTATTTGGCCATCTGTGTATATCATCTTGGAGAAGTGTTTATTAATATTTAGGTCTTCTGCCCATCTTACAATCACATTTTGTTTGCTATAGTTGTTATTGAATTGTAGAAGCTATTTTTATATTTTGGAAATTAAGCACTTGTCAGTTGCAAATATTTTTTTCCAGTCAATAGATTGTCTTTTGGTTTTGTTTATGGTTTCCTTTGCTGTGCAAAATGATTTAAGTTTGATTAGGTCACATTTGTTTATTTTTGCTTCATTTCTATTGTCTTGGTACACTTACACTGTTAGTGGGAATGTAAATTTGTGCAACCACTATGAAAAATATGCACATAATTACTTCAAATGGATTATAATCCAAATATATAGCTCAAAATATACAATGCTTAGAGGAAACTATTGGAGCAAATCTTCATAAGTTTGAGTTATGCAAAGCATTATATATCACACTAAATCACAAGTGACAGAAGAAATCATATATAAACTAGACATCATCAAAATTCAGCCTTTTTGTGTTTTATAGTACCATAAAGAAAGTGAAAAGACAACCTACAGAATAGGATAAGTTTTTTGGAAGTTATACATCTGTTAAAATGCTTGTATCTAGAATATATGAAAGAACTCATACAACTCACTAATAGTTAAAATAACTGAATTTAACTTATTTATTAAACACTAAACATCTGAAAACATCTTTCCAAAAATGATATAAAGTGGTCAACAAGTCTATGAATAAATGCTCAAGATTATTAACCATCAGCAAAATGAAAATCAGTCACAATGAGATACCACTTCACATACACTTAACAACTGTAATCGAAAGACACAGAGTATAAAGATTTGCTGAGGATGCAGAGAAATGGCAACACCATGTATTCCTCAGATTCCCTGGTAGCTCATCTGGTAAGGGCTTCTGTGGTGGCTCAATTCAGTGCAGGAAATCTGGGTAAAATCCGTGGACTGGGAAGATCCCCTGGAGAAGGGAACAGCTACCCACTTCAGTATTCCAGCCTGGAGAATTCCATGGATTATGCAGTCCATAAGGTTGCAAAGTGTCAGACACTACTGAGCAACTTTCACTCTTTCACTTTCATATATTGCTGGTTAGAATGTAAAATGTAAAATGATTCAGTTACTTTGGAAAATGGCAACTTCCCATTACATTAAACATAGAATAATTAGAAATTACACTTCTAAATTTTAGGTATCTAAAATATATGAAAATATATAGCCACACACACAAAATAATACATGCATCAGAATAATACTCAGCAATAAAAAGGAATAAGATACTGAGACACATTACAAGGATAAACCTTGAAAATGTGCCAGCCACAAAAGACCATTTATTATGTAATTCTGCTTTTTAAAATTCTTGAGACCATGAAATCTTCAGTGACAGAAAGTAGATAAATTCCTGCCTATGTCTGGAGGATTGAGGGAGAAATTTAGAGTAACTCTAATTGGCATGTAGTTTTGTTTTCAGCTGATAAAAGTGTTCAAAAAGTATTTGTGGTGGTGGTCATATAAGTGTGAAAAAATCTTAATAAAGATGTATATATATTTTTAATTATGAGGTACTCAAGGTATCAGTTAAATTTATTCAGTCTTTCTCGATTATTTCTTTTATCTCCAGATACCTAGTTCAGCTTGAGAGCTAATTTCTGGAAGTGTAATATACATCTTTAATATCTATCTTTTTAATTTAGATTGCTTCCTCAAATTTACCCTTTCTTATTCTATTGATTTTACATTTTTATATTCATGTTTTTTAAGTTAACATTCTCTTATTTTACTGAAATTGTATCTTCTTAATACTCTCTGGGATTTTATTTTTATCCAGTTCTTCATTTTCTTTCTTCTTCAAGTTATCTCTTTCTCTTTGTTTATTGTTTATATATTTGTTGTCTCTGTGTGTGTGTTTTCAGTTTGGATATCCTGGGCTTTGTCTTCCATGCTAGAATTTTCTTCAAATATCAGGCAAGCAAAAGGAATTCTGTTCCTTTTTCAGTCTTATCACTGGTGGATTACTGTTAGGATGATTCTGTATATATCTGTCTTTTATGCTGGGGTAGTTGTGCTAAAAGAAATAGGATTTTATTCTGGAATTCAATTCCTACATTATCTCTTCCAGTTCTCTGAAAAGAGTTTATCGATCAGTTTCTTAAGAAAAAAAATTGTGTGTGTGTGTGTGTGCGTGTGTGTAGTCACTGGTGGAAAATTACCTGATACTTTGAATACAGCCATGGGATAAGGATAGTGTAAGACTGCCACATATGCTCATCTTCAAATTTAGGTCAGCTTTTAGTTTTTTTTTAATATTTCCAATCAAAATTGGCTCCATCTGCTCTAAGAACAGTTTCTCTCTAAAGCTATCCAGGATAGATTGTATTTCTGCTTCCTTAAATCCCATTCATACATGATTTGGGAATCATATGCTTTGTTTAAATCCATCAGCATTATTGCATCATTTGAATCTTCAAAAATGCAGTTCTTTCCTGCATTGATATCTTTCATCTTATGTTTTGTTTCTGTGAATTTAAACTTTACTGGATTTTCAAAAATGAATTTGGAATTTCAGAAAATCATGGACATAGTATGTGCCCCCTCTATGTTATATTAATTTATAGGTTTCTTTTTTTATTATAAAAGAAGTGGTGTGTTATGATGGTATAATAAATTTTTTTTTATATGTATACTCTATGAGACTAAGAATTTTTTATGTCACTCTGGCTCAAACTAGGAATTGTTAGTGTAAAGTTCAGAGTTATATGTGTCACAAGAAAGAAATTATTTGGGGGTAAAGAGTTATATATATAAATGCTGTGTGTATTCTTTGACAAACTAGGGATAAAATTACCATTAGGGCTTCCCTAGTGTCTCAGATGGTAACAATCTGCCTATAATGCAGGAGAACCAGGTTCAATCCCTCGGTTGGGAAGATTCCTGGAGAAGGGAATGGCTAACTCAATGCAGTTCCTGGACAAAGTAGGAATAAAACTACCATATGTCCCAGGAATCCCATACTAGATTATTCTGAGAAATACTGGGAATATTCTGAGAAAACTATGATTCAAAAGGGAACTGAAAAGCCTTTTGATGAAAGTGAAAGGGGAGAGTGAAAAAGTGGGCTTACAGCTCAACATTCAGAAAACGAAGATAATGGCATCTGGTGCCCTCACTTTATGGGAAATAGATGGGGAAACAGTGGAAACAGTGTCAGACTATTTTGGGGCCTCCAAAATCACTGCAGATGGTGATTGCAGCCATGAAATTAAAAGACACTTACTCCTTGGAAGGAAAGTTATGACCAACCTAGATAGTATATTCAAAAGCAGAGACATTACTTTGCCAACAAAGGTCCATCTAGTGAAGGCTATGGTTTTTCCTGTGGTCATGTATGGATGTGAGGGTTGGACTGTGAAGAAAGCTGAGGGCCAAAGAATTAATGCTTTTGAATTGTGGTGTCGAAGAAGATTCTTGAGAGTCCCTTGGACTGCAAGGAGATCCAACCAGTCCATTCTAAAGGCAATCAGTCCTGGGTGTTCATTGGAAAGACTGATGCTAAAGCTGAAACTCCAATACTTTTGTCACCTCATGTGAAGAGTTGACTCATCAGAAAAGACTCTGATGCTGGGAGGGATTGAGGGCAGGTGAAGAAGGGGACGACAGAGGATGAGATGGCTCAATGGCATCACTGACTCAATGGACATGAGTTTGAGGGAACACTGGGAGTTGGTGATGGACAGGGAGGCCTAGTGTGCTGCAATTCATGGGCTTGCAAAGAGTCAGACACAACTGAGCTGAATTGAACCCCAATATTCATTGCAACACTATTTACAATAGCTAGGACATGAAAGCAACCTATATTTCCACCAACAGATGAATGGATAAAGCGGTTGTGGTACACATATAAAATAGAATATTACTCAGCCATAAAAATGAGCAAAGTTGAGGACATTGTAATGAGGTGGATGAACCTAGAGATGTTATACAGAGTGAAGTAAGTCATAAAAGTAAATATATATTAAAGAATATATATGAAATCTAGAAGATGGTGCTGATGAACCTATTTACAGAGAAAAATGGAGACCAGATGTAGAGAATGAACCTGTGGACACCATGGGGGAAGGAGAGAGTAGAACAAAATGAGAAAGCAGCACTGACATATATACGCTATCAAGTGTAAAACAGATAACCAAAGGGAAGCAGCTTTATAACACAGGGAGCTAGCCTGGCACTCTGAGATGAACCAAACTGGTGGGTTGTGAGGGGATGAAGAAGAAATATATATATAATTATGACTCATTTGCATTGTTGTTCAGCAGAAACCAATGCAACATTGTGAAGTAATTATCCTCTAATAAATAAATAAAGAATATCCCTCTCACTAGCAGGCACACTGAGCGCGACAGAGAGGAGCTACCCCACGTCGGAAGTCAGGGGCAGCGGCCTAGAGTGCCAGACTGCAACGGTGCAGAAATGGCAGAGAGGAGCTACCCTGCGTCTGAGATCAGTGGCGGCCGGGAGGAGCTACACCACGTCTGAGGTCAGTGGCGGCTGGGAGGAGACACCCCACATCCGAGGCAAGTGGTGGCTGGGAGGAGACACCCCAAGTCCAAGGTCTGGGGCGTCCAGGAGAAGCCACCTCACACACGAGGCCAGGGGTGGTGACCCTGAGGAGCCACTCCAAGCCCGAGGCCAGGGCCTGCAGCCGGAAAGAGCAACCCGAGGAGTGATGGCTACGCAGGCCCAGGAGGGCCTAGAAGAGTTTTCCCACATTGAAGGTCAGGAATGGCGGTGGTAAGGAGATACCCCTCCTCCAAGGTAAGGCGCAGCGGCTGTGTTTTGCTGGAGCAGCCGTGAAGAGATACCCCACGCCTAGGTAAGAGAAACCCAATTAAGATGGTAGGTGTTGCAACAGGGCATCAGAGGGCAGACACACTGAAATCATACTCACAGAAAACTAGTCAATCTAATCACACTAGGACAACAGCCTTGTCTAACTCAATGAAACCAAGCCAAGCCTGCAGGGCAACCCAAGATGGGTGTGTCATGGTGGAGAGGTCTGACAGAATGTGGTCCACTGGAGAAGGGAATGGCAAGCCACTTTAATATTATTGCCTTGAGAACCCCATGAACAGTATGAAAAGGCAAAATAAATAGGATACCCAAAGAAGAACTCCCCAGGTCATTAGGTGCCCAATAGGCTACTGGAGATCAGTGGAGAAATAACTCCAGAAAGTATGAAGAGACAAAGCCAGGGCAAAACAATACCCAGATGTAGATCTGACTGGTGATAGAAACAAGGTCCGATGCTGTAAAGGGCAATATTACATAGGAACCTGGAATGTCAGGTCCATAAATCAAGGCAAATTGAAAGTGGTCAAACAAGAGATGGCAAGGGTGAACGTTGACATTCTAGGAATCAGAGAACTAAGATGGACTGGAATGGGTGAATTTAACTCAGATGAACATTATATCTACTACTGCGGGCAGGAATCCCTCAGAAGAAATGGAGTAGCCATCATGGTCAACAAGAGTCCGAAATTCAGTACTTGGATGCAATCTCAAAAACGACAGAATGATCTCTGTTGGTCTCCAAGACAAACCATTCAATATCACAGTTATCCAAGTCTATGCCCCAACCAGTAACGCTGAAGAAGCTGAAGTTGAATGGTTCTATGAAGACCTACAAGACCTTTTAGAACTAACACCCCAAAAAGATGTCCTTTTCATTATAGGGGACTGGAATGCAAAAGTAGGAAGTCAAGAAACACCTGGAGTAACAGGCACATTTGGCCTTGGAATGTGGAATGAAGCAGGGCAAAGACTAACAGAGTTTTGCCAAGAAAATGCACTGGTCATAGCAAACACCCTCTTCCCACAACACAAGAGAAGACTCTATACATGGACATCCCCAAATGGTAAACACCGAAATCAGATTGATTATATTCTTTGCAGCCAAAAATGGAGAAGCTCTATACAGTCAACAAAAACAAGACCAGGAGCTGACTGTGGCTCAGATCATGAATTCCTTATTATGAAATTCAGACTTAAATTGAAGAAAGTAGGGAAAACCGCTAGACCATTCAGGTATGTCCTAAATCAAATCGCTTATGATTATACAGTGGAAGTGAGAAATAGATTTAAGGGCCTAGATCTGATAGATAGAGTGCCTGATGAACTATGGAATGAGGTTCGTGACACTGTAAAGGAGATAAGAATCAAGACCATTCCCATGGAAAAGAAATGCAAAAAAGCAAAATGGCTATCTGGGGAGGCCTTACAAATAGCTGTGAAAAGAAGAGAGGTGAAAAGCCAAGGAGAAAAGGAAAGATATAAGCATCTGAATGCAGAGTTCCAAAGAATAGCAAGAAGAGATAAGAAAGCCTTCTTTAGCAATCAATGCAAAGAAATAGAGAAAAGGAACAGAATGGGAAAGACTAGAGATCACTTCAAGAAAATTAGAGATACCAAGGGAACATTTCATGCAAAGATGGGCTCGATTAAGGACAGAAATGGCCTGGACCTAACAGAAGCAGAAGATATTAAGAAGAGGTGGCAAGAATACATGCAAGAACTGTACAAAAAAGATCTTCATGACCCAGATAATCATGATGATGTGATTACTAATCTAGAGCCAGACATCCTGGAATGTGAAGTCAAGTGGGCCTTAGAAAGCAACACTATGAACAAAGCTAGTGGAGGTGATGGAATTCCAGTTGACCTATTTCAAATCCTGAAAGATGATGCTGTGAAAGTGCTGCACTCAATATGCCAGCAAATTGGGAAAACTCAGCAGTGGCCACAGGACTGGAAAAGGTCAGTTTTCATTCCAATTTCAAAGAAAGGCAATGCCAAGAATGCTCAAACTACCTCACAATTGCACTCATCTCACAAGCTATTAAAGTAATGCTCAAAATTCTCCAAGCCAGGCTTCAGCAATATGTGAACCGTGACTCCCTGATGTTAAAGCTGGTTTTAGAAAAGGCAGAGGAACCAGAGATCAAATTGCCAACATCTGTTGGATCATGGAAAAAGCAAGAGAGTTCCAGAAAAAACATCTATTTCTGCTTTATTGACTATGCCAAAGCCTTTGACTGTATGGATCACAATCAACTGTGGAAAATTCTGAAAGAGATGAGAACACCAGACCACCTAACCTGCCTCTTGAGAAATCTGTATGCAGATCAGGAAGTAACAGTTAGAACTGGACATGGAACAACAGACTGGTTCCAAATAGGAAAAGGAGTACGTCAAGGCTGTATATTGTCACCCTGCTTATTTAACTTCTATGCAGAGTGCATCATGAGGAATGCTGGACTGGAAGAAACACAAGCTGGAATCAAGATTGCTAGGAGAAATATCAATAACCTCAGATATGCAGATGACACCACCCTTATGGCAGAAAGTGAAGAGGAGCTAAAAAGCCTCTTGATGAAGGTGAAAGAGGAGAGCGAAAAAGTTGGCTTAAAGCTCAACATTCAGAAAACGAAGATCATGGCATCCGGTCCCATCACTTCATGGGAAATCGATGAGGAAACAGTGGAAACAGTGTCAGACTTTATTTTTTTAGGCTCCAAAATCACTGCAAATGGTGACTGCAGCCATGAAAATATAAGACGCTTACTCCTTGGAAGAAAAGTTATGACCAACCTAGATAGTATATTCAAAAGCAGAGACATTACTTTGCCGACTAAGGTCAATCTAGTCAAGGCTATGGTTTTTCCTGTGGTCATGTATGGGTGTTAGAGTTGGACTGTGAAGAAAGCTGAGCGCCGAAGAACTGATGCTTTTGAACTGTGTTGTTGGAGAGGACGCTTGAGAGTCCCTTGGACTGCAAGGAGATCCAACCAGTCCATTCTGAAGGAGATCAACCCTGGGATTTCTTTGGAAGGAATGATGCTGAAGCTGAAACTCCAGTACTTTGGCCACCTCATGCGAAGAGTTGACTCATTGGAAAAGACTCTGTTGCTGGGAGGGATTGGGGGCAGGAGGAGAAAGGGACGACTGAGGATGAGATGGCTGGATGGCATCACAGACTCGATGGACATGAGTCTGTGTGAACTCCGGGAGATGGTGATGGAAACGGAGGCCTGGCGTGCTGCAATTCATGGGGTCGCAAAGAGTGGGACACGACTGAGTGACTGAACTGAACTGGTAAAATATATATACTGCTCTGTAGATAGTAATCAGTCAATATGAGTGAAATAGTGATTCAGAAACATTTATTGAGAAAATTTGGCATGACTTGCCCTTAATCGACACTTTAAAAGTGGTATCTGAGCAAGAAAATTATTGTACTTGGGTTAGCATTTTTATAAATTAAACTGCCTATTAGAAGAGCATTTCAAGAAAGATGAGCCAACCCTTTGTTTCTCCCTTATGGAATTCCTACAGAAAACAAGAACCTTTAACATGAAACAATTAAAACACTATCCCTTATGGCCTGGAAGAGGATCTGGTGCCTGTTATGTTTATGATATCATCGTAAGTGTGCTCAAAGAATACTAAATAACAAAAATTTTCACTGAGTAACAGAATCATCAAATAGACCAAATTTTATTCTGAGAAGAGGTCAGAAACAATCTGTCCAATATAGGAATCCAGGTCATCTGGGATTTGGTAGTCATTTAAAAAATGTCTAATAAAGTCTGTAGAGAAATAAAAAAAAAAAAAATAGAAAAGGTAGCCTATCACTTACTTTGAAACAATTGCACAGTAATATCATGTAAAATAAGGCATTCATACCATTGTCTCACTGCACTAATGTCTTATAGAACTACATTACTAATTATGGAAATAATTTATTTGACCTCTCAGTCTGTAATATAAATATTATAACACTAAAAGATTCTTAAGTGTGTGTGTGTGTGTGTGTGTGTTGAGTCACTCAGTCGTGTCCAACTCTTTGCGACCCCATGGACTGTACTCTGCCAGACTCTTCTGTCCATGAGATTTTCCAGGCAAGAATACTGGAGTGGGTTGCCATTTCCTTCTTCACAGTGTTTTGAGAAGATAATTAAAATTTTGGTAGCAATTAAAAAATTATAACATAATTTATACTCAATAAATCCTTATCATAGAGTACATTAGAACTTTTCTCAATAAGAAAATTTGGAGGTAGTAAGAAAATGGCACAAAGTTTGTTTTTTTTTTTTGTAGTCATTTAAAAACTAAATATGCATTTAACATTACTGAACAGAGATTTTTCCAAAGTTATTCGATCATGGAATACTGATAGCTTATGGTGAATGACGTTGGATTCAGAATCCCCAAGAAAGAAGATTTAGCTTCTGGATCAGGGACCAGGCTTGATCACAAGAGCTTTGGGGCAGCAGAGTTTTAATAAAGTATAAAAAGGGACAGAGAAAGCTTCTGACACAGACCTCAGAAGTGGAATGAAGAGTGTCCCGATTGCTAGTCTTAGCAAGGGAGCTATATAATTTTTTAATTGGTTATTACAATAAATCAAAATAATGTCTCAAGGTTGTAGAGATCTTACTAGACAAACTCCCATAATAAATATTTTAAGGTAGCATTTTAAGATATCTTCACAACCCAGATAATCATGATGGTGTGATCACTCACCTAGAGTCACATTCCTAGAATGCAAACTCAAGTGGGCCTTAGGAAGCATCACTACAAACAAATCTCAGGGAGGTGATGGGATTCCAGTTGACCTATTTCAAATCCTGAAAGATGTTGCTGTGAAAGAGCTGCACTCAATATGCCAGCAAATTTGGAAAACTCAGCAGTGGCAACAGGACTGGAAAAGGTCAGTTTTCATTCCAATCCCAAAGAAAGGCAATGCCAAAGAATCCTCAAACTACCACACAATTACACTCATCTTACACGCTAGTAAAGTAATGCTGAAAATTCTCCAAGCCAGACTTCAACAATATGTGAACCATGAACTTCCAGATGTTCAAGCTGGTTTTAAAAAAGGCAGAGGAACAAGAGATCAAAAGGCCAACATCCACTGGATCATTGAAAAAGCAAGAGAGTTCCAGAAAAACATCTATTTCTGCTTTATTGACTATGCCAAACCTTTGACTTTGTGGATCACAACAAACTGTTGAAAATTCTGAAAGAGATGGGAATACCAGACCACCTGACCTGCCTCTTGAGAAATCTATATGAAGGTCAGGAAGGAATAGTTAGAACTGGACATGGAAAATCAGACTGGTTTTAAATAGGAAAAGGAGTATGTCAAGGCTGTATATTGTCACCCTGCTTATTTAACTTATAGGCAGAGTACATCATGAGAAACTGGATGAAACACAAGCTGCAATCAAGATTTCTGGGAAAAACTTCAATAACCTCAGATATGCAGATGACACCATCCTTATGGCAGAAAGTGAAGAAGAACTAAAGAGCCTTTTGATGAAAGTGAAAGAGGTAAGTGAAAACTTAAAACTCAACATTCAGAAAACAAAGATCATGGCATTCAGTCCCATCAGTTCAGTTCAGTTCAGTTCAGTTCACTCTCTCAGTCGTGTCCAACTATTTGCGACCTCATTAACCGCACCACGCCAGGCCTCCCTGTCCATCACTAACTCCCAGAGTCCACCCAAACCCATGTCCATTGTGTCAGTGATGCCATCCAACCATCTCATTCTCTCATTCCCCTCTCCTCCTGCCCTCAATCTTTCCCAGCATCAGAGTCTTTTCTAATGAGTCAACTATCTGTGTCAGGTGGCCAAAGACTGGAGTTTCAGCTTCAACATCAGTCTCTCCAGTGAACACTCAGGATTGATTTTTGGGATGGAGTGGTTGGATATCCTTGTAGTCCAAGGGACTCTCGAGTCTTCTTTAACACCACAGTTCAAAAGCTTCAATTCTTCGGCACTCAGCTTTCTTTATAGTCCAACTCTCACATCCATACATGACGACTGGAAAAATCAAAGCTTTGACTAGATGGACCTTTGTGGGCAAAGTAATGTTTCAGTTTTTTAATATGCTGTCTAGTTTGGTCATAACTTTCCTTCCAAGGAGTAAGCATCTTTTAATTTCATGGCTACAATCACCATTAGCAATGATTTTGGAGCCCAGAAAAATATGACAGATAGAAGGAGAAACAGTGGAAACAGTGGCAAGGTTAATTTTGAAAGGCTCCTAAATCAAAAGACACTTGCTCCTTGGAAGAAAAGCTATGACCAACCTATACAACAAATTAAAAAGCAGAGACCTTATTTTGCCAACAAAGGTCCATCTAGTCAAAGCTATAGTTTTTCCAGTAGTCTGTATAAATGTGAGAGTTGCACTATAAAGAAAGCTGATCACCAAAGAACTGATGATTTTAAACTGTGGTGTTGGAGAAGACTCCTGAGAACCCTTGGACTGCAAGGAGATCCAACCAGTCCATCCTAAAGGAAATCAGTCCTGAATGCTCATTAGAAGGACTGATGTTGAAGCTGAAACTCCAGTACTTTGGCCACCTGATGTGAAGAGCTGACTTATATTAAAAGACCCTTATGCTGGGAAAGATTGAAGGCTAGAGGAGAATGTGATGACAGAGGATGAGATGTTTGGATGGCATCGTTGACTCAATGGACATGAGTTTGAATAATCTCCAGGAGTTGGTGAAAGACAGGGAGGCCTGGAATGCTGCAGTCCATGGGGTCACAAAGAGTCAGACACTGAAGGACTGAAGTGAAGTGAACTGAACTGAGACCTACTCCCATAATAAACATTTTAAGATAACAGGATTAGTCAGAATGTTTTCAAGAAGGAGAAACTGTCTTCAAGCAGGATATATTGTTGTTGCATAATCCTTAGCAGAGTTTAATTTGATTTGTTTGCTGTGTAATCATCAGCTCCATTTTAAAGGGAAAAAAAATGTTTTATGTGACTAAAGACTAAGGAATGAAAAAAAAAAAAAAAGGGTTTTTCCTTTTCTCCTCTTGGAAAATTCTGGACCCCTATCTCCTCTTCAAAAGCCACAGACCACTTGCTCCTCCTTGGGGACAGCAGACTTATCTACCTGCCTAGTAAGTGACTCTCTCAATACCTTGTAGAAAGAAGCCACTAAGTGATAATATGGAAGTGGAATCTCACTTATTATACCAGAAGCAACAATAGTTTGAAAGAATAAGTGCCCCCTTTCAATGTAATGCATTTTTTTTAGTAATGCATTTTTTATTGTGATAAAATACATATAACATTTTCCATTAATAACTATATTCACAATTCTGGTCAGCCATTGCCATATCTAGTTCCTGTTGACATTCATTACTTCAAAAGAAATTCTGCTCCAGTAAGTAGCCAGTCATTCCCCATTCACTTCTCCACCAAGCCTAGGAAATGACTAATCTGTGTTCTGTCTCTGTGGATTTGTCTATTTGGGATCTTTAATATAAAGAGAATCATGCTATATTTGTTTTTTGTTATTCAGTTTTTAAAAATATTATTATATTTTGTAATTTTTGTTATGTATTTAATAAATATGTCATTAGTCAAGGCTTTTGAGAGGCAGAAACTGAGATGACATTATATTGCAATAGACATGTCACAGGAATTTTCTCTGGAAGTGGGAGGAAGGGGTGGGAGAGAGGGAGAGCCATTGCAATGAGAAGCAGTTCTGAACTTTGTGAAGGAGAGAGAGAACAAAGAAGGATTACATAGGCAGAAGCCAGACTATAGTCCAGTTTATAGATTAAGTAAATTTAATTATTTTGTTGTTGATATTATTATTTGTTTTCCCCAAATATGTAGTCCTGTATTAATTACCTTTTTATTATATTTAATCATTTTAAATGAACATTTATTCACACTTTAGTATATGTGAAATTTAGCAGTGTGTCTAAAGGTTTATAAATGCTATTTTACTTTAGATTTCTCATATTTCCTAGTAGAGTAGGTAAGGGTTGGGTTTCTTAAGTTAACAATCTTCCCTAAAAGTACTTTGAACATTTTACCTAGTTTACTTGAAATTTTGAAGATTTAAACACTTGAAGGTTTATATGGTTACAAAAAGACAAAATGAATTGGATTATATTCTTCTTTTGACAAAAAGTGACCATGTAAATCTTCTCATTTTTAGTAACACTATACATGTATGATTATAGAAATAAAATTATTTTGAAATTTTATCTTCATAAGATTCTACATTATACATAATAAAACCATTTTGAATAGTGATTAATTTGTCAAAAGTTATTTTGACTGATATACCTCAATCTGACTACTTGATTTATCAAGTAAGTGGCATAAATCAGAGTGAAAATGAGTGGGTTTGACATATATATCAAATCTTTGGAATGGAAAATGGAAGAGTGATGTCTGCTTTAAGAGAAGCTTCTTCATCCTGTGTGTCCTTACCTAACTTGCATCCTCCAACTTCAACTCTGTCAGAAAGTAATTTTGAAGAAACCATTGAAGTTTTGAAAATTTTAAAAGCTCATGTTTTTATTTTGTGTTCTTTTATGTGACTGACAGTAAACTCTGACATAATGAATCAATGACAGAGGAAATATCTATTAAATCAAGGATTCTTCTCCAATTTGCAACACTATTACTATACATATACATAGGATGGATTTTTAGAGTTTGACTTTTGAAGCTCATTTAGCAACAAGGAAAACTATGAAAACTTGATTGTAAAACTAAGTTTACCAAGGAAAATAGAAGTCATCATTATTTTATTTTTAAAATTTTATTTTTATTTCTCCAGAGTTAGTTCTCATTTTAAAAGGTCTCCAATAATTGTTTCTTAAATGAGTTAAAATATTAAATATTTCATTAAAAAAAATCAGAGATTCTTCATTCTATTTCTCTGAGACACTAATATGGCACCTAGAGAGAATGATGTAAAAATTAAAAAAGAAAAACAAACTTACTTTTCTAGATTATCACATTTTTAGAGGACTATAAGTGAATAATACAGGTTATCTGAAGAGCATGCATTTCCCTTCCTTTTTATTGAGGTATACTTGACATACAATATTATATTTGCTTCAAGTGTACAATATAGAGATTTTTTTATTTGTATATATTGCAAAGTGATCACTGTAGTAAGTCTAGTTAGCATTCATTAACAGATATGGTTATAGGTTTTGTTTTGTTTTGTTTTGTTTTTCTTTTCCCCTTGTGATGAGAATTTTTAATATCTACTCTTCTGGTAACTTTCAAATATTTAACACAGTTTTCTTTTTTTTAACTATAGTCACCATTCTGTGCCTCTCATTTCTGTGACTTATTAATAACTGAAAGTGTTCACTTTTGACTTTCTTCTCTAATTTCTCTTACCACCTACAACATTGTGCCTCTGGCAACCACCGATCTCTCCTCTGAATCTATGAGCTTGTTTTTTGTTGTTGCTTAGACTCCAAATATGTGAGAAATTTGGTCTTTGTTTTATTTATTTCACTTAGCATAATACTCCCAGTTCCATCCATGTTGTCACAAACGGCAAAATTTTGTTTTTCTGGTTAAATGATATTCCAGGCTTCTGTCCCTGCTGGTGGGCTGCCTCCTGCCTTCCTGGAATATCTTTTAGCCATAAAAAAAAAAAAAAAAAAGACAAAATCTTATGCCACATATTATTTATTCATTCAATCTATCAACTAAGGTGGCTTCCATATTTTGGACATTGTAAGTACTGCTGTAATGAAGACTGGGATGTATATATCTTTTTAAATTACTGTTCTCATTTCCTTTGGATAAATGCCAAAAATTGGAATTCAATACAGTTTAATCTCTCAGTTATGTCCGACTCTTTGTGACTCCATGGACTGAAGCACGCCAGGCTTCCCTATCCATCATCAACTTCCAGAGCTTGCTCAAACTCAAGTCCATTGAGTCACTGTTGCCATCCAATCATCTCATTCTCTATCATCCCCTTCTCCTCCTGCCTTCAATCTTTCCTAGCATCAGAGTCTTTTCAAATGAGTCATTTCTACATATCAGGTGGCCAAAGTATTGGAGCTTGGAGCTTGGAGCTTGAGTCCTTCCAGTGAATATTCAGGACTGATTTCCTTTAAAATGGACAGATTGGATCTCCTTGCAGTCTAAGGAACTCTCAAGATTCTTCTCCAACACCGCAGTTCAAAAGCATCAATTCATCGGCGCTCAGCTTTTTTATGGTCCACCTCAAACATCCATATGTGACTACTGGAAAAGCCATAGGTTTGACTGGACAGAACTTTTTTGGCAAAGTCATGTCTCTGCTTTTTAATAAGCTGTCTAGTTTGGTCATAGCTTTGCTTCCTAGGAGTAAGTGTCTTTTAATTTCATGGCTGCAGTCACCATCTGCGGTGATTCTGGAGCCCAAGAAAATTAAGCTTATCACTGTTTCCATTTTTTCCACATCTATTTGCCATGAAGTGATAGGACCAGATGCAATGATCTTAGTTTTCTGAATGTTGAGTTTAAGCCAACTTTTTCACTCTCCTCTTTCACTTTCATCAAGAGGCTCTTCATTTTCTCTTTGCTTTCTTCCATAATGGTGGTGTTATCTGCATAACTGAGGTTATTGATATTTCTCCCAGCAATCTTGATTCCAGCCTGTGCTTCATCCAGGCTGACATTCACATGATGTACTCTGCATATAAGTTAAATAAGCAGGGTGACAATATACAGTCTTGACATACTCCTTTCCCAATTTGGAACCAGTCAGTTGTTCCAAATTGAAATTAATTGATCATATAGTATTGAAATTATTTTATATGTATTTTATAAAATTGGAATTAATGGGTCATATAGTAATACTACTTTATTTTTGTTTTAAACTCCATATTGTTTCCCATACTGGCTGCACCAATTTATATTCCAACAAATAGAGCACAAGAACTCCCTTTTCTTCACATCTTAGGCAACACTTGTTTTTTCTTGTCTTTTTTAAAAATAATAACCATTCTAAAAGATGTGAGATGACATTGCATTGTGGAATTAGTTTTCATTTTCCTGATGATTATGAATGTTAAATATCTTTTAATGCACCTGGTTTCCATCTGTGTCTTCATTGGAAAAATATCTAATCAGATTCTCTGCCTGTTTTAATATCACATTTTTTTTTTTATTTTTTGGTATTGAGTCATATGAATCCTTTATATAGTTTGAATACTAACTCCTTATCAGATGTCTGATTTGAAAATATTTTCTTTCATTCTCCAGGTTTTTTTTTTTTTTCATTTTGTTAACAATGTCCTTTGCTGTGCAAAAACTTTTTGTTTGTGGTAGTCCCACTTTTTGAATTTTGCCTTTCTTTCCTTTACTTTTGGTAATCAATGTAAAATATACATATATGATATATTTATCACCAACACCTTGTCAGGGAGTTTACCACCTATGGTTTCTTTTAGTCATTTTATGTTTTCAGATGTTACAATTAAGTTCTTAATCTATTTTGAGTTAGCCTTTGTGTATGTTGTACAATAGTGATCCAGTTCATTCTTTTGAATGTTACTGTCCATTTTCCCCAGAACCATTTATTGAAAAGACTGTCCTTTCTCCATTGTATATTTTTGGTATCTATATAGTAAATTGAGTAACCATGTATACATGGGTTTATTTTTTGTCTATCTATTTATTCTGTTCCAGTGATCCATGCATTTGTTTTAATGCCAAAATCATACTATTTTGATTTCTATAGCTTTGTAATGTAGTTTAAAGTCAGGGAACATGATGAAATACATTTATATATATTGATTTATGTCCTGCAATTTTTCTGAATTTCTTTATTAGTTCTAACACTTTTTGGCTGGACTCTTTAATGTTTTCTTTATATAGTATGATGTCTTCTGCAAATATTAAGAGTTTCATTCTTTATTTCCAGTTTGTATGCCTTTTATTTTTTGTTTTACCTAATTACTCTGGCTAGGATTTCCAGTCCTATGCTGAATAAAAATGGTGAGAGTGTCATCCTTGTCATGTTATTGGTCTTAGAGGAAAAGCTTTAAGATTTTCACCCTAAGTATTACGTTAGCTGTGGACTTTCATATATGGTTTTTATTATGCTGAGGTGCATTTGCTTCTTACCCACTTTGTTCAGTAATGTTATCATGACTGGATGTTGAATTCTTTTTTTTTTTTTTTGCATTGCAATTATCATGATTTGTTCTTTAGTTACTGAATTGTGGGTGTTGAACAATTCTTTCATCTCAGATTAAATCCTAAGTGACAATGGCATATCATATTTTAATGTATCACTGAATTAAGTTTGCTAATATTTTGTTGAGGATTTTTGCATCTATGTTCATCAAAGAAAGGACCTGTGATTTTTTTTTTTTTCTTTTTTTCCCCCTGTGAAGGCCTTGTCCGGTTTTGGTATCAGGGTAATGCTGACATTGTAAAATGAGTTTGGAAGTTTCCTTCTTTTTCTATTTTCTTTGGAAGAGTTTGTGGGAAAAATAGTATTAATTCTTCTTTGAATGTTTGGTAGAATTTGCCAGTGATGTCATGCTTAATGCCAGGGTGAACAAATCACAGGCTGGAATCAAGATTGCTGGGAGAAATATCAACTACCTCCAATTTTCAGATGATACCACTCTAATTGCAGAAAGTGAAGAGGGATTAAAGAGCCTCTTGATGAAGGTGAAAGAAGAAAGTGAAAAAATTTGTTTAAAACTCAACATTCAAAAAACTAAGATCATGGCATCTGGTCCTATCACTTCATGGCAAATAGACGTGGAAAAGTGGAAGCAGTGACAGATTTTCTCTTTTGGGGCTCCAAAAATCACTGCTGACTGTAACTGCAACCATGAAATTTAAAGACACTTGCACATTGGAAGGAAATCTATGACAAACCTAGAGAGCATATTCAAAAGCAGAAACATCAATTTTGCTTGTCTTTTTGAAGAATCAGCTTTTGGTTTCATTGATGTTTTCTATTGTCTCTATTTCACTCATTTCTGTTCTGACCTTTGTTAGTTTATTTTCTTTTACTAATTTGGGGCTTTATTGATTCTTTTTTTCCTATTTCTTTGAGTTGTAAAAATAGTTTTTTTTTTATTTGAGATTGTTTTTGTTTCTTGAAGTAGACATTTATTTCTGTGTACTTCTCTTAAAACTATTTTTTCTGTATACATTTTGGTAAGTTTTATTTCCATTTTTATTTGTGTCAGTGTATTTTTGTTCTCTTTTAATTTTTTGTTGACCCATCAGTTGTTCATTAAATTTGCTGTGTAATTTCCACATATTTGTGAATTTTCTTCTTGTAATTGATTTCTAATTTCATGCCGTCATTGTCAAAAATGCTTTATATGTTTTCAGTCTTTTTAAATTTGTTAAGACTAGTTTTGTGACCTAATATATGATGTATCCTGGAAAACGTGCCATGTGTGCTTGGGAAAAAAATAAAATTGTATATCCTGTGTCATTTAAGGTGTATATTTTCTTAATGATTTTCTGTCTAGATAATCTATCCATTGATGTAAGTGGGGTATTAAAATTCTTTACTTTGTTTAGTTGCCATCTACTTCTCTATTTAGATTTATGAATATTTGTGTTATGTATTTGGCTGTTCCTGTGTTGGGTGCATAAATATTTTCAAATGTTATATTGGGATGTTTTTCAGTCTGATATTTGTACAGTGCCCTGGGTATGTAGTCGCCCAATAACTGACTCTCTTATTGTTACCATCCATGGAACCCAGAAATACAAGTCCCCCTGGAATCCAGTTCCATCAATCAAGGGGTGTATTCTGAGTGGCAGCTGAAAAAACTGATTCACCAGGCATGAAAACTGAGGCACCAAACATGTTTAGAAACCTCTCTCTGAAATAAACTTGAGCTCTGAAGTGTGACAGAAAGTAAACATAAGGATGGCGCCTCCCAGCTGAAGCAAAGCAGTGATGGAGTACAAAGATGGTACTTGCTAAAAAATAAAAAGAAGAAAAGAGGGGAAAGAAGAGAAAGAAGAAGGAAAAACAGAAAAGGGTATGTGAAAGATGGCATTCACCAGCTTTAGCAAGGCAACAGGAGAATATGGAAGATGGTACCTACTGGCTGAAGCAGAAAGATGGTCTCTGCTGAAAAGAAAACAAACAAACAAACAAAAAATACAAATGTATAGTAGTTTTAGCAAGGCAGAGCAGAATGATGGCACTCACCAATATCCATTGCCAGAGAGTATCCCAGAAGACCCTTGTACCTCAGACCAATACTTTAAAATTAAGAAATTAACTTCTTTCATAAAAAGTTTGGGGGCTTTCCAAAGAGCTGCTATAGTGACCATGGTGTGGAAACCATTTAAAAATGGTTCTTAGTTCATCACAGCTCTGTGGGTCTCCTGGGCACAAGGCAGATCTCCAGAGACAGATGTTTGGGGAGCTTGTGTCTCCAGCACCCATGTTCTGAGTTGAGGTGCCTGACGTGGAGTACAACAATTTGTTCCTCAGAGAGAATCTCCAGGTTTTGAATTTGCTTCTAACTGTTGGCTTGCCCACCATCACAAGAGTAGAGTTTATGGAGGAATTTTGTCTCAGCCTTTCATATCTGCTTTTATGTGGTTTCCTTCTCATTTGCCCAATGTGAAGGAATTGTTCACAAGTTAAGGCTTTTGTTTTTTACAAAGGAAATCATTTTACGAGTACCTGTAAATTCACTGAATCTATAGGTGGAGCTAAGTTCAGGATCTTTCTACATCACCATTTTGAACTGGAAATCTATGTACATTTCCTTAATGGGTAATGATAAATGCTGTTCATTTCCTTTGAGCCTTAGAGTAAGCAAAGAGATATTCTAAAGCCCTTTGACAATCTGAAAAAGTGAACTAATAAAAGTGCTTACAGTAAAATGAAGCTTCATTATAAGTAAAATGAAAGATTTTAAAATTGTATTAATAGAATTAAAAGTTTATCTTCTACTTCTTAAAATTAATTCCAAGTGGACCATTTTCAATGGAAATTTATATTCACTAATGACTTGATTACCAAGGCTTTAAATATATTGTTTCAGAAAAAAATATTTAAATTTGATTAAATAGTGTATCATCAATATTCATTTAATGCTTAAATTTTTTGTTCTATTGTTCCTATAAAAAGATGAGGGAGATATTTCATATCAGTA
Source organism: Oryx dammah (assembly GCF_014754425.2). NCBI lineage: Eukaryota > Metazoa > Chordata > Mammalia > Artiodactyla > Bovidae > Oryx > Oryx dammah. The sequence continues at coordinate 124,483,976 of NW_024070186.1, forward strand.
ACATGCTCAGAAATTATTATAATAATAAGCTATGCCATTGAGTTACTTCCCCCTGTTCACTATTTGTCATTTTTGCACTTGTACAATAATAAGAGAGGTAAGTCATCTGTACGTTTTTGAGGGCATTGAGAAAATTTCTTATAAAACAAAATTTATTATAAAGCATCAATTCAGATATTTCTATTACTGGGTGAAGGCACATATTCTAAAACATGCATTTATTGTCAAAAGCAGAAAAGAATAATCCAGATCCAAAATGTGTTCACTGAAATATATAAAACACAAAAATTATTTCTCTGCTAAGTTTTCTACTCTGGAATTTCCAACAAAATTATTCAGAAAAGAAGAAATAATCAAAATATAAATAAGAGCTACATTTCTCAAATATTCCAATGAAGTACACAGGCACATATACACAAGGGACACATAATTTTTAATCAAAAGTGATAGGTAAAAGTTGGCATTGCCAAAGGCAAAATGCATTTGAAATCTATGACCATGCTGTGTAAAAGAAAAGAAAGCTAATATTAAACACGAAGCTGTTAGTATAACCTTATCTTCCACTAGGATTTCAGCTCTACTATTTTAACCAAAGTTCTATTGCAAAAATAAAGAAATCAGTAATTTATAATATGCTGCAAGTAGTGGTTTGGAATAAAACATAAATTTAAGAGTTCAAGCATCAACAAAAGTCTAAAAATGTTGCCCATATAAAGGACTAAATTTACTTTAGTTTGAACATTTATAAAGAAAAGAGATAATATTAGATAGAGAAGAGAATGAAGAGACAATTGCATAGAGTGACACAGAGGAGAGAAGAGAGGCAGGGGATTGGGGAGAAAGAAGGAGTTGGGGAGAGGGAAAGACTGAAAAAGAAAGAGTATTTGATGAATGCTATTTGTGAACATTGAGTCTAAGAAGATGAATTGTGGTAGTAATGAGATCATTAAAAATCATCACTTCTCCCACCACAATCTTCCTTTAACAGACTGTCATTTTTAAAGATTAATAAGGCAAACAGAATATGAGAATTAGTATATATTTGGTGAGTTGGATAAAGAGAATTGTCTGGAAAGACAACTTTATAAATAGCTTAACATTTTACTAGCTGAGAATTAAGACAGATTGAAATGCAAGATGGAAAACAACCAAACAAAAACAATAATCTGCAAACACAAAATTGATGAACACTAGACTTGTTTGGGGCTTCCCCAGCGGCTCGGCAGTAAAGAGTCTGCTTGCAATGCAGGACCTGCAGAAGACAGAGTTCGATCTCTGGGTCAGAATGATCCACTAGAGGACCACATGGCAGCCCATTCCAGTATTCTTACCTGGAGAATGTTCTGAACAGAGGAGCCTGGCCAGCCATACTCAATAGGTTCACAGAGTCACAAACGACTGAAGTGACTTAGCATGCATTCATGCAGACTTATTTGGGGATTTAAGAAACATTTTCAATGAAGCAAAATTATTAAAAACATCAACTGATCATCAAATATAAACATCCTGTAGAAAAGTGACTTCAGCTTAGAATTATACTTACAGTTGTAAATTCCATAGCATCAGAATCATTCACAAATCTGTACCTTATAGTTATCAATATGTATCTCTTGAGGAGGAAGAAATTTTCCTCTACCCTTCAAGGTTCTTCCAGCTGATCTAAGAATTAAATTGACGTGAAAAAAAAAAAAAAAACAGCAAATTAACAGTGAAAAATAAAACACAGGCTCAATAACATGTCTACTTGGGATGGACCCAGGAGAACTGAATAACTCTCAAAAATGGCAAAATACTCACTTTAAATACCATCTCGGGCTTCCCAGGTGGGTCAGTGGTAAAGAATCACCTGCCAGTTCAAGAACCACAGGAGACAGAGGTTTGATCCCTGAGTTGGGAAGATCCCCTGGAAGAGAAAATGGCAACCCACTCCAGCATTCTTGCCTGGAAAATTCCATGGGCAGAGGAGCCTGGCAGGCTACAGTCCATGGGTCTGCAAAATGTTGGACATGACGAAGTGACTGAGCATAGAATAGCACTCACAACTAAAGAGGATACTGGTTTGAGATTTCAAAGGAGGCTAAGACAATTGACAAGGAGGTAACAAAGCAAAAGCTTAATATATAAATGTTTGTTGGACCATGCAGAGATAATGGGGCTTTCCAGGTGGCACTAGTGGTAAAGAACCCACCTGCCAAAGCAGGAGACATAAGAGATGCAGATTTGATTCCTGGGTTGGGATGATCCCCTGGAGGAGCACATGTCAACCCACTCCAATATTCTTGCCTGGAGAATTCCAATGGACAGAGGAGCCTGGTAAGATACAGTCCATGGGGTAACAAAGAGTCAGACATGGCTGAAGAGACAGCATGCACACACACACAAAGATATTAGTGCAAAGAGAGGAATTTTAACAATAGACTTGGTTCCCTCTCTTCTACACTTAGTCCATACTATTGTTATCTATGGTGGTAGCTAGGTGGCTCAGTCAGTAAAGATTCTGCCTGCAATGCGGGAGACCCAGCTTCAATCCCTGGGTCAGGAAGATCCCCTGCAGAAGGAAATGGCAACCCACTTTAGTATTCTTGCCTGGAGAATTCCATCAACAGAGGAGCCTGGCAGGCTACAGTCCATGGGGTCACAATGAGTTGGACATGACTGAATGACTATCTCTTCACTTCATTTCCCTTCTCAGAACATGCCCTCTTACCTACATTTTTAGGCAATCAGGAGGAAGGTCAAATTTTTGGACCTTGATTATTTTCAGCTAAAAATAATCTGCATGCCAAAGAGACATTAAACTGTTTTTAATGCTATTACCATGAAAGTTTATGGTATATATTGGTAGATATTAGAAGAAGAAGAAAATTAGTTGTGTTCAACTCTTTGCAACCCCATGGACTGTAGCCCACCAAGCTCCTACGTCCATGGAATTATCCAGGCAGAAATACTGGAGTGGGTTGCCATTCCCTTCTCCAGGAGATCATCCCAACCCAGAGATCAAATGCAGGTCTCCTGAATTGTAAGCAGATTCTTTACCTTCTGAGCCACTCAGAGGCTAACATTAAAATCTTTTTAATTTTCATGTAGTATTACTTAACATAATATTACAAATAATTAGTTCAGGGACTTAACATTCCAATAAACTATTGATTACAGATTAACTGTAAATGAACTTTTGAGGGTGTATATTTCTTTACAAAAAAGAATTAATAAGTTGGTTCTTAAAATGGAAGTAAAACCACACAAGTCATATTGGGACTCAAACCCAGCCCAACCCCAGATTGGGACTTGAACCCACTGTTCTTTCACTGAGCTCATACACCTTGTATCAGGACTTAATGAAGCTGTGATTCTATGTGACTCATCACAGAAGGAATTCAATGAGTAACGGGTCAGAAGTGGATTTACATAAAGAGATACACATTCCATAGACAGAATGTGGTGCATCTCAAAAGGCAAGAAACACATTCCTCAGACAGACTGAGGGCCATCTCAGAAGGAGAGAGGCCCCCAAAATATGGAGTAGTTAGTTTTTATTGGCTGAATAATACATAGGCTAATGAGTGGAAGGATTATTCCAACTATTTGAAGAAGGGGCAGAGATTTCCATGAATTAGGCCACTGCCCAATTTTGACATTTTATGATCAGCCTCAGAACTATCATGGCACTGGTGGATATGTCATTTAGCATGCTGCTTCATTACGATTAGAGTTTAATCAGACCCAAGATCTACTGGAAGTTGACTCTTCTGCTATATTGGTTCCAACCATTTTATGTCCTACCCTCAGGGCTATGTCATTCTTTTAGAGGTTATGCCCTACCCCCTTCCCTCCTGTTTCAGAAGGAAAACTAGAAGAAAGTGAAGTACACAGTGTTCATTCCCACTTTCTGTAGAGAGAATCAGTAGATATTTTTTATAGCTAATAAATTAAGAATAGTGGGTGTCGTAAAAAATAATTCAGAAGTTTGAATGTAAACTTCAAAGATGTTTCAGCAGGAGGAACAGATGAAAATACTATTCTAAAGAGTGAATCTGAGGTTGAGGAAGAGTAGAAGTGAAGTCTGCCACGTATCACTGAAGGCGTTTTAATATTTAGCTTTAGAAACTGCACACAATTCTTTGTTTAAAAGTATAATTTTATAAAATAAACAAACTGGCAAATGAATTAAAATACAAAAGATATTGCAATACAGTTCTAGGAGATACATAAATAAGCATACCTTATATTACTATGAACTAAAATTTAGAGAGAATGTGAGTAGAAACCTTGAAATTATCTAATTAAAATATACTCAGAGAATATATGAGTAAATAATGTATTTTGAATATAGCATAAGGCACCGGTGATGTAAAGATGAAGTTTAATAGAGAAAACAGTACTTAGGGGTAGAGAACAGCACATTTAAAATCTGTTACAAGTTATGAGAAATACTTTATGAAGTAACTTTGGGTTTCAATTTGATTGAAGTAAGAATTAGTTAATAAGTGGGGGAAGAGAAAGTTGTGAGGCAAACTTAAGATGAGGCCTGATTATTAAGAATACATTATGTCAGGACTGCAAGGAGATCCAACCAGTCCATCCTAAAGGAGATCAGTCCTGGGTGTTCATTGGAAGGACTGATGTTGAAGCTGAAACTCCAATACTTTGGCCACCTGATGTGAAGAGCTGACTCATTTGAAAAGACACTGATGTTGGGAAAGATTGAGGGCAGGAGGAGAAGAGGACGACAGAGAATGAGATGGTTAGATGGCATCACCAACTCGACAGACATGGGTTTGGGTGGACTTCAGGAGTTGGTGATGGACAGGGAGGCCTGGCGTGCTGTGGTTCATGGGGTCACAGAGAGTCAGTCACGACTGAGAGACTGAACTGAACTGAAGCCAAGATAAGAAATTCAAACTGTTTTTTCTAGTGATGTATAGTCAACAAATTCTTTTAAGATAGATGTGTAAGTGATCAGACTTGAATTATAGAAAAATCGCTGTCAATGCTTACGTCAGTGGACTGAATGCAGTCAAGCCAGTTAACAAGAAATTGAAATAGATAAAGTGAGATGAGGACTTGTAGACAGTGGTAGTAGAGATGCATCAGGAAGGAAGGATGCAAATAAAGTGAGGAGATAGCAATTAAGAACTTAATAGCTGAATAGCTGTGGTAGATGAGAAGAAAAAAGATGTGACTAATGTCACATGTGCTTCTAGTGTGATAGTTTGGAGAAGGAAATGGCAACCCACTCCAGTGTTCTTGCCTGGAGAATCCCAGGGACAGGGGAGCCTGGTGGGCTGCCGTCTATGGGGTTGCACAGTGTCAGACATGACTGAAGTGACTTAGCAGCAGCAACAGTGTGATAGTTGTGTAAGGCTAGCATCAATTGCTTTATTTGGAAAAATAAAAAAGGAAGAAGCTAAAGACACTTTTCAAATTCCAAATAAGAGATTTAAATTTTACATAAAATCCAACTAAGTAAACTCAATATATAAATTATTTTAAATGGAATTTTTTACATAGATATGAACCTGTCAGTTTATAAGAGAATGTTTTACAACTCAAATTTAAAAATGGGCCTCATGTGTTATCACTTGAACAATTCTTATCTAACCTGTCTTCATAGATGATGCCCATGGTAAGTGATTGCAGGACTATAAAAAATGAATATTAATACATTCAATCATTATAAAGGAAGCTTTGATTCCTTCTGATGCAGATTGATTCACTTTTGTCAAGCAAATTCTCATGAATGAGATACACAATGGCATAAAAAGAATGTTTATTTATTATACATAAAAATGTAACAGAGAGAAAACATATATTCAAATGATAAAATTAGATTAAATTTTGCCATATGGTTATACATTTTTTTTTTATTATTTAAAGTTTTGTGATGTATAATTTAAAAAGTGTCATGGCTTATAGCATAAAATGTTTCTTAAATTCAAAGAGACATAATTATCAGTTCAGTTCAGTTGCTCAGTCGTGTCTGACTCTTTGTGACCCCATGAATGGCAGCACACCAGGCCTCCCTGTCCATCACTAACTCCCAGAGTTCACTCAGATTCATATCCAACGAGTCACTGATGCCAACCAGCCATCTCATCCTCGGTCGTCCCCTTCTCCTCCTGCCCCCAATCCCTCCCAGGATCAAAGTCTTTTTCAATGAGTCAACTCTTCGCATGAGGTGGACAAAGTACTGGAGCTTCAGCTTTAGCATCATTCCTTCCAAAGAAATCCCAAGATTGATCTCCTTCAGAATGGACTGGTTGGATTTCCTTGCAGTCCAAGGGACTCTCAAGAGTCTTCTCCAACACCACAGTTCAAAAGCATCAATTCTTTGGCACTCAGCCTTCTTCACAGTCCAACTCTCACATCCATACGTGACACTGGAAAAACCATAGCCTTGATGAGATGGACCTTAGTCAGCAAACTAATGTCTCTGCTTTTCAATATGCTATCTAGATTGGTCATAACTTTTCTTCCAAGGAGTAAGCGTCCTTTAATTTCATGGCTGCAATCACCATCTACAGTGATTTTGGAGCCCAAAAAAATAAAGTCTGACACTGTTTCCACTGGTTCCCCATCTATTTCCCATGAAGTGATAGGACCGGATGCCATGATCTTCGTTTTCTGAATGTTGAGCTTTAAGCCAACTTTTTCACTCTCCTCTTTCACTTTCATCAAGAGGCTTTTTAGCTCCTCTTCCCTTTCTGCCATAAGGGTGGTGTCATCTGCATATTTGAGGTTATTGATATGTCTCCCGGCAATCTTGATTCCAGCTGTGTTTCTTCCAGTCCAGCGTTTCTCATGATGTACTCTGCATAGAAGTTAAATAAGCAGGGTGACAATATACAGCCTTGACGTACTCCTTTTCCTATTTGGAACCAGTTTGTTGTTCCATGTCCAGTTCTAACTGTTGCTTCCTGACCTGCATACAGATTTCTCAAGAGGCAGGTCAGATGGTCTGGTATTCCCATCTCTTTCAGAATTTTCCACAGTTGATTGTGATCCATACAGTCAAAGGCTTTGGCATAGTCAATAAAGCAGAAATAGATGTTTTTTCTGGACCTCTCTTGCTTTTTCCATGAACCAGCAGATGTTGGCAATTTGATCTCTGGTTCCTCTGCCTTTTCTAAAGCCAGCTTGAACATCAGGAATTTCATGGCTCACGTATAGCTAAAGCCTGGCTTGGAGAATTTTGAGCATTACTTTACTAGCATGTGAGATGAGTGCAATTCTGCATTAGTTTGAGCATTCTGTGGCGTTGCCTTTTTTTCAGATTGGAATGAAAAGTGACCTTTTCCAGTCCTGTGGCCACTGTTGAGTTTTCCTAATTTGCTGGCATATTGAGTGCAGCACTTTCACAGCATCATCTTTCAGGATTTGAAATAGCTCTACTGGAATTCCAATGCCTCCATTAGCTTTGTTCGTAGTGATGCTTTCTAAGGCCCACTGGACTTCACATTCCAGGATGTCTGGCTCTAGTTGAGTGATCACACCATCGTGATTGTCCAGGTCATGAAGATCTTTTTTGTACAGTTCTTCCGTGTATTCTTGCCGCCTCTTCTTAATATCTTCTGCTTCTGTTAGGTCCAGGCCATTTCTGTCCTTTATTGAGCCCATCATTGCATGAAATGTTCCCTTGATATCTCTAATTTTTTTGAAGAGATCTCTTCTGTTGCTGCTGCTGCTGCTAAGTCGCTTCAGTTGTGTCTAACTCTGGGACCCCACAGACGGCAGCCCACCAGGCTCCTCCGTCCCTGGGATGCTCCAGGCAAGAACACTGGAGTGGGTTGCCATTTCCTTCTCCAATGCATGAAAGTGAGAAGTGAAAGGGAAGTCACTCAGTCGTGTCTGACAGTCTTTCCCATTCTGTTCTTTTCCTCTATTTCTTTGCATTGATTGCTAAAGAAGGTTTTCTTATCTCGTCTTACTATTTTTTGGAACTCTGCATTCAGATGCTTATATCTTTCTTTTTCTCCTTTGCCATTCCCTTCTTTTCTTTTCAAGCTATTTGTAAGGCCTCCCCAGACAGCCATTTTGCTTTTTTGCATTTCTTTTCCATGGGAATGGTCTTGATTCTTGTCTCCTTTACAATGTCACAAACCTCATTCCATAGTTCATCAGGCACTCTATCTATCAGATCTAGGCCCTTAAATCTATTTCTCACTTCCACTGTATAATCCTAAGGGATTTGATTTAGGTCATACCTGAATGGTCTAGCGGTTTCCCCTACTTTCTTCAATTTGAGTCTGAATTTCGTAATAAGGAGTTGATGAATTGAGCCACAATCAGCTCCTGGTCTTATTTTTGTTGACTGTACAGAGCTTCTCCATCTTTTGCTGCAAAGAATATAATCAATCTGATTTCAGTGTTGACCATCTGCGGATGTCCATGTGTAGAGTCTTCTCTTGTGTTGTTGGAAGAGGGTGTTTGCTATGACCAGTGCATTTTCTTGGCAAAACTCTATTAGTCTTTGCCCTGCTTCATTCCGCATTCCAAGGCCAAATTTGCCTGTTACTCCCCAGCTGTTTTTTGACTTCCTACTTTTGCATTCCAGTCCCCTATAATGAAAAGGACATCTTTTGGGGGTGTTAGTTCTAAAAGGTCTTGAAGGTCTTCATAGAACTGTTCAACTTCAGCTTCTTCAGCGTTACTGATTGGGGCATAGTCTTGGATTACCGTGATATTGAACGGTTTGCCTTAGAGACAAACAGAGATCATTCTGACATTTTTGAGATTGCATCCAAGTACTGCGTTTCAGACTCTTTTGTTGACCGTGATGGCTACTCCATTTCTCCTAAGGGATTCCTGCCTGCAGTAGTAGATATAATGGTCATCTGAGTTAAATTCACCCATTCCAGTCCATCTTAGTTCGCTGATTCCTAGAATGTCAATGTTCACCCTTGCCATGTCTTGTTTGACCACTTCCAATTTGCCTTGATTCATGGACCTGACATTCCAGGTTCCTATGCAATATTGCCCTTTACAGCATCGGACCTTGCTTGTATCACCAGTCACATCCACAGCTGGGTATTGTCTTTGCTTTGGCTCCATCCCTTCATTCTTTCTGGAGTTATTTCTCCATTGATCTCCAGTAGCATATTGGGCACCTCCTGACCTGGGGAGTTCCTCTTTGGGTATCCTGTCATTTTGCCTTTTCATACTGTTCATGGGGTTCTCAAGGCAAGAATGCTGAAGGGTTTGCTATTCTCCAGTGGACCACATTCTGTCAGACCTCTCCACCATTACCCTCCCATCTTGGGTTGGCCGGTGGGCATGGCTTAGTTTCATTGAGTTAGGCAACTGGCGCACTAAGCGCAGCCGAGAGGAGCTACCCTGTGCCCGAGGTCAGGGGCGGTGGCTGGGAAGAGCAACCCCACATCCAAGGAGCAGTTGCTGCGCCAACGCAGGAGGACCGCTTAGAGAAGCCATCCCATGTTGAAGGTCAGGAAGGGCTGTGGTGAGGAGATACCCCTCATCCAAGGTTAGGAGCAGCGCCTGCACTTTGCTCAAGAAGCCGTGAAGAGATACCCCACATCCAAGGTAAGAGAAACCCAAGTAAGATGGTAGGTGTTGCAAGAGGGCAGACACACTGAAACCATAAGCACAGAAAACTAGTCAATCCAATTACACTAAGACCACAGCCTTGTGTAACTAAAAAACTCAATGATGTAATTATAAGATTCATCAATTAGTGACATGAGACCATTTTTACAGCTTTGGTTGTATTTACATGCTTTGCTATTATTTTTAACAAAAATTTTGTGATTGAATTAAGAATACTTTAACTGATATTAGTGCTTCCCTGGTGGCTCAGAGGTTAAAGCATCTGCCTGCAATGCGGGAGACCTGGGTTCGATCCCTGGGTCAGGAAGTTCCCCTGGAGAAGGAAATGGCAACCCACTCCAGTATTCTTGCCTGGAGAATCCCAAGGACGGAGGAGCCTGGTGGGCTCCAGTTCACAGGGTTGCAGAGAGTCGGACACGACTGAGCGACTTCACTTTCACTTTCACTTTCTTTAAATGTAGGTTTTCATGTGTGCTGTCAGACTTGACTATTTTTATACATGAAAAATTAAAACTTCATAAGAAACAAATCATAGCTTCCATATTATGGATCATGTTAACCAGGCTCTTAAAGGGAAACTGAAGTAATGTTGGCTTGCTTCTCCTAGAGTCAGCAGACATATATATATATTAGACAAGATTGTGGTAGGAGAAAGGATACTTGAGTTAGACATTTTGGAGATGAAGCAGTTATGAAACCTGAGAATGTAAACATAATGACTAGTGCTAGAAATGAACTGGGTCATTTATTAGCAATGAAGACAACAAGAAGTATTGGAAATGAAGAAGTCATGGTGTTGGGTGGTCCATTAACACAGACTTGGAATCACTCAATTTAGGAAGAATGGAATTGAATGAAAGACTGAACTACTGGCAAAAAAACAAATGGATGAGAAATAGTTGGAAGTTTAGAAAAGTAGATGACAAATAGATGAATCCATCAGATCTTCATTAGTCAGCAAATAATTATAATTTGGATTTTGCTCTCAGTATAAAAATAAATGCCACAGTGTATTCTATTATGTATTTTCAATAATGCTCATATAATCAATTTATAAAACAAAACATTTTATTAGACTGTAAAAGGTAAATGTTATTTGTCCCTTGTTTAAAGTATATAAAGAAACAATTTTAAGGTCTGAAATCAAGAAAATTCCTAAGAAAAACGTTTAAAGCTGGAGATAAAGGCTAAGATTTCAAACTTTCAAAACTTTGACAGAGACAAGAGGAGATGGCAGAGACAGCTATTTTAAGAATATGAAGTGTTGTAACCTCAAACTGTTGCAGTTTATGCTAGGATACTGACTCTGATAACAATGTCCTAACTTCCACAAGCTAGTGTATGTCAAAGGAGATGCTAGAGAATTTTAGATAAATACTTGTATAAGATAAATAAATAAATGCAGATTACAAAATTGTTAAGGGACCTTGAAGGGTGCACTTGATGATGGTAAAGGAGATGACAATAATTTGGGACTCCCCCAATGAAAACATTGCTCAACTCATTAAGGATTTCTTAGCAAACAAGTATAAACCCATATAAATGTGTTCTTTTTAAATGAAAAATGATGCAATAATGGAGATTAGAATATTTTAAATGTAATTTAAACACTAACTTTTAAGTTTGAATTTATTTACTGAAATCCACTTTAGTTCACTTGTGTCCCAGGGAGAGTTTGTGCTAGTTTCATTTTATTTTTACAAAGAAACTATAAGTGTCGCTATTTCCATTTTATAGATAAGAACAATTTAAATGAGACAAAGAGATTTAACATATTGCCTGAGGTTGCACACCTAGTAAATGGTGGAATCAAGAATCTTCCTTAATGGTACAGCTTACTTTCTGCTTTGATCACAGTGACCCAAAATGTGTTTGATGAATCTAGTGAAATTATCTGTTCATTTACAGTTTACATTCCTGAAGCAAATATGTTTTCATAAATCGCAATAATTTTGTATTTCATCTTAGAACATTCCATTATTATTTTAGCCTAGAGGTGAAAAATAATTTATAGAAGAATGCATGTGTGGACACTTTATACAGGAAATTAAAAATGTTATCATCAATAGTTTGCATTTTTATGATAATTTTTTTGGTGGTTGCTATTGGCAAAAGCGTACTATAGGGATTTTCTTTTTGTTGGTTTGTACTCATTGATAAGAAAGTAAGTAAATATTTTAAGATTATTATAAGTTTTGGGGCTTTATATTTGTTTTTTTATTGTATCTTCTAAAACAGAATATGTCAAAGTATGTTTTGTCTTCTCTCTAGAAAAGAAGTACCTTTATCTCTAAGTCAATTCTATATAGACTCTCTTTATAAGTTTTGGGACCATGTAGGATTTTAACTTGCTATTATACTGTAATTAATATATCTTTGTTTAAATAAATTTAGACATATTGTTGAAACACGGAGGTTTTCTCATAGCCAATTATTATATCAGTATAAAACAGAGCATTTATATTAAATTTGCATCATTAGTATATTTATTTATATAAAATTGTCAAGTGGTTGTTTATGTGACAGGAGCTATGGTAACTGCTGGGAATATAAAGAAAAATAATTTATGTTTCTATCTGCTATTAAGGGCTCACAATCTAGTTGTTGGCAGAAATATACAATACCATATAATAGAGATTTGAATCAAGTGTTCTGGGAGAACCAAAGACAGAAAAGCTAAATTCCTGGAGGGGTAACTCAAACCACAAAGTGAGTGATTTAAACCTGGACTTCAAAACGGAAGAGTTTAGCTTTGTAATTCCAGACAACTTTGGCATAGTCATCACTATGAACAAAGCTAGTGGAGGTGACAGAATTCCAGTTGAGCTGTTTCAAATCCTGAAAGATGATGCTGTGAAAGTGCTGCACTCAGTATGCCAGCAAATTTGGAAAACTCAACAGTGGCCACAGGACTGGAAAAGGTCAGTTTTCATTCCAATTCCAAAGAAAGGCAATGCCAAAGAATGCTCAAACTACTGCACAATTGCACTCATCTCACATGCTAGTAAAGTAATGCTCAAAATTCTCCGAGCCAGGCTTCAGCAATATGTGAACCATGAACTCCCAGACTACACCAATGCCTTTGACTGTGTGGATCACAACAAACTGTGGAAAATTCTTCAAGAGATGGGACTACCAGACTACCTGACCTGCCTTCTGAGAAATCTGTATGCAGGTCAGGAAGCAACAGTTAGAACAGGATATGGAACAACAGACTGGTTCCACATTGCAAAAGGATTACAGAAAATCTGTATACTGTCATCCTGCTTATTTAACTTATATGCAGAGTACATCATGGGGAATCCTGGCTGGATGAAACACAAGCTGGAATCAAGATTGCCGGGAGAAATATTAATAACCTTAGATATGCAGATGACACCAACCTCATAGCAGAAAGTGAAGAAGAATGCTAGAGCCTCTTCATGAAAGTGAAAAATGAGATTGAAAAAGCTGGCTTAAAAATCAATGTTCAGAAAACTAAAATTGTGGCATTTGGTCCCATCACTTCATGGCAAATAGATGGGGAAACAATGGGAACAGTGACAGACTCTCTTTTCTTGAGCTCCAAAATCACTGTGGATGGTAACTGCAGCCATGAAATTAAAAGACGCTTGTTCCTTTGAAGAAAAGCTATGATCAACCTAGACCGCATATTAAAAAGCAGAGACATTACTTTGTCAACAAACGTCCATCTAGTCAAGGCTATGGTTTTTCCAGTAGTCATGTGTGGATGTGAGAGTTGGACTTAAAGCTGACCACCAAAGAGTTGACGCTTTTGAACTGTGATGTTGCCGAAGACTCTTGAGAGTCCCTTTTTCTGCAAGGAGATCCAACCAGTCAATCCTAAAGGAAATCAGTCCTGATCATTCTTTGGAAGGACTGATGCTAAAGTTGAAACTCCAATAATTTGGCCACCTGATGCCAAGAACTGACTCATTTGAAAAGATCTGATGCTGGGAAAGATTGGGTCAGGAAGATCTCCTAGAGAAGGAATTGGCAACCCACTCCAGTATTCTTGCCTGAAATATCCCATGGAAGGAGGAGCCTGGTAGGCTACAGTCCATTAGGTCGCAAAGAGTCGGACACGGCTGAGCGACTTCACTTTTCCCTTTTCTACCTGGGAAAGATTGAAGGTGGGAGTCGAAGGGGATGACAGAGGATGAGATGGTTAGATGGCATCACTGACTCGGTGGACGTGAGTTTGAGTAAGCTCTGCGAGTTGGTGACATCACCTGGAAAGGGAAGCCTGGTGGGCTGCTGTCCATGGAATCACAAAGAGTGGGACACGATTGAATGACTTAAATGAACTGAACTGAACTAAGATTTCAAAGGAAGCTTCCCTATAAATGGAAGTGAAAGCAATATGAAATAGCCTTGCTTGAACTTTATTTAAAAAATCTCTTTGTATTAACTAACACCAATAGCTTATTATTATTAATGCACAACATAATGCCTTTTTATGGATATCTAAAAATATTCAGGTACTTGATAATTTCACTGATATATATTTTTTTGTATTGTTTTCTTATATGTGGGTTTGTCTTATGGATACAGCGAGAAGGCATTTTTATTCTTAAATGATTGTTTACTATAGAGAATAATGAGACACATAGAAAATAGAGTGTTGAAATATGAATTTCACAGATCATTATGTCTATACATTTTAAAAAAAATTTACACATGATTAGAATGATTAAAATCCATGTTGAGATTCTGGTTACATAAAAATATATAATTTAAAAATTACTTAAATTCAGACAAGATAAATATGAAAAGTAATTAGAATATTATGAATTTTAGCTAATGTACAAGATTTATAAAAAGTAATGATCCACATTAAATTCCACTTGATTATAAACATTGCAAATGACAGTTAAAGCATACAAGCTTTATCATGTATTATTATGTGTTCTGTAAATAAAAGCACAAAATGGGACTTTTAAGACCTATAAATTACAGATTTACTACATACTTCAGGGTAAATGAAATACCCTATAAAAGACAAAGATTAATAAGATATAAATATCAGCTTATCTTTATACAGTATGCATTTTAGTACACAGTATTTGATATCAAACAATTACAAGTATGAAGATCAGCAAAATTCTTTGGGCTGTTTAACTGCTATTAATCTGTTAATATTTATAGAAATGTTTGTATATTTTATATATAGTAGAAAAATTACATATGTACACAGTTACTTGATATTCAATGTGAAAATAATTATTTCAATTTTAACATATTTGTTTCTCAAGTTTGCATCTAACATTAACTTTAAAATGTGTATTCCTTTAACAAACAGAGTTTTACTAGGTTCCATGTATTAGGCTAAGAATTTTGTAGACATGATTAATTTAATTCTCATGTCTTAGTTCTGCTATGACAAAATGCTGCACACTGAAGGGTCTCTAATCAACAGAAAAAAATTTCCCCACAGTTTGAGAGCCTGGGAATGCCAAGATTAAGGCATCAGTGATCCTGGCGAAAGACTTGTTCCTTGTTAGTAGATGACCTTCCAGCTCTAGCCTCACATGCAGACTGGCAAGAGAGCTCTCTGAAGATCTCTTTTGTAAGAGCATTAATCCCACTCAATGGGCTTACCTGGTGGCTTAGATGGTAAAGAATCTGCCTGCAATGCAGTAGATCAGGGTTGATTCCCTAGAGAAAGGAATGGCAACCCACTCCAATATTCTTGCCTGGAGAATCCCTTGGAGAGAGGAGCTTGGCAAGCTAGAATCAATGGGGTCACAAAGAGTCGGACATGACTGAGCAACTAAGCACACACACTCTCACTCAACAACATTATTCCGGGAGGGGAGTCTACTTTTATGACTTAATCATTTTGCTAATATCCCACTTTCAATACCATGATGTTGTAGATTAGATTTCTATATATGAATTTCAGGGGCAGAAACCTTTTAGTCTCATAAAAACATTATAAGGTGTTTTTCATTATTATCTTCATTTAAAGATAAAGAGAACAGATGAACAAATGGCTAGCTCAAGCTAGCTTAAAAAAGAATCAGGCTTTGAAACCAGATAGTCTGAATCCAGACCAAGGAGTATCTTCAATCCAGCTTATGTGTATTTTAAACGTATATCAAATCATTGAGTATTCACATGTAGCAATAAATTAATAATACATATTTCACCTACAAGTAAAGTAAAAATTTGCAACTGACATTTCTTTCTCATCTTCCTTTCTTTCCATCCTTTTCATCCTGTCATGGTGCCCAACATTTAAACATACTTTTCATTTTATAGACAGACAAAAAAGCAAATGTTCATGTTTAATGTAGTAGATTCATTGTAGTGGCTCTGAAAATATGCTATTTCTTTATTAGGGCAAAAAAATAGAAAACATGAAATGAGAGGGCAGCATATCAATGCCCAATGTATAAGAGAGTATATTAATATAGTATAGGATGTTAAATAAACTTTTACTAATCATTATTTTCAGTTATAGAAATGAATATCTTAATCTCTGCACAGACCTCTTCACAGTGTCTTCTATTATTTTAAAATTTCACATATTTTTTGAGTTGGTCTTAGACTCTTACTACAAAAATTTTTTCAAATTAAATGTCTACAGAAAACTAGAAAACTTGCTTCTGATTTGCTCTCTCTCTGTGTAGTACTGGGCTTTGCTATTAATACCAACAACATTGTTCTCTTTGCTTACCTGTAATTTTCTAACTTTAATTTTTATGTTGTTTCTCTTTCAGGTCTATCTGTTACTACCTTTCTTATTCTTCCCTGCAGGAGTAATTAACTTGATTTACCTTGCCCCACAATGGTGATATCAGCACAGATTTTCTTTTAGAAAATTGGCTTTTTCAAAGGATTCTCCTGTAGGTATTCTACTCAGCAGGAAAATGCTAGGCAACCTGAGTTCTAGAAACCACAGAAGATCAGGAAGTGCCACTGTCCATGATACAGACTTTAATCTACAGCCCTCCTGTTGGTGATGCATATCCCTCCTGCATTCATTGGAGTTCTGTGCCACCAAACTGGATGGTTCTCTCCAATCATTTGGTTGTATGTGCTGCAGGATTCTAAGTATTCCTTTTATGCTTGTTCTATTCAGCTGAGTATCCTTATATAACAAAATTCATTTATTGTTATTGGATAGGGAGAGACACTTCCTCATGGGCCTCAGTTCTTGGTAAAGATATAAAGAAGAATCTGAGGTCTTATCCATGGGAAAACCAAGTTTATTGAGAAAGAAACTAAAGAACACCTTAAGGGAGAGATGCGCCAAGCCAAGAGAGGCACTAGTGCCAGAATGATGAGGTACAATGTTTTCAAGAGAGAGCTTTTACATAGACGTCTAGGCAGGCATGGACTGAGAGTTTTGATTGATAGTTGCAAGTTACATAACAGCAGGCTCTGTTGCATGTCTTTCCCATAATTCAATCGGTTATAATCAGGTATATGTATGTAAAGAATATTTATGAACCCTTAAGCATCTGAATGCAGAGTTCCAAAAAATAGCAAGAAGAGATAAGAAAGCCTTCTTCAGTGATCAATGCAAAGAAATAGAGGAAAACAACAGAATGGGAAAGACTAGAGATCTCTTCAAGAAAACTAGAGATACCAAGTGAACATGTCATGCAAAGATGGGCTCGATAAAGGACAGAAATGGTACAGACCTAACAGAAGAAGAAGATATTAAGAAGAGGTGGCAAGAATACACATAAGAACTGTACAAAAAAGATCTTCATGACCCAAATAATAATGATGATGTGATCACTAATACAGAGACAGACATCTTGGAATGTGAAGTCAAGTGGGCCTTAGAAAGCATCACTACGAACAAAGCTAGTGGAGGTGATGGAATTCCACTTGAGTTGTTTCAAATCCTGAGAGATGATGCTGTGAAAGTGCTGCACTCAATATGCCAGCAAATTTTGAAAACTCAGCAGTGGCCACAGGACTGGAAAAGGTCAGTTTTCAATCCAATTCCAAAGAAAGGCAATGCAAAAGAAAACTCAAACTACCGCACAATTGCACTCATCTCACATGCTAGTAAAGTAATGCTCAAAATTCTTCAAGCCAGACTTCAGCAATACATGAACCGTGAACTCCCAGATGTTCAAGCTGGTTTTAGAAAAGGCAGAGGAACCAGAGATAAAATTGCTGGATCATGGAAAAAGCAAGAGAGTTCCAGAATAACATCTATTTCTGCTTCATTGACTATGCCAAAGCTTTTGACTGTATGGATCACAATCAACTGTGGAAAATTCTGAAAGAGATGGGAATACCAGACCATCTGACCTGTCCTTTGAGAAATCTGTATGCAGGTCAGGAAGCAACAGTTAGAACTGGACATGGAACAACAGACTGGTTCCAAATAGGAAAAGGAGTACGTCAAGGCTGTATATTGTCAACCTGCTTATTTAAATTCTATGCAGAGTGCATCATGAGAAATGCTGGGCTGGAAGAAACACAAGCTGGAATCAAGACTGCTGGGAGAAATATCGATAACCTCAAATATGCAGATGACACCACCCTTATGGCAGAAAGAGAAGAGGAGCTAAAAAGCCTCTTGATGAAAGTGAAAGAGGAGAGTGAAAAAGTTGGCTTAAAGCTCAACATTCAGATAACGAAGATCATGGCATCTGGCCCCATCACCTCATGGGAAACAGATGGGGAAACAGTAGAAACAGTGTCAGACTTTATCTTTTGGGGCTCCAAAATCACTGCAGATGGTGATTGCAGTCATGAAATTAAAAGACGCTTACTCCTTGGAAGAAAAGTTATGACCAACCTAGATAGTATATTCAAAAGCAGAGACATTACTTTGCCGACTAAGGTCCATCTAGTCAAGGCTATGATTTTTCCTGTGGTCATGTATGGATGTGAGAGTTGGACTGTGAAGAATGCTGAGCACCGAAGAACTGATGCTTTTGAACTGTGGTGTTGGAGAAGACTCTTGAGAGTCCCTTGGCCTGCAAGGAGATCCAACCAGTCCATTCTGAAGGAGATCAACCCTGGGATTTCTTTGGAAGGAATGATGCTAAAGCTGAAGCTCCGGTACTTTGGCCACCTCATGCGAAGAGTTGACTCATTGGAAAAGACTCTGAAGCTGGGAGGTAGTGGGGGCAGGAGGAGAAGGGGATGACCCAGGATGAGATGGCTGGATGGCATCACAGATTCGATGGACGTGAGTCTGAATGAACTCCGGGAGATGATGATGGACAGGGAGGCCTGGCGTGCTGCGATTCATGGGGTCGCAAGAAGTCGGACACGACTGAGCGACTGAACTGAACTGAATAGGCTCCCCAGCTAAGTTCACTGGAGGACACAGCTGTGGATCAAGGAGGCATGTTACAGAGTTGGAGAAGCCTCTGTAGTTAGTTCTATCCACTGTGTGCCTAGGGCACACACTGGAGTTGAAAAAGTCTCTATGGTTACTTTGTAGCATATCTATAAGCTCTCCTGGGCCACACTGGGGTATGTCTGGAGTGTGATTTAGAGATTGGTTTGAATCTTTTTTGGCCAGGTCACCCATCCCCCTTGTTGTTTGTGCCTAACTTCCTACTTGACATTTATATAGTCTGTTTATTTTTTTTCAATATAAAGAATGTACATTTTATCTTATGATATTTTAATGCTGATCTAAGTTCCTTTTTCTCAATTTTTTTTTCTCTCTTTATGATAACTGAAATCTTACAAAGTGAATTTTGAGTCTTCAGGTACTTTTCATTAGTTGTGTATGCATTTCTTTTGTTTTATTTTTGGCTAAGAACCACTATCCTCAGTGTTCCCCTTCTCCATAAGTCAGAGAAGCCCATCCTTAACCTTTTGTACAATAACCTCTTTTTAACTCCTTCTCAGTGAAAGAAAGCAGAGTAGGCCAAGGCTCTTCTTTGATAAATCTTAGCAAATGGCTTAAGTGTTGGCAAATTTATTTTCAAATATCTATAACCCCTTGTAAGAGAAAGTCAATGCAGACAGTATTTGTCTTTTTCAATTTGTTCAGTGAGAGAACAAGAGTTTTAAACTCCTAATTTCAGAAAGTACATACAGGATAATTACCTAGCACGTCATAATCCAGTGCCTTATAATAAAAATGTGTCTGTCTGTAGTTCCTACTGATGGGTAAGCTTAGAAGCCAAATTTGCATGTAAATTTTCCACTTCTATATTTCATCTGTAAATAAATGGACCAATAGTACATATCTGAGGTAGGGATACCATTCAATAGGCTTGTAGATTACTAAAAGGCACAATGTGAAATGTTTATTTCCAGTTTGGTTTAAGTCTCACTTTGAAGAACATTATATTATGAAATAATAAGAGAAACATATAATTACTAAATACAGAGCAGACAGATTAAGAAGATATGTTAGATCATATGACTTGAGTAACCAAAAGTTAAACTGATATATCAATTATTTAGAAAATGTTACTGGAGTAGACAAGGTATGTGAAATAGAAGCAAAGGGAAAAGATTTCAAGAAGGGAAGAAATAAATGGAAGCAAGAACCAAAAAATGGTTAAATTTCATTAATGAAGAAATGCTATTATAATAATTCCCACACATCTGATTCATGAGAAGTTCAGTTTTCTGCTTTTGTCCCTGAGCTAGACTATAAGATGATTTCAAGTTCTGCTTGTCGTGGCTTGCTGCTGCTGTTGCTGCTAAGTCGCTTCAGTCATGTCCGACTCTGTGAGACCCCACAGACAACAGCCCACCAGGCTCTTCTGTCCCTGGGATTCTCCAGGCAAGAATACTGGAGTGGGTTGCCATTTCCTTCTCCAATGCATGCATGCATGCTAAGTCACTTCAGTCATGTCTGACTCTGTGCGACCCCAAGGACAGCTGCCCACCAGGCTCCTCTGTTCATGGAATTCTCTAGGCAAGAATACTGGAGTGGGTTGCCATTTCGTTCTCTGTGTTGTGGCTTACTGAATTGCTTTTGGACTAATCCAGCTCACAAATATGCATTTAACTAAACTATTCTGAATAAGGTCCTGGCCCTTTGAATTAATTAGGGATGCTATAACAAAACTCATGAATTATTGAACTCAGTAGGACCATCCAGAAAATACATTCACACAGACACACACACACAGACACACACAAACAAAACCCCTGAGATGAATGTATATGTTGGTATACATGAATTCTGTTTCTTAACATTGCATTTTAAAATTATCTGCCTGATGAGCAATATAAAACAAAAGATATGTTAACAATGCTACAGATCTATGAAATCCTGATAACTTCACATATGCTACTTTTCTTTCTTTGGTTTGAAAACACTTTAAAATCTTTTTAATGAAAAGATCATTAAAAGTGGAGGGGATGGGTATTCAATTTTTTTTTTTTAATTCTACAATTTAGTATCTTCTATAAGACATAAAGTATTATCTCAAATACCTTAAACATGTTTCCTCTCTGGTTTTATTAAACTTATGCCTATAGTACAAAATTTAGATTTCAGGATGATGCCATTTAAAGCATTCTGCTTCCCCATGAGGTAGGCTAATTTAAACAACAGCTTTGGAAAGATATCCACTGAATATCTCTTTGACTTTTGAGTCAGATGCTGAATCCTGCCTGTGGCTATATCAGTGTCCTTATGGAGAATTGAATAAGAGAAGGCAATGATGCATATTTTAGAATTTAGATTGTTCTTGTTAAACACATTCCCTCTCTTCCCCAACCACCAGCTGTACTTATTCTCTAAAACTGTAAATTCTTTGTGAAGAAATCACTTTTATTTACATGTTCAATTCTTATGAAATGTTTATGTGTGCATGTTAGCCATGCCTCAAATTACCTGCTATTCCATAAGGTTGGAAAATCACCTGCTTAAAATTAGAGAAATATAGGAGAAATGGGAAATGCATTTTTAAAGCAGATTGAGTTACACTGGTATAGTAATTTGACAGAAAAACCTTAATTACTAAAGAAAGTACTTTCTCTTTGGAAAAGTTCATAAGCCAATGCTGATCATCTATTTTCCCTGTTAAGTAATTGTAGGTATCTATAAATAGTATATCTTCTCCCACTAATGTTAAATATGCTTTATTTTTATGACACATTGAGATATTTCCCTCATGTCAGCTTCTATTTGATTTTTTCCTTCCCCCAGAACATTTTGTAGAAGTGTAAGTTAAACTAAAAAGATAGACCTAAAAATAGAATTTATAGCATAACTTCAAAAATTTGTTTGGTTTTATATATTTGGTATTGCAATACTCTGTGATAGAATTGATCTTGCAGTTTAAATTACTTCGTGGAACAAGATACAGTATAAATTTTAAAAAATAAGAAAATTTCAAATTTGGAATACAAAACAAATAATCTATTGCATGAACATAGCAAAATGCTTACTTTAAAGTGATTTCAAGTTTGATATTTAAATATGTCTAAGTTTGTGACTTCATTGGCTGAAATATAATGAAAAGCAACTGTTAATAACTATTTCTAGTTTTTTTTAGTTTAAAAATCTTTGCAATGAAGGTAAAACATTTTAAAATTTAAAATTCTCTTGACTATTTCACAAGGATCAAATATATTGCTAGCAATATTTTCCTTACTTCATTTATATAACACAGTCTCTAATGTTTAAATTTTAAAATGCCAACATGGCACTTGTGTATTTCAGTTACTAACTCTCTCTATATATATACATATATGACATATAACCTTATAACTATATATATATATATATATATACATAAACAACATCATTTAGTCAAGGTTACCACTATCAGGATTAGTTGACAAGATGTAGGAAATAATTAGATTGGCAATGAACCCATCACTTCAAGGCAAATAAATGGGGAAACAGTGGAAACAGTAGCTGACTTTATTTTGGGGGCTCCAAAATCACTGCAGATGGTGATTGCAGCCATGAAATTAAAAGACGCTTATCCTTGGAAGGAAAGTTATGACCAAGCTAGACAGCATATTAAAAAGCAGGGACATTACTTTGCCAACAAAGGTCCATCTAGTCAAGGCTATGGTTTTGCCCGTAGTTATGTATGGATGTGAAAGTTGAACTGTGAAAAAAGCTGAGCCCAGAAGGATTGATGCTTTTGAACCGTGGTGTTGGAGAAGACTCTTGAGAGTTCCTTGGACTGCAAGGAGATCCAACAAGTCCATCCTAAAGGAGATCAGTCCTGGGTGTTCATTAGAAGGACTGATATTGAAGCTGAAACACCAATACTTTGGCCACCTGATGCAAAGAGCTGACTCATTTGAAAAGACCCTGATGCTGGGAAAGATTGAGGGCAGGAGGAGAAGGGGACAACAGAAGACGAGATTGTTGGATGGCATCACTGACTCAATGGACATGAGTTTGGGGGAAGTCCGGGAGTTGGTGATGGACAAGCAGGCCTGGAGTGTTGCAGTTCATGGGGTCACAAAGAGTCAGACATGACTGAGCAACTGAAGTGAACTCATCTGAATGAACTGTTCCATTTTAGTTGCTACAAATCAGTGTTTTAATTATAGGATGAATGCCTTCATTCCACAAAATGGCTTTAAGCCATTAAATTAGAAAAATTTAGTATCAAAACTTAGCCTTACTAAGGTCATTAAATTAATTTTTTAAATTAAAAAAGTAAAGAAAAACTTGTTTGCTGTGATCATGATAGTTATAAAATAAATGCCACCATGGTTCATATCTTATATTCATCTTGCAATATATAATACTAGAAGAAACACAAGGTGTGTTGGAATAAAAATAATGCAAAAATCCAATCCTAGGCATTTATAAACAAAAAATAGAAATATATGGATGGATTTTATTAACTTTCTTTTAAAAAGTAAATAAATCATAATGCCTTTATTTGCTAGCTCTGCTTTCAGGTGTACAGGAAATAATATTCCCCAACTTTAAGGGGTGTGTGTGTGTGTGTGTGTGTGTGTGTGTGTATATATATATATTTTTTTTTTTCCCTCCCAGTAATGCCATTTCTTGTTAGGGAAAACATTTAGAGAATATTTATTATTTTTTGTGCTCATAAATAACCTTTTCTACAGTGCTGCTAATGAATTTTTTTCCTAAAGTTTAATATGATAAAGAGTAAAATATGTCATAAACAGCCTATAAGTTTTGAAGGATAGTAGAACATTCCACCCCCATATAATATGCTACCATGGCATTGGATTATTTTGAGCTAAAATCAATTGAGAAGAAATAGATACAAGAACAAGTCTCTGCCTTCACCAGTTGCCTAAAAGTAAGACATACATTTGTAATGGTGCCTATCCTCCCCTCCTCAAACAGGTAAGATTGAAAGAAGTGAAAATTGCTCAGTCGTATGAGATTCTTTGTGACCCCATGAGATATACATTCCAGGAATTCCCCAAGCCAGAATACTGGAGTGGGTAGCCTTTCCTTTCTCCAGGGGATATTCTCAGTACAGGGATCGAACCCAGGTCTCTTTCAATGAAGGGAGATTCTTTTCCAGCTGAGCTACAAGGGAAGCCCAAGAATACTGGAGTGGGTAGCTTATCCCTTCTCCAGCGGATCTTCCTGATCCAGGAATCCAGCAGGGCTCTTGCAGGGGGATTCTTTACCCTGAGCTATCAGGGAAGCCCTTCAAACAGGAAGGACAGAAGTTAATCACCAGAAATAACTCTGGACTTTTATCAGCTCAGAGACCACAGCAGAGGAATCTACATAACAAATTAGCCCTATCTACCATTAGTATTTGCTTATTAAGTATGCCCAATATATTTGCTTTATATTTATCTTTCAACAATTTGCTGGCAACTAGATGCTCAAAGTCTCTCTTTTGTTGTTGTTGTTGTTCTTTTTTGTTTCTTTAAAAATGTATTGTATTGTTAAGATGTTATGTAAGCCCAAGTTCTAACCACCCCTTTGAATAATTACTCATTTAGGAGTGCTCCCATGTGTATGGATGATGTACATGATAATAAAAGTGTTTTTTCTCTTGTTAATCTATCTTTTGTGAGTCTAATTTATTAAGACCCCAGCTAGAGAACCAAAATGAATATAGAAAAAAGCTGTTTTACTTCTGAAATTTCATTGCATGTATCTTTCATGTACCATAAGCGATGATATCCCTGCCTGAAAACCACTCCTAACTCAAACATGGAGAAACATAATTGTTTGCTTGATCAGCGTTTGAGCTGTCCTATTTCTTGCAGCATAACTAAGAGAAAAGTAAATAAATCCATTTATTTAATGAAGAGATGAAACAAGGGGAAAAATCAGCTAGCACTGTCTAGCAAGGTGTTGAGAGAGTAAAGACTGGTAATCTCCATGACACTTCGTAGCTGTAAACAAACAGAAATTATAGGAAAGGGAATTTTAATGGTTACTCAGAATTATGAATTTGATCACTTTTAATGTTTTTCAATATGTTGAAGAACCACTTTAAATTTTATTTGATGCAAGCTTTTTAAAACAAATTCAGTCCTACACCAAGAGACTGGAAACATGGGATTTTTTTAAATTCACTTTAAATATCCCCTTTAAAGTCTAAATCTACAGGAAAAGTTGATGTCTGTCTTTTTGTAATAGTTTTTCAGATATTTAAAATCAGCTTTCATGTCCTTCTACTTCTCCAATGTAGTTTCCTTTCTCCTATTAACATCTCTATTTTCTGAACCCTATACACTAAGACTTCCATAACCTTTTCACCCCCTTCTGAAAGTAATATGATTAATAACTGGAAGTAATTTTCAAATAGCATCAACTCTTCATAGGCTCATTCCTTGTCTTGATTGGGATACTCTGTACTAATATGCTCTGATATACCATAAGCATATTTCAGCACAGAAAATCTAACTCTCTTTAAGGTGCTAGGGGTCAATTACAGTCCTCATATTTTATACAAACAGCTGTCAAACAAAATTCCCTCCATCCCAATTAATTAAACCTTTGATTTATATGCAAATATTACATTAATTCATGTTAAATCATTTAACTTGCCCAAATGATATTTTATTATTTAAAACATTTAGAAACAGAGCCATCATTTCCACTCGTGTCATCTACCATTTCTATTATATCAGACACGCTTTATTTCTCATAATGGGACAAATTTTCCATTTCTTCTACATTGCTCAGTTCATTAAATGACACCACAATTCATACAATTTTCTATTTTGACAAAATATTGTATTACCAAAATATGGTTATAGAGTCTATAACCAGGATGCTGCTGCTGCTGCTGCTAAATCGCTTTAGTCGTGTCAGACTCTGTGCAACCCCATACACGGCAGCCCACTAGACTCCTCTGTCCTTGGGATTCTCCAGGCAAGAAAACTGGAGTGGGTTGCCATTTCCTTCTCCAATGCATGAAAGTGAAAGTGAAGTCGCTCAGTCGTTGCCCGACTCTTATCGACCCCATGGACTGCAGCCTACCAGGCTCCTCCATCCATGGAATTTTCCAGGCAAGAGTACTGGAGTGGGTTGCCATTGCCTTCTCCAATAACCAGGATACATTTACTTTAAATCATTTGAAGAGTAAACTGAAATGTGTAAAATGCTCTAGATGAAAAGAGGTAATATATATTTGATTTCCCCTATACTAACATGAGCTCTTAATGCCAATTCTATCACAACCTGATTTATTTATTTATTTATTTTTAACTAGGGGAAAGTAAAATTTTGGACTTCCTTGATGGCTTAGATGGTAAAAAAATCTGCCTCAATGTGGCAAACCCTGGTTCATTCCCTGGTTTGGGAAGATCCCCTGGCGAAGGAAATGGCAATCCACTCCAGTATTCTTGCCTGGAAAATCCTATGGACAGAGGAGCCTGGCAGGCTACAATCCACTGGGTCACGAAGGGTCAGACATGACTGAGTGACTTCACTATCGAAGTAAAATTTAAACTTCAAACAAAGGGCAAATACCAAAGAAAATAATTACAAAAGCAGCGATAATGAAAGACTGCCACATATCAGTGCACACTCAAATCTCATAACTATAATTTTAGTGTAGCTCAGAGTCAAGCAATAGAGAAACCTGATTAGATTTTCATGTATATAAGTTAATATATGGAAAGCTGTACTTCTATGTAGTGGGGGAAAAAATGTATTTTTAAATACATTGAATACATGTATTCATATAGTTCCAGTATGCTGGAACTACTGACTATATGATGCAAATTTATATCATCGTATACCATTTTACACTTAAAAATGTATTTTTAAATATATTTTCTCTATATGTACTTCACTTCACATGGTAGTATTATATTTGTTTCAACCATCAATTATAGTTTTCACCACTGGTGGCTCAGACAGTAAAGAATCTGCCTACAATGTGGGAGACCTGGATTGGACCTCTGGATTGGGAAGATTCCCTGGAGGAGGGCATAGCAACCCACTCCAGTATTCTTGCCTGGAGACTCCCCTAGGACAGGACGGGACTGAGCGACTAAGTACAGCACACGCTCATGAGAAGTGACATAGTTTATCACATTCCCCCACTTTTTACTTTTTCTAGTGTTCTCTTTTATGAATTACCAGTCCTCTTCTGTTTTCATTTTCTTTCTTTTTAGAGAAACTCCTTTAGCTATTCTTTAAGAATAACTTTGGTAACACCAAATTCCCTTAGTTTTCTTTCATCTGAGAATGTCTATATTTGGCTTTAATTCATAAAGAGTATGTATATAGATACTGAATTCATGGTTGGCAATTTTTTCTTTCAGCACTGAAAAATGCAACGCTGATTTTTGGCCTCCATGGTTTCAGATGAGAAATTCACTTTCTTTAAAATTGCTTTTTCCCTGTAAGTAATATTTCATTTCTCTGTGAGTCTTTTAAATGCTTTATTTATTTTTAGCTTTCAGAAATTTAATTACAGTGTGTCTTGGGATAGAATTCTTTAGTTCTGTCCTATTTGAAGGTTGTTGAACTTCTTAAAACTGTAGGCTTAGATGTTTGTCTGTGATCTTTTAGCTGTTCAGTTTGGGAAAATGCTATTGATCTATCCTCAAGTTCAAAGATTTAATATACTGTCATTGCTTCTCTACTATTGAGTCTGTTCAGTGAGGCTTATTACAATTTTTAGATTATAGCATGTTCATTAGTAAAATATTAAAAACTTTTTATTTGCCAAAAGATGTAGCTCTTTCATATATGTTTGCATAAGTTGGAAATGAGTAAAATCCAAATATTAAAATATAAAATATAATAGTATTTTATGTGAAATATAAAATATCTTACATAAGATATATAAAATTCAGTTCTTTATATTCATTAGTTTTTTTATATAATTTCTATTTCTTCCCTGATATTTCCCTTTGTATTTTTATAATGATTTAGTTTGTCATTTAAATTTTTTCATTATAATTTGTCCTAAAACATGAAATATATATCAATATCAGTCTTTGAGCATATGTGTACCTTCATTTCAAGGAAGTAGAGTTTTTTAACTTGTTATTAATTTCTGACTTTATTATTCTCAGACATGATATTTATTACACTGATTTAGAAATATTTTGAAATTTCTTTTTGGCATAATTTATGAAAACTTTATTTCTCTATACATATGAATATACTATCTACATTATGGATGAAAAAAATCCCTTTATATATAAAGGGAAAACTTGTTCATTGTGTTTTTTATTTCAACTACATTGTTGCTAATATTTAATCTATTCATCTATCAATAATCAAAGATAATTGCCGAAAAAAACTACCTTATGAATTTATTGTTTTTTTTTCTTTATACTAATTTTCTTTTCTTTTTATAATTTTATACAAACTCTTACAGTTTAAAATAGTTAATATGCCAAGATGCGATATTTTAAGGTAGCCTGTCCAGAATCCCATTAACTCCTATAATAAGAGAAAAACTTATGTTTACTTTTGCAGTCCTTGGTTTCCCTCCTCACCAAACCTTACTGTGTTGATAATATCTCACTTTCAAATTTTAAGTTATAATGGAATATTTTCTCCTTCTCTCTCTCTTTTTATTTATATCTCAATATCTACCTTTGTCTCTTTTGTTCTAGTTATTTTATAAAGACTAAGACTTGCATCCACATATAGTGATTGTTTTTACTTCAAATATCTTCATGGATTTTTAAATTTTATTTTATTTTTATTATTATTTACTTTACAATATTATATTGGTTTTGCCATACATTAACATGAATCTGCCATGGGTGTACATGTGTTCCCAATCCTGAACCCCCCTCCCACCTCCCTATCATCCCTCTGGGTCATCCCAGTGCACCAACCCCACTCTTATATTGTGACTTTATATATATATATATATATATGAGTCAGAGAAGAAGAAATCACATTGAAAATAAAAGAAATATATAAAGACAAATGGAGATGACTTCCCACAAATTAAAAAAAAAAAAAAGACTCACTACCACTTTGAATCATAGTTGCTGTGTTTTATAGCACATATCTTTTGCAAAAGAACCACAAGCCACTTTATCATGAGTGGTATTTCTCAAATTCTTAGCCCCATTACTTAGGCAGCTCTGACTGTAAACTTGAGTTGAATAATAAAGCCATTTGAGCTGTCATTCATTTGTGGAGATGTATCCAACCAGCCCATTCTAAAGGAGATCAGTCCTGGGTGTACATTGGAAGGACTGATGCTAAAACTGAAACTCCAATACTTTGGCCACCTCATGCAAAGAACTGACTCATTGGAAAAGACTCTGATGCTAGGAGGGATTGGAGGCAGGAGCAGAAGGGGACGACAGAGGATAAGATGGCTGGATGGCATCACTGACTTGATGGACATGAGTTTGTGTAAACTCCAGGCGTTCATGATGGACAGGGAAGCCTGGCATGCTGCGATTCATGGGTCACAGAGTCAGACACGGCTGAGCGACTGAACTGAACTGTACTGATTTCTGAATATTTATTCATTTAGTTGACATTGCTTTGGACTTTGGTTCTGCTTAGTGGTAAGATTTCAACCTCTCACCTACACACCTACATTTTTAGTTCCATTTTAATTCTACCTCATTCTTTAGAGATTCATTTTTCTTATTATTATAGATTCCTTTTACTCTTATTTCTTTTATTAATATATTGGTTTTTTCTGTCTTGGTTTTCTAATGTTATCTACATATATTTTTCCTGTAACTTTTTTTAGGTATTTATGATAGAAGATATAGATTTCACCATGGATTTAGTTCACCATTTTGATATGTAAATCTCTATATTTTTATCTGATAAATTATTTTGTGGACAGGAGACATTGAGGGAATAAAAAAAAAAAAGCTTTGTGGCAAAAAAATAAAATAAAATGGGCCATTATCAATTAAGGTTATAATTCTTAGAGTTTAAATTTAATGTGACTTATTCTTGCTTAGGAATTATAATCATTTTTTAGAGTGTTAGAACTAGTATTTCCAAAACTCAGAGTTAAGAAATTAAGACACAGAAACTTGGGGGAGGGGTGCAGTGGAGCAGACAATTATTTGGGACACTTTACATTATATACAATTATCTTTGTACCCAAGAACTAAGAATTTGA
This sequence comes from Oryx dammah, assembly GCF_014754425.2. Taxonomy (NCBI): domain Eukaryota; kingdom Metazoa; phylum Chordata; class Mammalia; order Artiodactyla; family Bovidae; genus Oryx; species Oryx dammah. The sequence goes on from NW_024070186.1 coordinate 124,513,993, forward strand.
ATGAATATCAAATCAACAATGACTTTGGAAAATGTACTCAGTGTTAACAGTTTACAGGGTGAAGAGTCAGAGATTTTATTTATGCATATTTTACAGTCTTGTTTAGACGTTTTTGATAATTTTATTATAAACTTTCTCGGCACGTGAAAAAGAATGTAAACTAAGTATTTGAGATTTCTACTCAGTTCAGTTCAGTTCAGTTCAGTCACTCAGTCATTTCCGATTCTTTGCGACCCCATGAATGGCAGCACGCCAGGCCTCCCTGTCTATCACCAACTCCCAGAGTTCGCGCAGACTCATGTCCATCGAGTCCCCTTCTCCTCCTGCCCCCAATCCCTCCCAGCATCAGAGTCTTTTCCAATGAGTCAACTCTTCGCATGAGGTGGCCAAAGTACTGGAGTTTCAGCTTTAGCATCAGTCCTTCCAAAGAAATCCCAGGGCTGATCTCCTTCAGAATGGACTGGTTGGATCTCCTTGCAGTCCAAGGGACTCACAAGAGTCTTCTCCAACACCACAGTTCAAAACCATAAATTGTTTGGTGCTCAGCTTTCTTCACAGTTGAACTCTCACATCCATACATGACCACAGGAAAAACCATAGCCTTGACTAGACGGACCTTTGTTGGCAAAGTAATGTCTCTGCTTTTGAATATGCTATCTAGGTTGGTCATAACTTTTCTTCCAAGGAGTAACAGTCTTTTAATTTCACGGCTGCAGTCACCATCAGCAGTGATTTTGGAGCCCCGAAAAACAAAGTCTGCCACTCTTTCCACTGTTTCCCCATCTATTTGCCATGAAGTGATGGGACCAGATGCCATGATCTTCGTTATCTGAATGTTGAGCTTTAAGCCAACTTTTTCACTCTCCTCTTTCACTTTCATCAAGAGGCTTTATAGTTCCTCTTCACTTTCTGCCATAAGGGTGGCATCATCTGCTATAAAGGTTATGAATAATAGAAATTATTTGACATATATGATTACAGTCTATCAATATTTGTTCAAAGGGGTTTATAAATATTGCAACATGACTCATATTTAGATAACTAAAATAGCATCTATAAAAAAATCCCTACCATGGGAAAGCCTTTTTTTTTTTTTTTTTGGTTACATATATGGTATGCATTTTCTAGCCACTCTTTTTTCTTGATATTAATAAATGCCATTCAGATTAAGACCAATATACCATGTGGGTCTGTGGTAAAGAATCCAGCTGCCAGTGAAGAAGCTGCAGGAGACGCAGGTTCAATCCCTGGGTCAGGAAGATCCCCTGGAGGAGGAAATTGCAACCCACTCCAGTATTCTTGGTAGGATAATCCCATAGATAGAGGAGCCTGGTGGACCATAGTCCATAGCGTTGCAAAGAGTCAGACATGACTGAACAACTGAACATGCATTAAAAAAAATATGAAATTAAACTTTTCTCTTGTCTTCTAATTTAGAACAAGTGTTAAGTCCTCTTAATAAATGATTAGAATTGGAAAAGGTGCTATTTTGCAATTTGTGTGCAGAAAATATTATAGAGTAATGGATTGTTGTTGTTCAGTCACTCAGTCATGTCCTATTCTTTGTGAATCCATGGACTGCAGCATGCCAGGTTTCCCTGTCCTTCACCATCTCCTAGAGCTTGCTCAAACTCATGTTCATTGAGTTAGTGATGCCATCCAACCGTCTCATCCTCTGTTGTCCCCTTCTCCTCCTGCCTTCAATCTTTCCCAGCATCAGGGTCTTTACTAATGAGTCAGCTCTTCACATCAGGTAGCCAAAGTATTGGAGCTCGAGTTTCAGTATCAAGTCCTTCTAATGAATATTCAGGATTGATTTCCTTTAGGATTGACTGTTTTGATCTCCTTGCAGTCCAAGGGACTCTCCAGAGTTCAGAAGCATCATTTCTTCATGTTCAGCCTTCTTTATGGTACAACTCTCACATCCATACATGAGTAATGGATTACTCATTTGTTATTTGAAATGGAAAGTCTTTATATCAAAATTGGACCTTTTTGAGACAAGTCTTTATGAATATGCCATAAAAGCTGACAAGTTGTTTGAATACAAGACAAAGATGTGAAGATAAACTGAAGAAGAATTTTGGTACAGTAAACAGTTCATTTTTACTGTATCTCATAGTGACCTAAGTTAACTAACAGTGAAATGTTTAGATTATAGAAGATATAAACTCACAGGGTAAAATTTCTATTATTTTTTTTTTCCGATGGTGGAGAGGCATTAATGTTTCATCAAAACATGACTGAATCTAACCTGTTTTGTGAGATAATAATTTGGTACTAATCTACAAAATTAATTAGAAGAAAAGAAAGAGAGATTAGAATTGGAGATAGTAGGTGCTGTATAGTACACAAATGACTGGGGTTTTCACCAAAATAACAGACATGAGAATGGGAATGGGCCAAATAATTCCTTCCTTGCAATTTTTAGTAAACAAAACATCAGAAGTGAGTTTATTGTCTCATTTTTATAGAAAAGAACACAAAGACACTGAGCGTAATGCAAGCATGCTGTAGTAAATATAGTTCATCAGTACACGAGCTGGCAAGTAAAAACTTGACTGAATTACCTTAAAAGTCATATTTTTTTTTTACTATAGTAAGGTATTAAAGAAGTTCTTTAGATAATATATTTATAAATGTCCAAATTGTGTATATATTTTCTTCAAATGTATGTGCATTTTATTTCATTTCAATGATATAAAAATTGTGACATTATAGAAATATACTAAAACATTTAAGACATTAAACTTTTATTAGAAAAAGCTTGTCTTCTCATTAAAGGAATAATGGGCATTTTAAAAATAACATTTTGCTTTTATATACTGAAAGTGTTAATATGATTATAAGTTGATTTTTGCAAATTCAAAGGCTTTTCTGTTAATAACTTTTAATAACAATTATATTTCCTTTTGCATTTATATTAATATGCCATTGTAAGTGACTGCTGAAAACATTTGAAGGCAAGGGTCTTCATAATCATTTTGGTAGCAGTTAAGCAACTCTAAATCAACAGTTAATAACTGCTTTATCAGAAAGAATTGTAGAAAAAAATCATTTTATAAATAAATAATTGTAGACTAAAGCAATAATGGAAATTGCTAACGGGTCTTAGTAGTAATTTGCCCTAAGTGTTTCATATTACAGTAAAGTAATAATGACAGAATAAGAAGCAAAGCATTTTCCAAATTACAAATACCAGAACTAGAGTCTCATGTTTTGATTTCTGACTCTGTTTCTTCAACTACATTTCATTGCCTACTCCTATTAATATAAATGATGTACAATGAAGAATCCAAATAATATGAAATATAATATTAAAAGGGAGAATTTTTGAATAGGAGATGTTCATAGTATAAAGCAAACTTGATGAAATAAAACTTTACTACTTACCATATTCTCTATACTTAACATATGAGATCAATTTGTGTTGGCTTATATACCAAGCAGATATCAAACTCCCATATTTGTGAATCTAATTTTCATAATTTAAAGCCAAATATTTTACTGAGAAATGTTCATTTAATTCAGTAAATTTCCTTATGTGTTAAAAGTTGTAATCCTAAGACACCATTTTAATTATTTTTAAATTCTTGATAAAATATTGACATATATACTGATTTTTAAAGATAAAATTTTTATTTTCACTTAAATTACTAAAACAACTCAGTTCATATTGTTTATTTTTCATATGTATATATTTTAAAATCCTCTTTTTAAAAAAATATTTTTGCAGTACAGTTGATTTACAACATTTGCTAGCAAAGTGAATATATTATGCATATATATTAATATATATCCACTCTATTTCAGATTCCTTGTCCATAATAGTCTGTTATAGAGTATTGAGTACAGTTCCCTGTGCTATACAGTAGGTCCGTATTGGTTATCTGTTTTACATGTAGCAGTGTGTATATGTCAATCACACGTTTCCACTTTATCCCTCCTCTACTTATCCCCTGGTCATCATAAGTTAGTTTTCTACATCTGTGACTATTTCTGTTTTGTAAGTAAGGGCATTTGTACTCTCTTTTTTTAAGGTTACACATATAAGCAATATCATATGATATTTGTCTTTTTCTTTGTGTCTTTTTTGGGCTTCCCTGGTGGCTCAGCTGGTACAGTCTGTCTGCAATGTGGGAGACCTGGGTTCATTCCCTGGGTTGGGAAAATCCCCTGGAGAAAAGAACAGCTAACCACTCCAGCATTCTGGCATAGAGAATTCCATGGACAGTTCTTGGGGTTGCTAAGAGTTGGACATGACTGAGCAACTTTCACTTTCTTTTCACTTTCACTCAGTATGACAATCTCTAGGTCCATCCATTTTAGTAAAAATGACATTACTTCAGTCTTTTTATGGTTGAGTAATATTACATTGTATGCATGTACCACATCTTTATCCTCTGTTGATGGATATTTAGGTTGCTTCTGTTTCCTGGCTATTTTACTTATGCTGCTATGAACATTAGGGTGCATGTATCTTTTTCAAATTATGGTTTTCTCTGGGTTTCTGCTCAGGAGCAAGATTGCTAGATCATATGGTAGCTCTGTTTTCAGCCTCTTTTTTTTATCTTTATAAAGAAGTTTTGTGCTGTTGTTATGTTATTTATTTAATTTTTTTATTTATTCAGTCTTTAAAGGAAACCTCCATACTATTCTCCACAATGGCTGCCCCAGTTTACATTCCTACCAACAATGAAGAAGGGTTTCTCTTTCTCCACACCCTCTCCAGCATTTAATTTTTGTAGATATTTTTCATGATGGCCATTCTGACTAGTGTGAGGTGATACTTCACTGTAGTTTTGATTTATATTTCTGTAATACTTTGTGATGTTAAACATCTTTTCATTTCACTCTTTTTTATATAATAGTTAAATCTCCATCATAGGATTGAAGAAGTAATTTTATTAACAATTTCCCTGATTTGATGACAATATTAAATGGTTTATATGATCTTTACTTACACATTTACCTCATCCTGATCATTTAGGAATTTAATAAATGTATTCTTTATCTACTGAATCTTACCATATTAATTGCTATAATAATTGCATTCAGTTCAGTTCAGTTCAGTCACTCAGTCGTGTCCGACTCTTTGGGACCCCATGAATTGCAGAACGCCAGGCCTCCCTGTCCATCACCATCTCCCGGAGTTCACTCAGACTCACGTCCATCAAGTCAGTTATGCCATCCAGCCATCTCATCCTCAGTTGTCCCCTTCTCCTCCTGCCCCCAATCCCTCCCAGCATCAGAGTCTTTTCCAATGAGTCAACTCTTCGCAGGAGGTGGCCAAAGTACTGGAGTTTCAGCTTTACCATCATTCCTTCCAAAGAAATCCCAGGGTTGGTCTCCTTCAGAATGGACTGGTTGGATCTCCTGCAGTCCAAGGGACTCTCAAGAGTCTTCTCCAACACCACAGTTCAAATGCATCAATTCTTCGGTGCTCAGCCTTCTTCACAGTCCAGATCTCACATCCATACATGACTACTGGAAAAACCATAGCCTTGACTAGATGGACCTTAGTCGGCAAAGTAATGTCTCTGCTTTTGAATATGCTAAGTTAGTAATAACTTTTCTTCCAAGGAGTGTTTTTAAATGGATCTGTAAAGAATCAAATAGGTTATTTTGCTGACAAAAATAAAAGTTTAAAATAATTTTAGACTTGTAAATAAACCAAGTATTACCACTTACAATATATGAGAAGACAGTTTGAAATTTATTTGATAAATATGTTAGCTGCATAGAACATGAAAAATGGTGAATCTATGAAGGACCCACAAAATGTAATGTCTGTTTTAGTGCACAATTTTAATTTGTTTGTATTTATTTGTACTATGCAATTATTAGGCTTGTATCAGGCCTAATATCAGGCTTGTATAACTGTTTGTATATTTAATACATATTTTGTCTACTTTATTTTTATAATGATGTAAATCATCTCATATTAATATCATTGACTTGTTTTTCTAAAAATTCCTGTTTAAAACATAGTGTTCTTACTCTATTTCTGGTCATAACAAATTCAGATTAATTGTCTTATGATAACTTATCCTTATCTTTTAAATTCTGTTAAAAAAAAATAACCTCCCTGAGGTGACATATGACTTTTCTTTTCCTATAATAACTAAGTGCTTGCAAAGAGAGAAACTATATTACTAATAAGGGATAGTGTACTGAAGAGATTTCATATATATATTACATTTATTTAATATATTAATTTAATTCTTTTTTTAATATAAATTTATTTATTTTAATTGGAAGTAAATTACTTTACAATATTGTATTGGTTTTGCCATACATCAACATGAATCCGCCATAGGTATACACGTGTTCCCCATCCTGAACCCCCCTGTCTCCTCCCTCCCTGTAGCATCCCTCTGGGTCGTCCCAGTGCACCAGCCCCAAGCATCCTGAGGAAGGCTTTTCAAAATTTTGTTTAGATTTTTAAAAATTGAAAAATAAAAGATTCACACAGTGATTTCATTTAGAGATCAAATTTTGTACAGAACCTAAATTTGTGCATAGTTCCTTAAAAGAAACTTGAAGTTCTTTATCTTAGTATTTTATTCTTGCTCTTTAAAAAAAATATAATACACACTTTCATTGCCTAAAAAAATTAGATAAAAATGTGATTATTGATAATCTCCAATATTACATTTCTACTGTAAAAATTCATTAAGTTGTTGAGGCTGATTTTGTCAAATTTGTCTCCTAAAATAATGTCATTATGTCTTGGATTTGTTTTTGTTTTTCATCATGGTTATCTAGGTGAAAACCTTACAGAATAAATGATTAAGGCTGTCATTTTAAATAAGTTAATGACCAGGTGTACTTCTAGATTAGATAAAAATCTTCTCTTTTACAAAATAAAAAATAAAAACCTGCTGATGTAGATTGCTATGAGATAGTAAAAAGAGACAATAAAGATACAGCCATTTGAAATTCTAGAATTTCTGGATACAGAATTTGAGAAAGCCTTATTTATTTTGCAGAAGTGCTTGCAGATGACTAAGGCTTTAGATTTTAAGAATTGGTGATAGAAGAACCCAGAAAATCAAGCAGATGTCAAAACCTTGTAGTAAATGCTAAGAAATTTGAACTTTGTCCAGTGAGTTATAGGGCCAATTAAAAGCTTTTAAGCAGGGGAATAAGCTGGTCAGATTTGTGTTTATGAAGGATCATTCTGGCAGCAGTGTGGAGAATGGATTGGTTGTGGGCATGATTGGAGGGAGGAAAATTCATTAAGGAACATTTGCAAAGGGACTGTTGACACTGGGAATACAAGACCCCCATTCTAGCTTGGCCACTATTATCAGAACTGTTACATCAAGCAAGACACTGGCCCTCTCTCAAGCCCACAGATGCCTAGATTAATGAAAGAATTGGCCTAGCTGGTATCTAAGGTCCTTCCTGTTCTGATGGTGTAATATTATACAAACTTTCACAGTGTATTCCATACATAATAATAATATAAAAAAAGACTTGCTAACTCGGTGGGCATTTGTGTCTTTTTCAAGATGATTTCTACTATTAGTCTTTGTGCCATAAACAAACACAAGTTTTTTCATGTATAAATTCAAAAAGTCAATACTAGTGAGGAATGTAAATCTACTGAAGAACTAGTTTGTTAGTAATCCCCTTGAGGGGACTTCCCTAGTGGCGCTGCCAACATAGTGGTAAAGAACACTGTCAATGTAGTGTAAAGAACCCACCTGCCAATGCAGGAGATGTAAGAGAGACACTGGTTCAATCCCTGAATTGGAAAGATCTGGAGAAGGGCATAGCTACCTACTCCAGTATTCTTGCCTGGAGAATCCTATGGACAGATGAGCCTGGTAGGCTACAACCCACAGGTTTACACAGAATCAGACACAACTGAGGCGACTTAGCATGCACAATCTCCTTTGAGTCCCTATTCTGCCTTTATAGGCAGAATATTAATTTTATATTGTATATATTTATAAAATAACAAATAACAATATTGTTATATTTATATATTAATTTTATATTAAAATTTGGAAAACAAAGATCTCTTTTTAACATGATAAAGCTCAGCTAGTGTTTCCTAGTTTTTAAGGCAAGGCAGGGATTATCACTTATCATCTAACTCTTGTAGTTCTTAAAACATTATGTGTTTGTAGAGTATACTGGTAGAGTAGTTATAATGCTGCCATTCATAAAAATCCCAGAAATTATGTATTAAATATAGTTGATAGAACAAAGTTGTCAAACATATCTTTGATTTTCAGGGCTTTGTTTTATCTGTTCAGTTTTTGACTCATATAGATATATTCATTTTAACTTACTTCTCCTATAGAGTATTTGAAGTAAGTGATAAATCCTTGGACACTGTAGAATAGCTTTACTAACAGTTGTTATTATCCTTATTATCAAAATCACAAAAACCAAGGTTGTATATTCCTTGCTCATCAGTAAAGATTTGCTCATTAATGTTTGGTTCAATTTAAATGACTGTAGATACAATATCTGTTTTGAAAAATATCCACATTCTATGACTGTTATATAAATTTGCATGGTGTGGATAAACTTCTTAGCTTTAGTTTAACTGTGGTGAAAAAACAGCAGAAGTTGATGTTATTTTTGTTTTATATTATTTTTTTTAATAATTTTGACCTGGAAAATTGTGAAAGAAAACTGTGAGTGTTTTAATATTATGATTGTATTTTCTTGAGAAATATACATATTCTGCTTTATAAGGCAGCATTTGTTTTCACAAACATACTTTTTAAAGAACCATATCTCTGCCAGCCTTATAATAGCATCTTCTCTGGGTATTAGGATATTTCTGTTTCTTCAGATTTTTTTCCTCTGATTTTCATTCACTGCCTGTCTCAGTTACCTGATAGGAACTGCTTATCTGGTTGGTTTTAGCTACTTCAGCTTATCATGGATTCTTTCAGCTCATGTTATTTTTCCTTGTAATATTTTACCAAGATTAATGTACTTTAGAATAAATTGCGTATTACATATTGCATGTTAATATAGTAGAAAATGAGTAAATATTGTATATATTTTACATGTCTGATACATGCAATGTATTAAATACTCTATGACTACAAAAATAGTTCTAACACTGGTGCTATTTAGAGAAAATATAACTTTAAATTGACTAGCGTTCTGGTAAAAAGAATTTAGCCACCACTCCAGTGTTAACTGTCTGAAGAATCTTGGGTTAATCTATTCATTTGTCTGATAATTCAGAGTGATTGTTTTTAAAATGCATAAGGTGAACTGAAGTTTTGTTTTCCTATCTTTAAATAATTTATTTTGTGTATCTATATTCTAAGCATAATATTCTCTTAGAAAGTTACATTGGTAATTAGATAGTTGTATATAATGCAACTCAAAGCATCTATAAATCTCCTATATAAATTTAAAGTTTAGTTTACTATAATATTGATATCTAAGTAAACAGTTTGATGTAGCTCTGAAAACATAATCAATGGAAGAGCTAGTCGAAGCTATATGTATATTGCTTCCTATATGTGTATCGTTTCAAGCACTGCCCTCTTCTCCAACACTTCTAATATTGCTTTAGTTCACATCTACCTTTCTCCTCACAACTTTTGCAAAGGCAGCTTAACTTTTCTCATGAGTCTAGATTTTCTTTGCTCCAAACCTCTATGCTGATAATCATCCTTCTGAATATAAGTGATCTTTTACCACTAAAAATAATAAAACAACTTCTATTAACCCTAAAAATCAAAGTCTGAGTTTATTAGTATATTTTTTAAAGTCCTATTTAATTGTATTACCTGAATGGTCTAGCAGTTTTCTCTGCTTTTTTCAATTTAAGTCTGAATTTGGCAATAAGGAGTTCATGATCTGAGCCCCAGTCAGCTTCTGGTCTTGTTTTTGTTGACTGTATAGAGCTTCTCCATCTTAGGCTGCATAGAATATAATCAATATGATTTCGGTGTTGACCATGTGGTGATGTCCATGTGTAGAGTCTTCTCTTGTGTTGTTGGAAGAGGGTGTTTGCTATGACCAGTGCATTTTCTTGGCAAAACTCTATTAGTCTTTGCCCTGCTGGGGAGGCCTTACAAACAGCTGTGAAGAGAAGAGAGGTGAAAAGCCAAGGAGAAAAGGAAAGATATAGGCATCCAAATGCAGAGTCTCAAAGAATAGCAAGAAGAGATAAGAAAGCCTTCTTCAGCAATCAATGCAAAGAAATAGAGGAAAACAACAGATTGGGAAAGACTAGAGATCTCTTCAAGAAAATTAGAGATACCGAGGGAACATTTCATGCAAAGATGGGTTCGATAAAGGACAGAAATGGTATAGACCTAACAGAAGCAGAAGATATTAAGAAGAGGTGGCAAGGATACATGGAAGAACTGTACAAAAAAGATCTTCACGACCCAGATAATCATGATGATGTGATCACTAATCTAGAACCAGACATCTTGGAATGTGAAGTCAAGTGGGCCTTAGAAAGCATCACTACAAACAAAGCTAGTGGAGGTGATGGAATTCCAATTGAGCTGTTTCAAATCCTGAATGACGATGCTGTGAAAGTGCTGCACTCAATATGCCAGCAAATTTAAAAAACTCAGCAGTGGCCACAGGACTGGAAAAGGTCAGTTTTCATTCCAATTCCAAAGAAAGGCAATGCCAAAGAATGCTCAAACTACCACACAATTGCACTCATCTCACATGCTGGTAAAGTAATGCTCAAAATTCTCCAAGCAAAGCTTCAGCAATATGTGAACCGTGAACTCCCTGACGTTCAAGCTGGTTTTAGAAAAGGCAGAGGAACCAGAAATCAAACTGCCAACATCTGCTGGATCATGGAAAAAGCAAGAGAGTTCCAGAAAAAAACATCTATTTCTGCTTTATTGACTACGCCATAGCCTTTGACTGTGGATCACAATCAACTGTGGAAAATTCTGAAAGAGATGGGAATACCAGACCACCGGACCTGCCTCTTGAAAAACCTATATGCAGGTCAGGAAGCAACTGTTAGAACTGGACGTGGAACAGCAGACTGGTTCCAAATAGGAAAAGGAGTACGTCAAGGCTGTATATTGTCACCCTGCTTATTTAACTTCTATGCAGAGTACATCATGAGAAACGCTGGACTGGAAGAAACACAAGCTGGAATCAAGATTGCTGGGAGAAATATCAATAACCTCAGATACACAGATGACACCACCCTTATGGCAGAAAGTGAAGAGGAGCTAAAAAGCCTCTTGATGAAAGTCAAAGAGGAGAGTGAAAAAGTTGGCTTAAAGCTCAACATTCAGAAAACGAAGATCATGGCATCTGGTCCCATCACCTCATGGGAAATAGATGGGGAAACAGTGGAAAGAGTGTCAGACTTTATTTTGGAGGGCTCCAGAATCACTGCAGATGGTTACTGCAGCCATGAAATTAAAAGACGCTTACTCCTTGTAAGAAAAGTTATGATCAAACTAGATAGCATATTCAAAAGCAGAGTCATTACTTTGCCAACTAAGGTCCATCTATTCAAGGCTATGGTTTTCCTGTGGTCATGTATGGATGTGAGAGTTGGACTGTGAAGAAGGCTGAGTGCCAAAGAATTGATGCTTGTGAACTATGGTGTTGGAGAAGACTCTTGAGAGTCCCTAGGACTGCAAGGAGATCCAACCAGTCCATTCTGAAGGAGATCAACCCTGGGATTTCTTTGCAGGGAATGATTCTAAAGCTGAAACTCCAGTATTTTGGCCACCTCATGCGAAGAGTTGACTCATTGGAAAAGACTCTGATGCTGGGAGGGATTGGGGGCAGGAGGAGAAAGGGACGACCGATGATGAGATGGCTGGATGGCATCACTGGCTTGATGTATGTGAGTCTGGGTGAACTCTGGGAGATGGTCGTGGACAGGGAGGCCTGGCGTGCTGCGATCCATGGGGTCACAAAGAGTCAGACACGACTGAGTGACTGAACTGAACTGAACTTAATTGTATAGTCAGAATTTCATCTATGCTCTGATGCCTAGGTTCTCGTATGTTTCTATAGACACTTAACTGTGTATGCTGTGTTTAGTCACTCAGTCGTGTCCAACTTTTTGTGACCCCATGGACTCTAGCTCACCTCTGTCCACGGGGATTCTCCAAGCAAGCATACTGGAGTGGGTTGCCATGCTCTCCTCCAGGGGATCTTCCCAACCCAAGGGTCAAACTCAGGTCTCCAGCATTGCAGGCAGATTCTTTACCATCTGAGCCACCAGGGAAGCCCAGATACTTAATTACTCATCCTTTAAAATTCAACTCAAGTTTTACCACTTGCAAGAAACAATCCTGAAATTTTCTACATCTAAAACATATGTATATTTAATTTGTTATGTGCTTTTAAGGTATACATACATATATACTTCAATCTGTATCTCTCTTAAACTGAGGCAGAAGAGGCCTTTGATCTTAGCCAGTTTATTAGAAAGCCTACAGTTCATAAACACATAGAAAATTAATTTTATTATTATTAATTAATATATAAAGTACATCCAGGCACCTCTGTAACTTTGGATCCAATCCTTAGGGTTTACACAGGGTGATTACAAACCTAAATGTCTGTTCCATGAGCAGTGTCTTTTGCATCAGTTATATGTGTCCTTTAAATAATGGATGTCTGAGTATTGAGAATATTTGTGGATTGTGCTGCTGCCGACACTACAAAATGTGCTGTGACAGAGTGTGGAGATGATTTGAGCAGCAGAAGCATTTAGGTAAGAGAAAAGACAAATTAATTAGCTTGTCAAATTCTTCCTCTCAGCATGAATGCAATAGATCCCTGCATAAACCAAATATCATTTCCCACTAACACTGAGAGACCTCTTATACTTTCTTCACTTTTATTTCAACCTGTGGTTCAAGAGATATTCCAGAACTACATGCTATTCAGAACAGTTGAAGAACATATTGAAATATTAGACAATCTCTCTTATTACTGTAAATGTGTATATATAGGCCTAGATGAAATACATGTATAGCATATCAATTCATTACATCAGTAACAAAATGAAAATTGACCATGAGCATTTTGAGGAGTTTTATTTTACATGGAAATCTAATGATACTTTATTTTTCAAAAATTTAAATTAATAACAATATTTTTATCCTTTGGAATTTTAAGCATTCTTTTCTCTTAATTTTAGTAAATAACTGTTTCTATTTGAAAATAATTATTTTTTTAAAAGCAATGTTTGAATTATACACTTACTTTAATTTTAATTTTAAACAATACAAATTGTACTTTTGAGTACATTTTTAAATCTTAAATTTTGTGAAAATAATTATCATACCAAAACAGGAAATTTTGCTGCTATGAAAACTGAAAGGATAAATTTTATAAAACAATTATATAATAATACATTTATTATATTTAATTAATATTCATCTAAGTATTGCTTCCCCAACAAATAAACAATTATATATGGGGCATATATAGTTAATTAAATGGTCTCTGAACTATCTGTATGAGACGGATGTTCATTAAACATTCAGTGATGTCGAATTGTTGTACTCTACACCTTAACATTATGTGATCCTTTATGTCGGTTACATCTCAATGAAACTGGAAGAATAAAACAGTCTCTGATATTCTGCTGATTTTCAATCATATATATATCATAGATTTTCACAATTTTTCTACATGTTGATAAAGTTATTATGACAGAGAGGGTAGAGCATTTTAAACAATGTCTTATATGTATATCTAACCCTTAAATATAATCAGTCCTCTTACTGTTGGCCCCATAAGTATAATAGATCAACATCTTCCTACTATATATGTATTCCCTTCTTTTCTGTGGCCATTCAGTGGGGATCTAAACATAATCCCTGTCCCTGGTCAGTGTAAGAAACGCAGCATTCAAACAAAATAAATTGTTCTAGGCAACTGACCAGCCCAAGTCCAAAGAATGGAAATCTTTAATCTCATATAAGTGGTTATTACCTGGAATCTTAGAATCCAAGCCCAGGTTTAATAACAGTTTATACAGAAATAACTCAAAATTTCCTTTTGCTTCACTGAACATCAGCTGCCCAGTGTTGAGGTTGCTGTTTTATAAGGCACTTTCCTCTAAATTTGGACTTGAGACACCTCAGTGGACAAAGGCTATTCTTTGGCATGTGTGAGAGTGCAGGGGTTGTCTGAAGAGCTTCGCTAGACAGTGGCTTGTTTAAGGGAAGTGTGTGCATGTTTGTGTATGTGCTCAGTGGTGACAGACTCTTTGCAACCCCACAAACTGTAGCCCACCAGGCTCCTATGTCCATGGGATTTTCCAGGGAAGAATATTGGAATGGGTTGCCATTTCCTCCTCAAGTGGATCTTCCTGACCCAGGGATGGAACACACATCTCCTTTGTCTCCTGTATTGGCAGGCAGATTCTTTACCACTGTGCCACCTAGGAATCTTAAGAAAGATAGTTGGTTCTCATTTATTCTTTATCCATAATACCTACTTTAGTGATTAGCATACAATGAATACTCAATACAGACTTGCTGAATGAAAACAGAAATGGACAAATAAAATAATTAGAGGTGGGACTATCAACCAATTCTCCATTCAGGATACATTCTCTCCACTTTAAGTGTGAAATATATGCAAAATACATGTTGATAGATTAATAGGCAGGCTGATTCAGATACTTAAAATGCTCTTCTATGATAAATGGCTGACAGGACTAAGTATGCCCAATGTTTAAAAAAAAAAAAAAGTGAAGAGTTTTAAAATAGGCTCTTTTTTTTTTTTTTTTAATGTGTGAAGAATTCCCCTACAAAAAGATTTTATGCTATGTGTCTATTTCTTGTACAGATTTACTTGGGTAATAATTACTAGCAATTATATAATTTGGGGGGCTTCCCTGATAGCTCAGTTGGTAAAGAGCCTACCTGCAATGCAGGAGACCCTGGTTCGATTCCTAGGTCAGGACAATAAATATTATTGATCCTTGGTGTAGTGGATGAAATAATTAGAAAAATAATATAAAAGTATAAGATACTTAGCAAATAATTCTGAGCAATTATAATTTAAAAATTGAGAAGGAATTAGAGAAGGAACTAGAGAAAATCTTCAATGAATGGTGTAAGATAAATTAGACAATACAAATATAAATAAACTGAAAAAGAAAAAAATAGCATACATAAATACATAGGTAGTTATCAGTTCAGTTCAGTCACTCAGTCATGTATGATTCTTTGAGACCCCATGAATTGCAGCATGCCAAGCCTTCTTGTCCACTACCAACTCCCAGAGATCACCCAAACTCATGTCCATCAAGTCAGTGATGCCATCGAGCTATCTCATCCTCTGTCGTCCCCTTCTCCTCTTGCCCCAATCTCTCCCAGAATCAGAGTCTTTTTCAATGAGTTAACTCTTTGCATGAGGTGGCCAAAGTACTGGAGTTTCAGCTTTAGCATCATTCCTTCCAAAGAACACTAAGAACTGATCTCCTTCAGAATGGACTGGTTGGATCTCCTTGAAGTCCAAGGGACTCTTAACAGTCTTCTCCAACACCACAGTTGAAAAGCATCACAGAAGACATCAAAAAAGAAATCAAAATATGCATAGAAAAACAAATGAAAATGAAAACACAACAGCCCACAACCTGTGGGACACTATAAAAGCAGTGCTAAGGGGAAACTTCATAGCAATACAGGCATACCTCAAGAAACAAGAAAAAAGTCAAATAAATAACCTAACTCTACACGTAAAGCAACTAGAAAAGGAAGAAATGGAGAACCCCAGGGTTAGTAGAAGGAAAGAAATCTTAAAAATTAGGGCAGAAATAAATGCAAAAGAGACAAAAGAGAGCATAGCAAAAATCAACAAAGACAAAAGCTGATTCTTTGAAAGGATAAATAAAATTGACAAACCATTAGCCAGACTCATCAAGAAACAAAGGGAGAAAAATCAAATCAATAAAATTAGAAATGAATTACTAGAGTTAATCAATGGATATAGTAAAGTTGCAGGATATAAAATCAACACACAGAAATCCCTTGCATTCCTATACACTAATAATGAGAAAGTAGAAAAAGAAATCAAGGAAACAATTCCATTCACCATTGCAATGAAAAGAATAAAATACTTGGGAATATATCTACCTACAGAAACTAAAGACCTATATATAGAAAACTATAAAACACTGATGAAAGAAATCAAGGAGGACACTAATAGATGGAAAAATATACCATGTTCATGGATCAGAAGAATCAATATAGTGAAACTGAGTATACTACGCAAAGCAATCTACAGATTCAATGCAATCCCTATCAAGCTACCTGTGGTATTTTTCACAGAGCTAGAACAAATAATTTCACAATTTGTATGGAAATACAAAAAACCTCGAATAGCCAAAGCAATCTTGAGAAAGAAGAAGGGACTGGAGGAATCAACCTGCCTGACTTCAGGCTCTACTACAAAGCCACGGTCATCAAGACAGTATGGTACTGGCACAAAGACAGAAATATAGATCAATGGAACAAAATAGAAAGCCCAGAGATAAATCCACACACCTATGGACACCTTATCTTCGACAAAGGAGGCAAGAATATACAATGCAGTAAAGACAATCTCTTTAACAAGTGGTGCTGGGAAAACTGGTCAACCACTTGTAAAAGAATGAAACTAGATCACTTTCTAACACCATACACAAAAATAAACTCAAAATGGATAAAGATCTAAACGTAAGACCAGAAACTATAAAACTCCTAAAGAAGAACATAGGCAAAACACTCTCCAACATAAATCGCAGCAGGATCCTCTATGATCCACCTCCCAGAATACTGGAAATAAAAGCAAAAATAAACAAATGGGATCTAATTAAAATTAAAAGCTTCTGCACAACAAAGGAAACTATAAGAAAGGTGAAATGACAGCCTTTGGAATGGGAGAAAATAATAGCAAATGAAGCAACTGACAAACAACTAATGTCAAAAATATACAAACAACTTATGCAGCTCAATTCCAGAAAAATAAATGACCCAATCAAAAAATGGGGCAAAGAACTAAATAGACATTTCTCCAAAGAAGACATACAGATGGCTAACAAACACATGAAAAGATGCTCAACATCACTCCTTATTAGAGAAATGCAAATCAAAACCACAATGAGGTACCATCTCACGCCAGTCAGAATGGTTGTAATCCAAAAACCTACAAGGAATAAATGCTGAAAGGGTGTGGAGAAAAAGGAATCCTCTTACACTGTTGGTGGGAATGCAAACTAGTACAGCCACTATGGAGAACAGTGTGGAGATTCTTTAAAAAACTGGAAATAGAACTGCCTTTTTACTCAGCAATCCCACTGCTGGGCATACACACCGAGGAAACCAGAATTGAAAGAGACACATGTACCCCAATGTTTATCGCAGCACTGTTTATAATATTCAGGACATGGAAGCAACCTAGATGTGCATCAGCAGACAAATGGATAAGAAATCAGTGGTACATATACACACTGGAGTATTACTCAGCCATTAAAAAGGATACATGTGAATCAGTTCTAATGAGGTGGATGAAACTGGAGCCGATTATACAGAGTGAAGTAAGCCAGAAAGAAAAACACCAATACAGTATACTAAGACATATATATGGAATTTAGAAAGATGGTAACAATAACCCTCTATGCGAGACAGCAAAAGAGACACAGATGTATAGAACAGACTTTTGGACTCTGTGGGAGAGGGAGAGGATGGGATGATTTGGGAGAATAACATTGAAACATGTATACTATCATGTAAGAAATGAATCGCCAGTCTAGGTCGATTCAGGATACAAGATGCTTGGGGCTGGTGCACTGGGATGACCCAGAGAGATGATATGGAGAGGGAGGTGGGAGGGTGGTTCAGGATTGGGAACTCATGTACACCTGTGGTGGATTCATGTCAATGTATGGCAAAACCAATAGAGTATTGTAAAGTAAAATTAAAAAAAAAAATAAAAGTATCAATTCTTTGGCGCTCAGGCTTCTTCACAGTCTAACTCTCACATCCATACATGACCACTGGAAAAACCATAGCCTTCACTAGACGGACCTTTGTTGGCAAAGTAGTGTCTATGCTTTTGAATATGCTATCTAAGTTGGTCATAACTTTCCTTCCAAGGAGTAAGCGTCTTTTAATTTCATGACTACAATCACCATCTGCAGTGATTTTGGAGCCCAAAAAAATAAAGTATGACACTGTTTCCACTATTTCCCCATCTATTTGCCATGAAGTGATGGGATCAGATGCCATGATTTTTGTTTTCTGAATGTTGAGCTTTAAGCCAACTTTTTCAGTCTCCTCTTTCACTTTCATCAAGAGGCTTTTTCGTTCCTCTTCACTTTCTGCCATAAGGGTGGTGTCATCTGCTATTGCCATGCAAATATAAAGAGATATTAGTAAAGACAAAAAATGGTATTTCAAATCTAGTCAAATTGACAGGAAGAATAGCTGCCAAGTATAATTTGGATTTATGACACTTGCTTGTTACTAATGAAGTGTCTAGGTGCAAGAAATGTAGACTTGTATGAACAACAGAATGAGCACTATCATCAATTAATAATATGACTACTATTACTTAACTTGAGAATAAGAATAAACCAGTAAATACTATAGCTGTCATAACTCTAAATCTAGGAAATTAAAACCATGGTCACTTCATCAGTTCAACTGAAAGTTATCTGAATAGGTCAGATTCTTAAGAATATTAGTTCTCATAAGATTTTGCTCCAGATATTGAAAAGGCTTAGTGTAAGCTACTTGGAACAGCACTCTTTCAAACATGTTTGTATTGCTACCACAAAATCCTATACCTAATCTGTTTTTGTTGCAAATATACTTATTTAAGTATTGATCTCCATCTAAAATAGATATTGATTATTGAATATCTGCACGTGACTGCAAAGTATATGCAATAATATTTTGGTATATGCCCTCTTTATATAGTCTCTTTCAATTTAAACAATGATCCATGAATACTTCTTGTTTTCTTAATAGAATGTTTCTGAAAGTCTTAATGAAATATAGTCTGAGTAAATAAAGTATATATATTATTGTTTACTTGAAAAACTACATTTCCTTCAGTCTAGATTTTTCATCAGGATAGAGTTATTGCTTTTACTCTTATTTATTTATTTTACTTAGTGTTGAAAGTATTTGTCTAAATTGTGTTTTCTGGGATGGTTAAGATCAATCAATAATGACCAAAGAAAGAAAGAAAGTCTCCCAAGAAGAAGCCAAAGACAGTACTTAGTATTTGGAGCTTCCTAGGGGAATTGGGAATTAGGACCTCTCCAGGTAGCTCTTAAAATCACCTAAAACTTTCATAGTATGGCAGTATGCCAGGAAGAAAATCATAAAAATTCAGTTCATTCTCGAAGCTTTTGTGATTGCTAATCTTTTGAACATTCAGACCATTAAAGGAGACTGTGTCACTTTTCATTTTAACAATGTTTAATAACAACCATCTGAAAAAAATTCCACATACCATACAGCCTGCAGTAAAAGTAATTTCTCATGTCTTCATCAACAGTGAAACTGTCAAGGAAGTAAATAATCTCACCGAAGAAGACAATGTATTTACCAGATCAGTCTTTGTTAAATTTTCAAAAGGTTCTTAATGCAAATGCTGTCACCATTTTATTTGATACTGTTGCAGGAAAAAAATGATGAAAATAAGTTGAAATATTTTTTTCTGGCTTGTGAAAAACTGCAGATGTCACCAATAGTTTATTACTATTGATTGCTTAATCTGCACGCTAAACACTTTTCTTTGCTCCTTTCTTTTGGTAGTAGACAATTTTTTTGGGGGGGCGGGTAGGGGGAAGGTGCTGTGCTTAGTTGCTCAGTCATGTAGAATTCTTTGTCATCCCATGGACTGCATCCCACTGGGCTCCTCTGTCTATGGGATTTTCCAGGCAAGATTATTGAAGTGAGTTGCCATTTCCTCCTCCAGGGAATCTTCCTGACCCAGGGATCAAACCTGCATTTTCCATATCTCCAGCATTGCAGGTGGATTCTTTACCACTGAGACACTGGGGAAGCCAGGAGTAGCTAAAAGATTTTGAGATAGAATCCATTAAGGGTAGGAAACACAAAGAGAAAAATATATAACTTAAATAAATATTTTCAACATATAGATTTTATTAAATAATGCAGATTCTTCACTGTTAGTGGTAATGACTAAGTTTTGTTCTTCATTTCAAATTCTAATGTTTGCTGACATTCCTCTAGCCATTATGAACTTATCAGTAGCCTCTGAGCAAAACAAAGGAACAAAATTAAATAGACCTTTTTTTTAGTTTTTAATATAATTATTGTTACTCTTCTTTCACTTCACCAATTATTCATTTCATATCATCATCAATAAAAAGTTTTTTGTCTTAACTCTTTATGTCTTTATTTGGATTTTGGATGAGTTGGCTTATGGTTTTAGTTTCTTCCTCTTTGCACACATAATCAATTATCTTCTTCTCTTGCTGCTGCTAAGTCGCTTCAGTCGTGTCCGACTCTGTGCACCCCCAGACTCCGCCGTCCCTGGGATTCTCCAGGTAAGAACACTGGAGTGGGTTGCCATTTACTTCTCCAACGCATAAAAGTGAAAAGTGAAAGTGAAGTCACTCAGTTGTGTCCGACTCTTTGCGACCCCATGGACTGCAGCCTACCAGGCTCCTCCGTCCATGGGATTTTCCAAGCAAGAGTACTGGAGTGGGGTGCCATCGCCTTCTCTTTACGTACACATTATTGAAGCATATTGTTAAGTCAAAAGATAATTTGAAACAAAGTAATATGATGTGTTAACCATATCAGTTCAGTTCAGTTCAGTCGCTCCGTCTTGTCCGACCCTTTGCAACCCCATGAATCACAGCACACTAGGCCTCCCTGTCCACCACCAACTCCCGGAGTTTACACAAACTCATGTTCATCAAGTCGGTGATGCCATCCAGCCATCTCATCCTCTGTTATCCCCTTCTCCTCCTGCCCCCTAATCCCTCCCAGCATCAGAGTCTTTTCCAATGAGCCAACTCTTCGCATGAGGTGGCCAAAGTATTGCAGTTTCAGCTTCAATGTAAGTCCTTCCAATGAACACACAGGACTGATCTCCTTTAGAATGGCCTGGTTGGATCTCCTTGCAGTCCAAGGGACTCTCAAGAGTCCTCCAACACCACAGTTCAAACGCATCAGTTCTTCGGTGCTCAGCCTTCTTCACAGTCTAACTCTCACATCCATACATGACCACAGGAAAAATCATAGCCTTGACTAGATGGATCTTAGTTGGCAAAGTAATGTCTCTGCTTTTGAATATGCTATCTAGGTTGGTCATAACTTTCCTTCCAAGGACTAAGTGTCTTTTAATTTCATGACTGCAATCACCATCTGCAGTGATTCTGGAGCCAAAAAAAAATAAAGTCAGCTACTGTTTCCCCATTTGCCATGAAGTGATGGGACCAGATGCCATGATCTTCGTTATCTGAATGTTGAGCTTTAAGCCAACTTTTTCACTCTCCTCTTTCACTTTCACCGGGAGGCTTTTTAGTTCTTCTTCACTTTCTTCCATAAAGGTGGTATCATCTGCATATTTGAGGTTATTGATTTTTTTTTCTGGCAATCTTGATTCCAGCTTGTGCTTCTTCCAGTCCAGCGTTTCTGATGATGTACTCTTCATATAAGTTAAATGAGCAGGGTGACAATATACAGCCTTGATGTACTCCTTTTCCTATTTGGAACCAGTCTGTTGTTCCATGTCCAGTTCTAACTGTTGCTTCCTGACCTGCATATAGGTTAACCATATATCACATATTTAATAGTTGTTTACATCTGATATGGACATAACAGTGAAGACAGGCATCTTCAGTTTTTGTGATAGTTTTATATAGGAAAATCTTAGACCTGTATGTAATGTAAATGAAGTATTATTGAGGGCAACCACAATGGGAACATTGCCATTATAAGGACACACACTAAGAGCATGTTGTCATTCAAAATTAAATCTCCTTATTTAATCACTTTTTAAGATATCAATATATTAAAGGAATATTATTCTTAATAAAATGCAAATATAAAGTTCCAAAATTATAACACAGAATAATTCCTTCCATAAAGGCTTTTGCTTTTATCAAATGATTCTGTTAGTATCATCACCAAATACCTTTTAATTTATAAATTATATATGTATATAAAATATATATATTTTTCCCTGGTAGGTATATGCTAACCAAGCAAGATTTATCTTAAATAAAAATATTTCCAAATTATACGTTTGTCTCTTTTTACAACTATAAAAATGCAAAACAAACCACCAAGAAAATGAATAGCTAAAACATATCAAACACTTATTATACAATTTGCTAGTGCTTTACATGTGTTAGTTTATATAGTAATTCTTAATATATGTTTTTTTGATCAGCAGCATCTGACTGAAAACTTTTCAGAAATGCAAAATCTCACTAGACAAGCAGAGTGATTCTGACACAAGCTAAAGTGATCCCATGGATTGTAGCCTTCTAGGCTCCCCTGTCCATGGAATTCTCCAGGCAGGAACACTGGAGTGGGTAGTCATTACCTTCTCCAGGGCATCTTCCCAACCCAAGGATTGAACACAGGTCTCCCACATTACAGGCAGATTCTTTACCACTTGAGCCACCAGGGAAGCCCTTAGAACCACTAAACTAATATAATTTGCATAATCTTTCTTTAATGCATGATCTGTTCTTGTCACCATTTTACATCAGGGAGTCTTAGCTAATTATCTTGTACAGAATAACAAGGCAAGAAAGTAAAGACTATGTGTCCAAATCCATACACTTGCTTGATTCCACACCTGTGCTGAACACCATGTGCCTTACTTGTAAATAGTAACAAAGATCTTACGTATTTTCAGCCTGAAGTTAAGTATATCATCAGAATTACAATTATGGACCTTAGAATCCGATCTCCCAAGTGAGATTTGGTTTCCTGTCTTTGTTGTTTTTTTTTTTTTTTTTTCCCCTTCTAGGTAGATATATCAATTTCCTGTGTGTTAAATTAGAGGCCATAACTAAAACACTTGGATTTTAAATATAATTTCTATTTTCTCTATGTAAATTTGTCTCATAGAAGTTTTTCAGGGAAGATTTGGACAGTCATTAGTCTATTCAAAACTTTATATTGATTCTCCTTGACTTTTTCCTTTCTGTGTTTAATCTATTTAGGTAAAATTCCCAAGGTCTGTAACACCTGCATGAGTCTTAATATGCAATTAATAGAGATAACTGCATTGTATGAAGAGCAATGGAAATCTTACATTGCTTAAAAATACTTTTCCTTCCTCTCTCAGACTGTCATGAATTCCACTGTATTTTTAACCTTTTCTTAATGGTATTTATGTCACAAACTACAGTGTCAATCTATCCATGTTATTGCAAAGTTAAATAGAATCATCTTATCAAATATCTTTTCACATTGACAAGGAAATGAGAATCTGAAACACCTGGGGGTAATCTAGTTGCAGTTTCATTTTGATTTAGGAGACAAGTATGTTCTTATCACAGTGCACTTCAGAAATAGAACTGGTCTGCAGATTCTACCATGCTTTTATCCCTGGTCAACTAAGTGTAACTTAAAGATCAAGGGTGGTAAAAATGACAGATTAAGTTGGGGGAGGAGCAAAGACAATTTATTTGGGAGAGCTATTTTGTTACTTCAGGAAACATTCACAGATTTTTTTTTTTTAATTTTTGTTTTGTTTTAACCTCTAACTGTTTTTAGAGGTGTCAAGAAATACCACATCTATTTACTCAAGTTCAGTGTCATTTGAAATATAGCCAAAAGGCTCACATAAATGGAGATTAAAGTGCCATTTTTGTTATCAATACAAACTATTTTTGAAAATCATGACTTGGATACACAGCCACAAGAACTTGCTAACATTACCTGAGTTAATACTACCCCATCTTTGTAGAAATTCAATATGGAGCATAGTCTGTCCTGCTAAGGTGAGAGTGTCCCCTCCCATCCCCCACCCAGATTGACAAAGAGAAAGATGAGAGGAAGAATTGAGGTGAACATGTCTGGTTTTCTTTCCCAAACTCACCATTAAGATAAATCACTATCCCTTGCTTGGGACGTAGTGGGAAGGGGAAGAATAAGGAGAGGTCAAAAGTTGTATATTTTTGCAGGGTTTTTAATCCCCCCCCCCCAGGGAAACATGAAAAGTAGGTTTCCCTGGTGGTTTAGACAATAAAGAATCTGCCCGCAATGTGGAACACCTGGGTTCAATTCCTGGGTCAGGAAGATCCCCTGGTGTATCACCTATCCTGTTCACAGTACCAGTGGTCTCCCTATGTCTCATTGTGTGCACTGTTCTCTGAACCCCTGGTAGTCAAGGCTCGAGCAGGTAAGCTGGAAGAAAATGCTAGGAGCCATGGGAACTGCAGACACACTTATTCTCTTCTGGTTGGCAAGGCAGCAGTAGCAGCACATATAACATCACATAAACACATAAAACCCCTTAGGACTTTTCCAGGTGAAACTTACATATGCTTAAGAACAAAAGTAGTGTGTGGCCAAGCAAGTACCTCCTGAAGCACATGTGCAGTGCTATTTCCAATCTCTGCTGTTGCACAACCGTGCAAAGTCATTGTTTACAGAACATGGGGCGAGAGACCTGATTTGTGCCATCTTATTAATTTCCTCACACCTAGAGAAGGGCATGGCTTACCTACTCGAGTATTCCTGCCTGGAAAATTCCATGGACAGAGGAGGCTGGCAAGCTACAGTCCATGGTGTTACAAAGAGTAGGTCACAACTGAGCAACTAACACTTTCACACTTGTACCCTATATTATTAAGAGTAGACTCAACAGTAATTCAGTGACTTAAAGAGTAAAGATGACTACTTCCCATTCATGAAGATTACATAGTGATGTTCTAGGTTCCTTGGGCTTCCCATGTATCTCTGTCGGTAAAGACTCTGCCTGCAATGTAGGGAATGTGGGTTCTATTCCTGGGTTGGGGAGATCCCATGGAGAAGGAAATGGAAATCCACTCCAGTATTCTTGCCTGGAGAATCCCTTGAACAGAGGAGCCTGTCAGGCTCAGTCTGTGGGGTCGCAGGAGTCGACAGGACTTAGTGACTAAACTACTACTAGGTTCGTTATGGTTAGGCTAAGGGATTGTACTGAAATGGCTGATCCAGCTTCAGCTACTGGTTTCCAAGAAAAATCCCTGCCCAGTGCAACTGTAAAAGCATGGAGGAACACACAAGAAAGGCTCTAAAGCCCAGAGCTTCCTGAGTTAGAAAGTATACCTACCTCCTACGCTCACTGCCTGCTGGAGAAAACTTATGACCATGCTTCAATGTGAGAGAGAGGCTAATACATGTGGTGCAGCCATAAGTTCAAGAAGAGAATAGATTTGGACAGACAGCAGCCTCAATGGTTTCTCCTTTGACCACCAAATATCTATGAACAGCCTTTGTCTTAAAAAACAAGCACCTTATATGTTTCCTTAACGTAAATTCAAAGTCCACTTGGTTGCTACATTCAACTCAAAGTCCAGGACCTCTGGATGATGTACATTTCTGTCCACCAGGTACTTGTAGCCCAGTGATTTTATGAAATAAAAGGCAAGTTATAATGCTGCTCCCTCCTGCCAAGCACATAATAGATAGAGGTGGAGCAGGGAGAGATTAAACACAATAAAAATTGCCATTAAAAAGAGAAGACTAGAAAATCACAGCAGTTACTCTTCCATAGCAGCAGTTATTGATGAAAGCCTGGTGGGCATGTATAGTCAAGATACCTTGATCTGAAAGTTAAGAAAGTTCCTTGAATAGATCAAAGTCCTACTCTCTGGTAGGAACTTTCTTCACCATTATTTTTCATGGCTCCAGATTTGCCCTCTGTGAGGAGTTCTTTCTTGTTCAATATACTCAGATGGCCACTCTGAAGTGGGTGTTTCAGTTGATGTTCTAAGCAGACAGTTAGAGCTTTAAAATGTCTCCTTCCTCCTGGTACAAGTTTGCCCAACTGGGGCTCACTTTATGGTTGGCTCAGTCCCAGACCCTTTCAGTGCAAGTTTGTGGTCACCTTGCAGTATAAATTCCTTGAAAACTTAGAAGGTTTCTGATCCTTTTGCTTCTAGTTGTCTGTATGTGTCAGTAGCTACACAATAACCAAATCCTTTTCTGGTCATGCTTATGACACCATACTTATTTCTTTACTTCCTTGCCTTCATTTATGTTATTATCTTGAGACTACTTGAAATAGTAAGATGTGATGGGATGACAACACTCATATTTCTATTTTTGCTGAAGGGCTATGTCATGATAGCAAATATAGCCTATGTTCTAATATTTGCTAACGGGCTATTTTTATGTGAAAATTCTTAATAGATCTCATTGCTTAAAGTGATTTTCAGCTTTATCTCATCACTTCACAGTTAAGAGGCAGTTTGGCTTTTCTATTCTATGAAAAGGGATGCAAGGTTTAGCAACTACAAATTCAAGATGCTCAGTTTAGTGAATTTTAGATAAACATTTAATATATTTGTCATATCCTATGTAATAATTGGAACATTATAATAGTTATTTTTTTTTTGGTTATCTGAAATTCAAATTTATCTGAGAGTTCTGTATTTTATCTGGTGAGCTTATTTGTGAAGCCCTTAATCTTTGTATCATCTGTATTTCTCCTTGTTAACCAGCCAGTTCTTATCCATGTTGTTGTAATAGTTAACAATACTTACATTATTATAATATTTTACTGTAAGTGAAAAGGAGCAACCAACAACCAATACCTGCTAATATTTTTGCTCTTGTTTCAACAGTTTTGACTAGATCTGTGAGTTTGGCAAGCTTGTGATCTGCCTTCCAAATAAAAAGACAGTAAATTTTGCAGTAGACTTGCAAGGATCTCCAACTTTCCACCATATGTATATCTGCTATATCCACCCTACAGCTTCTATTACTGGTTTTACTAAGCCACTTCTGCAGTTATTTGTTATGGAAGAATTCTACTATAGTGTACTAATTTCCTTCATCTTTAGGGTAGTGACTTAGCATCAGCAGCAGCAGCAGCAGCCACTTTATTATTTATTTATTTATTTATTTAATTTAAATTTTATTTTTTTTTACTTTACAATACTGTATTGGTTTTGCCATACATTGACATGAATCCACCACAGGTGTATATGAGTTCCCAACCCTGAACCCCCCTCCCACCATCCTCCCCATATCATCTCTCTGTGTCACCCCAGTGCACCAGCCCCAAGCATCCTATATCCTGTATCAAACCTAGACTAGTGATTCGTTTCTTACATGATAGTGTACATGTTTCAATGCCATTCTCCCAAATCATCCCACCCTCACCCTCTCCCTCTGAGTCCAAAAGTCTGCTATACACATCTGTGTCTCTTTTGCTGTCTTGCATATAGGGTTATCATTACCATCTTTCTAAATTCCATATATATGTGTTAGTATACTGTATTCATGTTTTTCTTTCTGGCTTACTTCACTCTGTATAATTGGCTCCAGTTTCATCCAGCTCATTAGAACTGATTCAAATGTATTCTTTTTAATGACTTAGTAATACTCCATAGTGTATATGTACCACAACTTTCTTATCCATTCATCTGCAGCAATCAGAGCAGAAAAAGAAATAAAATGAATCTAAATTGGAAAAGAAGTAAAACTCTCACTGTTTGCAGATGACATGATTCTCTGCATAGAAAACCCTAAAGACTCCACCAGAAAATTACTAGAACTAATCAATGAGTATAGTAAAGTAGTGGGATATAAAATCAACACACAGAAATCCCTTGCATTCCTATACACTAATAATGAGGAAGCAGAAAAAGAAATTAAGGAAACAATTCCATTCACCATTGCAACGAAAAGAATAAAATACTTTGGAATATATCTACCTACAGAAACTAAAGACCTATATATAGAAAACTATAAAACACTGATGAAAGGAATCAAAGAGGACACTAATAGATGGAGAAATATACCACGTTCATGAATCAGAAGAATCAATATAGTTAAACTCAGTATACTACCCAAAGCAATCTACAGATTCAATGCAATCCCTATCAAGCTACCAGTGGTATTTTTCACAGAGCTAGAACAAATAATTTCACAATTTGTATGGAAATACAAAAAACCTCGAATAGCCAAAGCAATCTTGAGAAAGAAGAAGGAACTGGAGGAATCAACCTGTCTGACTTCAGGCTCTACTACAAAGCCACAGTCATCAAGACAGTATGGTACTGGCACAAAAAGCAGCAGCCACTTTAAAAAGGGACATTTAACTGAGTTATTTGAAAATAAAAATAATCCAATAGAAAGGTGTCTTTCTTCCATTTTTTCTAAAGGCCAATTTGCTTAGAACATTCCAGACCCAGATATTTAAGCTTGTTTTCTTGGTCTTTGGACTTGTCATAGTTTGTTTCATTTTACTCCATTAATCCAATAAGATGGCATTATAATAAGGGTCCACATTACTTTTAGTTGTTCATTAATAAAATATATACCTATTTACAGGTGAAGCCTAGTTGTTGTTGTTGCTTCCTGGATTAGAAGAATTCATTAGTGCTTCTGTAATGAAATTCAAAGATAACTTGTGACTGTATGGTTCAGGTCAGTTCAGCTCAGTCACTCAGTCATATCTGACTCTTTGCAATCCCATGAACCATAGCATGCCATGCCTCCCTGTCCATCACCAACTCCTGGAGTTCACCCAAACTTATGTCGATTAAGTCAGTGATACCATCCAACCATCTCATCCTCGGTCGTACCCTTCACCTCCTGCCCTCAATCTTTCCCAGCATCACAGTCTTTTCCAATGAGTCAGGTCGTCAAATCAGGTGGCCAAAGTATTGTAGCTTCAGCTTCAACATCAGTCCTTCCGATGAACACCCAGGACTGATCTCCTTTAGGATGGACTGGTTGGATTTCCTTGCAGTCTAAGGAAGTCGCAAGAGTTTTCTCCAACACCACAGTTCAAAAGCAGCAATTCTTCAGTGCTCAGCTTTCTTTATAGTCCAACTCTCACATCCATACATGACTACTGAAAAAACCATAACCTTGACTAGACAGACCGTCGTTGACAAAGTAATGTCTCTGCTTTTTAATATGCTGTTCAGGTTGGTTATAATTTTCCTTCCAAGGAGTAAGTGTCTTTTAATTTCATGGCTGCAGTCACCATTTGCAGTGATTTTGGAGCCCTCCAAAATAAAGTCAGCCACTGTTTCCATTGTTTTCCCATCTATTTGCTATGAAGTGATGGGACCGGATGTTATAATCTTTGTTTTCTGAATGTTGAGCTTTAAGCCAACTTTTTCACTCTCCTCTTTCACTTTCATCAAGGGGCTCTTTAGTTCTTCTTCACTTTCTGCCATAAGGGTGGTGTCATTCGCATATCTGAGGTTGATATTTCTCCCAGTAATCTTGATTCCAGCTTGGGCCTCTTCCAGCCCAGTGTTTCTCATGATGTACTCTGCATATAAGTTAAAAAAGCAGTGTGACTGTATGGTAGTGACTTTTATTTGAGGCTGGACATCATGAATATAAGATAAAGCCCCTATATAAATTATGTCTCTTGGCTCTGATTGAAATCGAAGC
Organism: Oryx dammah; assembly: GCF_014754425.2. NCBI lineage: Eukaryota > Metazoa > Chordata > Mammalia > Artiodactyla > Bovidae > Oryx > Oryx dammah. The sequence goes on from NW_024070186.1 coordinate 124,543,563, forward strand.
CCTATGATTCATATAGGCCTTATACACTTAGGAATTCAAAGCTTCAGTCTGTAGACTTGATGGAGACATACAGTAAAAACACAAAGCACTGTTGTAATTTCTAGGTGAGGCTCCACTGAAACTAAATTATTCTTTCCTCTCAGGTTTCACCATTTCTTTAGTCTACTGTGAAATGTAATGCCCAGTTATGTCCACAGCCTATATTATAAATTTCCCATGACTGGCTTTATTAGATCTTTGTAACCAATGCTTACCAAGGCCTGAGATGAAAACCATATGGTTTAGCCATAGCAAAAACCTCAGTTGTTTTGGTTATCTCATTCTACACTTATTATTATTATTATTATTTTTTTGAAATGTCAAGAGAGCTCACCAATAAATAGCATTCTTCTCTTGCTCACCTTAAAAGAGAGAGAGGAAGAGGAATCTTGAGATGAAAACTGACAGGTAAAAACACAAATTTCTACTTCCAGGCCATCTTCCCTGGTGGCTCAGATGGTTAAAAATCTGCCTGCAATGAAGGAGACCCAGGTTCGATCCCTGTATCAGGAAGATCACCCAGAGAAGGGAATGGCAACCTACTCTAATATTCTTGCCTGGAGAATTCCATGGACAGAAGAACCTGGCAGGCTATAGTACATGGGGTCACAAAGACTTAGTAATGACTAAGTGACTATCACTTTCACATCACTACTTACAGGGCATGATATAAGGGGTCTGGATATATTGGTTGGCCAAAAAGTTCATTGTTTTTTTTTTTTTTTTCCTGTTAGATGACTCTAGTAGTGTTTAATTGTTCTAAAGTGCATTTGAAACAATGTTGTTAGATTGTTTTGTGACCATTGTCATATCAGCATGAATTAAAAAAAAGAAAAATTAGTGAATTTTTGTGTGTCCTCTTTAATGTTGAAGATGGAAGGAAAAAAGCAACATTTTGGCATATTATGCTTTATTATTTCAAGAAAGGTAAAAATGCAACTGAAACACAGTACAAAAGATGTGTGCAGAATATGGAGAATGTGTGTGACTGATCAAATTTGTCAAAGGTGGTTTGCGAAGTTTCACACTAGAAATTTCTCACTGACTATGCTACACAGTTGGGTAGACCAGTTGAAGTTGAGAGTGATCAGATTGAGGCATCAGTTGAGAATAATCCACATTATACCATGCAGGAAATACCCAACATACTTAAAATATCCAAATCAAGTGCTGAAAATCATTTGCACTGGGTTGGTTATGTTAATCATATTGATGTTTGGGTTCCACATAAGTTAAATGAAAGAAAACCTTCTTGACCATATTTCCATATGAAATTCTCTACTTATTTGAAGAATAAATATATTCTTCAATAAGTGAGTGTATAAATAAACTGTAGTAGATGCAGACAATGGAGTAGTATTCAGTGCTAAAAAAGAAATGAGCCATCAAGCCACAAAAAGACATGGAGAAAACTGAAATCTATCTTACTGAGTGAAAGAAGTCAATCTTAAAAGGCGACATGCTGTATAACTCCAACTGTATGGAAAATGCTAAACTACAGAGACAATAAACAGATCAATGGTATCCAAGGCTTCCAGGATGAGGGATGAATAGTTGGAGCACAGAAGATTTTTTAGGTCAGTAAAAGTAATCTGCATGATATCATAATGATGACTACAAGTCAACATACATTTATACAAACTCAAATAACATACAAGAGCTTCCCTGATGGCTCAGATGGTAAAGAATCTGCCTGTAATTCAAGAGACCCAGGTTCTATCCCTGAGTGGGGACAATCCCCTGGAGAAGGAAATGGCAATTCACTCCAGTATTCTTGCCTGGAGAATTCCATGGACAGAGGAACTTGGCAGGCTACAGTCCATGGGACTGCAAAGAGTCAGACATGCCTGATCAACTAACACAGTAACAAATAACATAAAATACCAGCCCTGAACCATAATGTAAACTATAGACTTTGGATGATTATGATATGTCAGTATGAGTTAGTTGTAACAAACAATTCTGGTGGAGAGATATTAATAGTGGGAGAAGCTATGCATGTGTGAGTGTAGAGAGTATAAGGGGAATCTCTGAACCTTCTCATTTCTGCTGTGCATATTAAAGTGCTCTAAAAATAAAGTCAATTTTTAAAAATGTCTTTTGATATGTATTTTTATGTGCCTCATTTTAAAATAGCTTCCCTTCATATACTTTTATCAACTAAATATGAAAGAATCCTTATTAAATTCTTTATTATTTTCTAGCTGTAAACATAGTATTTTAGATAACCTGCAACACAAGACTTGAACTAGGAAGGCTACCATATAGTTTTGATAAATATATAACAAAAGTAAGAACATATTGTAAGATATTATAGAAGAACTGTTGTGTGTCAGTCTTTCCTCTGCAATTGAAGGGTCACTGGCTGGAATGTGTAAGAAGTTTCTCATCTCTGACAGTTGATACTGAAGACTCACTGACAGTACAATACTATCATACGGCTGGGCATCATATTAGGTGTCAACATTTCAGTACAAATCCAAAATTCTTTGTAGCATGATTTTTTAAGCCAAAGGTACAATTAGTTTCCTTAAGCCTTTCTGCTGACTTCAAAAATCTCTCTTTTTAATATTCTGAATGGAGTAAAACCTAATACAGACAGGGCTGTGTTTTAATTAAACTTAGGAGACAAAAATACCAATAGTGAAGATTTTTTACATATGTCTATCTACCTAAATTACTAATTATTAAAGTCAATGTGGATAGGCATTTTAATTAGAGTTTGATCAATAATAAAATATATTAATCCCATATATCTTATCTGTCATATCAAATTGATATATGATGATAATTTAATCAATTTAAATATTTTAAAACAACCTAATTTAAAAGATTTAATAAGATGCAAAAATGTTTGGAAAACTATAGGAGATTCCAGAGATTAAGAAATTTCAATATATATATATACACACACACATACATACCACATATATGTCTGTACTTATATATAAGAACAAATCTATCTATTTATATATATACACACACATCACATATATGTATGTACTTATATATAAGCACAAATCTATCTATATATCTTTTTTTATGTGTTAAGAATACTATGGACAATTTATTGTTAAATATAGATACGATGTTGTACAGCAGCTGTCTAGAACTTATTCAAATTGCATTACTGAAAGTTTATACCCTTTGAACTCTATAATTGCCCCTCCCCCCAGCCCCTAGCTACCATTCTACTCCCTGCTTCTGTGAGTTTGACTTCTTTGGATTCTTTACATAAGTGGAATCATAAAATATTTGTCCTTCTGCAAATGGCATGTTTCACTTAGAATAATGTTCCCTAGTTTCATTAATACACATTTCTTTTTATTGTAAGTCATATCATCTTTTTAAACTTTTTAAATATAAAAGCAGTTTATTTGTAAGGTCAAAAATGGTAAGCAAAAAAAGCAAACAAATTAGCAATATTTAAAACTATTTGAGGTAAAAACTTGGCATAGTGTCTGCAACACAGGAGACGTGGGTTCAGTCCCTGAGTGGGGAAGATCCCCTGGAGGAGGGCCTGGCAACCTACTCCAGTGTTCTTGCCTGGAGAATCTCCATGGACAGAGAAGCCTGGTGGGCTGCAGTCCATGGGATCACAAAGAGCTGGACACAGCTGAGTGACTAAGCACATAGTGCCTAATGATCTGTCTCCCACCCTCTAGTTAGAGGCGGTTGCTGTGTAGATTTAATGTGTATCCTTCCAGACACTTATACCAGTTTTAATCTTTTAAGCTATTAATAGAATGAATTATGTGAATAGAATTTTCAATATCACAATATTATTTAATTCCTACAGTAAGCTATAATTGCTCAGAATGTGTTACTCTTTTAATATCCTGCTACAATTTGTTAGAATATATTGAAGCTTGTTGCTTCAGTATTCAAAATGAGATTTTTGTGCCATTTTCTTTTATGTTCTTTATCAGATTTGATATCTGTGTTATTCTGTCTTTATATAAATGTTTGTGAATTGTATGTTCTGCATCAATTTAAGTAGCTGTATCAAAGGCTGCATCTTGTGTTTGAGACAATGCATACATGGAATTTTCTTACCAGCTGATTTTTGGAAAAGCTGATATTTTGATTTTTTGGTTGTGTTTTATTCTGTCCTAGTGATTGAATAGTATGAGTTTCCCAGTTTCCTTGGGATCAGTGTTTTCATAAAGTATGAATATCTCTAAAATGTTCAAATTTATAAGCATATATATAGGCTTTTCTCTCTTTGTACCTAAAATCTTATGTGTTATAACTTATGTTCTTCTTTTTTAAATTCAGTTAGCTTTCAGAATATATATTTAATGCTTGTTTTTACAGAGCAACTTGATAGTATTAATTTTCTTAATTTATAAATAATTTTAATTTATATTTATAGTTTATCTCTGGGTTATTTCAGATTTTTAACATTATTTTCAGGCTTTTTAACTGTCTAACTAACCAGTTTTGCCTTCTTAAAAAGTTTACATGTGTTTTCTGAATTTTCCTCTCATTGCCAGTGCAGACATAATGCATAGAATATGTATTCAATATTTCATTATTTTTATTTCTTTTCCCTACTTATAATACAATTCTCACTTCTTCCCCGTGTCCTCCTTTTTCTCCTCCTCTAGAGCAGCTATCCCACATTGAAGGTCAGGAAAGGCTGCGGTAAGGAGATACCCTTTCTCCAAGGTAAGGACCAGTGGCTGCGCTTTGCTGGAGCAGCCATGAAGAGATACCCCACACCCAAAGTAAGAGAAACCCAAGTAAGATGGTGGGTGTTGCAAGAGAGCATCAGAGGGCAGACACACTAAAACCATTCTCACAGAAAACTAGTTATTCTAATCACACTAGGACCACAGCCTTGTCTAACTCAATGAAACTAAGCCATGCCCGCAGGGCAACCTAAGATGGGCGGGTCATGGTGGAGAGGTCTGACAGAATGTGGTCCCCTGGAGAAGGGAATGGCAAACCACTTCAGTATTCTTGCCTTCAGAACCCCATGAACAGTATGAAAAGGCAAACTGATAGGATACTGAAAGAGGAACTCTCCAGGTCAGTAGGTGCCCAATATGCTACTGGAGATCAGTGGAGAAATAACTCCAGAAAGAATGAAGGGATGGAGCCAAAGCAAAAACAATACCCAGCTGTGGATGTGACTGGTGATAGAAGCAAGGTCAATGCTGTAAAGAGCAATATTACATAGGAACCTGGAATGTCAGGTCCATGAATTGGAATGGTCAAACAAGAGATGGCAAGAGTGAACGTCGACATTCTAGGAATCAGTGAACTAAAATGGACTGGAATGGGGGCATTTAACTCAGACGACCATTATATCTACTACTGCAGGCAGGAATACCTCAGAAGAAATGGAGTAGCCATCATGGTCAACAAAAGAGTCTGAAATGCAGTACTTGGATGCAATCGCAAAAACGACAGAATGATCTCTGTTCGTTTCCAAGGCAAACCATTCAATATCACAGTAATCCAAGTCTATGCCCCAACCAGTAATGCTGAAGAAGCTGAAGTTGAACATTTCTATAATGACCTCCAAGACCTTTTAGAACTAACACCAAAAAAGATGTCCTTTTCATTCTAGAGGACTGGAATGCAAAAGTAGGGAGTCAAGAAGCACCTGGAGTAACAGGCAAATTTGGCCTTGGAATGCGGAATGAAGCAAGGCAAAGACTAATAGAGTTTTGCCAAGAAAATGCACTGGTCATAGCAAACACCCTCTTCCAACAACACTAGAGAAGCCTATACACATGGACATCACCAGATGGTCAACACCGAAATCAGATTGATTATATTATTTGCAGCCAAAGGTGGAGAAGCTCTATACAGTCAACAAAAACAAGACCAGGAGCTGACTGTGGCTCAGATCATGAACTCCTTATTACAAAATTCAGACTTAAATTGAAGAAAGTAGGGAAAACCGCTGGACCATTCAGGTATGACCTAAATCAAATCCCTTATGATTATACAGTGGAAGTGAGAAATAGATTTAAGGGCCTAGATCTGATAGATAGAGTGCCTGATGAACTAAGGAATGAGGTTCGTGACATTGTACAGGGGACAGGGATCAAGACCATCCCCATGGAAAAGAAATGCAAAAAAGCAAAATGACTGTCTGTGGAGACCAGACAAATAGCTGTGAAAAGAAGAGAAGTGAAAAGCAAAGGTGAAAAGGAAAGATATAAGCATCTGAATGCAGAGTTCCAAAGAATAGCAAGAAGAGATAAGAAAACCTTCTTCAGCGATCAATGCAAAGAAATAGAGGAAAAGAACAGAATGGGAAAGACTAGAGATCTCTTCCAGAGAAGGCAATGGCACCCCACTCCAGTACTCTTGCCTGGAAAATTCCATGGATAGAAGAGCCTGGTAGGCTGCAGTCCATGGGGTCGCAAACAGTCAGACATGACTGAGTGACTTGACTTTCACTTTTCATTTTCATGCATTGGAGAAGGAAATGGCAACCCACTCCAGTGTTCTTATCTGGTGAATCCCAGGGAGGGCAGAACATGGTGGGCTGCTGTCTATGGGGTCGCACAGAGTCGGACACTACTGAAGTGACTTAGTAGTAGTAGTAGTAGTAGTAGTAGTAGTAGTAGTAGTAGTGGTAGTAGTAGTAGTGATGTCTTCAAGAAAATTAGAGATACCAAGGGAACATTTCATACAAGGATGGGCTCGATAAAGGATAGAAATGGTCTGGACCTAATAGAAGCAGAAGATATTAAGAAGAGGTGGCAAAAATACAGAGAACTGTACAAAAAAGAGCTTCACAACCCAGATAATCACAGTGGTGTGATCACTCATCTAGAGCCAGACATTCTGGAATGTGAAGTCAAGTGGGCCTTAGAAAGCATCACTACAAACAAAGCTAGTGGAGGTGATGGAATTCCAGTAGAGCTATTTCAAATCCTGAAAGATGATGCTGTGAAAGTGTTGCATGCAATATGCCAGCAAATTTGGAAAACTCAGCAGTGGCCACAGGATTGGAAAAGGTCAGTTTTCATTCCAATCCCAAAGAAAGGCAATTCAAAAGAATGCTCCAACTACTGCACAATTGCACTCATCTCACATGCTAGTAAAATAATGCTCAAAATTCTCCAAGCCAGGCTTCAGCAATACGTGAACCTAGATCTTCCTGATGTTCAAGCTGGTTTTAGAAAAGGAAGAGGAACCAGAGATCAAATTGCCAGCATCCGCTGGATCATGGATAAAGCAAGAGAATTCCAAAAAAACACATCTATTTCTTCTTTATTGACTATGCCAAAGCCTTTGACTGTGTGGATCACATTCAACTGTGGAAAATTCTGAAAGAGATGGGAATACCAGACCACCTAACCTGCCTCTTGAGAAACCTGTATCCAGGTCAGGAAGCAATAGTTAGAACTGGACATGGGACAACAGACTGGTTCCAGATAGGAAAAGGAGTACGTCAAGGCTGTATATTGTCACCCTGCTTATTTAACTTCTATGCAGAGTACATCATGAGAAACGCTGGACTGGAAGAAACACAAGCTGGAATCAAGATTGCTGGGAGAAATATCAATAACCTCAGATATGCAGATGATACCACCCTTATGGCAGAAAGTGAAGAGGAACTAAAAAGCCTCTTGATGAAAGTGGAAGTGGAGAGTGAAAAAGTTGGCTTAAAGCTCAACATTCAGAAATCGGAGATCATAGCATCTCGTCCCATCACTTCATGGGAAATGGATGGAGAAACAGTGGAAACAGTGTCAGACTTTATTTTTCAGGGCTCCAAAATCACTGCAGATGCTGTCTGTAGCCATGAAATTAAAAGACTTTTACTCCTTGGAAGGAAGATTATGACCAACCTAGATATCATATTCAAAAGCAGAGACATTACTTTGCCGACTAAGGTCCGTCTAGTCAAGGCTATGGTTTTTCCTGTGGTCCTGTATGGATGAGAGAGTTGGACTGTGAAGAAGGCTGAGCGCCAAAGAATTGATGCTTTTAAAGTGTGGTGTTGGAGAAGACTCTTGAGATTCCCTTGGACTGCAAGGAGATCCAACCTGTCCATTCTGAAGGAGATCAGCCCTGGAATTTCTTTGGAAGGAATGATGCTAAAGCTGAAACTCCAGTACTTTGGCCACCTCCTGCGAAGAGTTGACTCATTGGAAAAGACTCTGATGCTAGGAGGGATTGGGAGCAGGAGGAGAATGGGACGACAGAGGAAATGGCTGGACGACATCACTGACTCGATGGACGTGAGTCTGAGTGAACTCGGGAGTTTGTGATGGACAGGGAGGTCTGGCGTGCTGTGATTCATGGTGTGGCAAAGAGTCGGATGTGACTGAGCGACTGAACTGAATATTCTCCTTCTCCTACCAGTTATCTTCCCAATCCCTTTCTCTGCCTTTTCCTTCCTCTTCTTGCTTCTCTTTCTCTCCTGTCTCCTTCTGCTTCTCTTTCTTTCCCTTGGCCCTTCGATGCAGGGGTATGAATTAGTTCTACCACACTGCTCATTTGCTATTGTTGTTCAGTCACTAATTCATGTCTGACTCACTGCTTACAGTTTAATATTATCATCAGTCTCATATATCCTTTTGTCCTTTTTCTTTTTTTTTTCTGATGTATTTGCTTATCCATTTATTGATTCCCATTTTTCTTTTCCAATTCCCTTTTTTCATTCTTCACTATTGGCAACTTTTGTTAATGTTTTCAATGGGTATCTTAATTCATGTATATAACTGCCAAATAATAGCTATAGTGTAACTTTCTCTTACTCTTTGACACAGAAACCTATATTGTTTGTAATTCACTGCAGCCACTACTGATATCAAGATAGCAATCTTTGCATATATTCCTTTGCTAGTTCAGTTCAGTTCAGTTCAGTCACTCAGTTGTGTCCGCCTCTGTGTCTCCATGGACTTCAGCATGCCTGGCCTCCCTGTACATCACCCACTCCCAGAGTTTACTCAAACTCATGCTGATTGAGTCAGTAATGCCATCCAACCATCTCATCTTCTGTCATCCCTTTCTCCTCCTGCCTTCAATCTTTCCCAGCATCAGTGTCTTTTCAAATGAGTCAGCTCTTCCCATCATGTGGCCAAAGTATTGAGTTTCAGTTTCAACATCAGTCCTTCTAATGAATATTCAGGACTGATTTCTTTTAAGATGGACTGGTCGGCTCCCCTTGCAGTCCAAGGGACTCTCAAGAGTCTTCTTGAGCGTCATCCGTCGCTAGAGGTTGCACCATTTTGTAGTTGCAGTGCTGATCTGCTGATGAGCTGAAGTAGTATAGTTGAGCTCCCACAGAAAGCTAAATAGTTGTGTATTATTTAACAACTGAGTTTACAAACATGGACATACACTGTTTTTACTTCATTACTAATCATTATCAAACTTTTAATGTAACAATGCACATTGTGAATCTTCAAGTAAAGGTACACTATACTATTGCAAATGTATTTGAGCATGTAATTCTTATCTAGAAAGTGTCATGTAAGGCAAAAAATATTGGAAAAGCACTTCAAAGGTTTTATTTTTTTTTCCCCTCAATTCTAACTCTACATTTTTAGTGACTTTTTCTTCTCTTTTTTATTTTTTTTTCTTTTTTATATGGGTAAAGGCTGTATTATTTTGATTTTTTCTGAACTGATTAATGAGTCAACTCTGCATATATACATATATATATATATATATATATGTATATGGGCTTTCCAGGTGGTGCAGTGGTAAAGAATCCACCTGCCAATGTAGGAGATTCAGTTTCTATCCCTGGGTGGGGAAGATCCCCTGGAGAAAGGAATGGCAACCCACTCTAGTATTCTTGTCTGGGGAATCTCATGGATAGAGGAGCCTGTCAGGCTACCATCCACGGGGCCACAAGAGTTGGGCATGCCTGAGTGATTAAAACAACAAACAACAACACTATATGTGTGGGGACCTAAATGGGAAACCTTAAAAAGAACGGATAGCTTTGCCATTTAGAGCTAAGATGGTGCCTGGTGGAAGAGATGAGGGCACGGCCTAAGTTGTTTGTCAAAACTTTTGATTGGCTCTCTTGATTTCCAAGCAGGTAGACAGCGCGTGATCACCATAGACTCCTGTTATAATGATGGCACATGACGATTTGACCTTTAATGTGATTGGTGCAACTATGGAAAGTGGAAAATCCCTCGCAACCCCCTCCCCCCCCATTTGCCTTTATAAACCAAGAGCTTACAACAATAAAGCAGAACTGCTTAGACGGAACCCCTGTCGCGTCTGATTGTCTCTCGCTCGCCGAGGGGCTGGGTTGGCGGACAGCAGGCTCACCTCTCCTCGGGACCCCTCGGCTTTGCTGAGGGAAGTTCCACTGCCTCTCTCTTTCTGGGGAGTGGCCCCCGCATATATGTATGTATGTATGTATGTGTGTATAGTAGTTCACTAAGCAACTTAGTATGTGTGTAACTGAACAAGTGACTGAACACATGAGAATATGATCATTCCTATGACCAATATATCCCTTCCTTTTCTAATCTAAAGGTAACCATTATTGCTAGCTTGTCTGTATACTCTCACTAGAGATATAAATATTATATTTGCACACTATATATGGCATTTTGCTAGTTTTTTTCCATTTTTATTCAAATGTAATAATAATAAACCATATTATTATTATTAACCTGTTAATAATAATACCCTAGTAAATATCCTATTATTCTGCTACTTGCTTTTTTAACTCAACATTATTTTGGAGTATACCATAAATGGTGTATCTATTTTCCTTCTCTTAGACATTTGAATTATTGTTTTGATTTTTATCAAAACATTTATGGTATACAATGTGATTTGTACGGAGGTAGGTAGGTTTAGTCATTCAGTTGTCTCTGACTCTTTGCAACCACATGGATTGTAGCCCTCCATGCTCCTTGATCCCTGAGTTTTTAAAGGGACTTCCCTGGTGGCTTAGATGGTAAAGTGTCTGCCTGCAATACAGGAGACCCAGGTTCGATTCCTGTGTTAGAAAGATCACCTGGAGAAGGAAATAGCAACCCACTCCAGTATTCCTGCCTGGAGAAGCCCAGGGATGGAGGAGCCTGGCAGGCTACAGTCCATGGGATTGCAAAGAGTTGGACACGACAGCGACTTCACTTCACTTCACTTTGATTTTTATGATATTGCATACAGTGGAGATACAAACTTTGTATATGCATTTCCATTCCCAAAAGTAGATAGAAAGCTATTGATATAGATTAATATGGAGAAATTCCCATCTATAATTGTGATTTTCATTTCAGGTGGCCTCCTGAGTGGCCTGCAACAGCTTGGAGCAGGGCATGGGTTCCCAGCCAGAGACTGAACTGGGTCACAGCAGTGAGAGTACCAGATTCTAGCTACTAAGCTACTACACCAGTGGTCAGGGAAACAAGCCTGGACAAAGGGACAAAGATGGAAAGTAGTAAAGCAAGTAAAGTATTTATGAAGAGGAGAAAGAGTACTGTACATGTGTGTAGGCACATAGGCAGACTCAGAAGGAGAGTGCCTGAGTTGCTGAGTCATGCACTCATAGCAGTTTTTTGTTTTTTGTTTTTAATTATTATGGGTCATTTCTCCTGGTTTTCTTTTGGCCAGTCATTTTGATTTGCCTAGTTCCCAGTCCATATTTGGTATATCTAAGTATCTTCTCATATGTGCACATGCATCTCTTGGCCAAGATGGATTCTACTAAAGAAGCATCTGGGTAGAGCATCCCTTGACATTGCTCCCCATTTGGCCTCTAAGGAGCCTTTTCTGTTCTTGCATGTTTGGGTAGATCTTCTGACTTTGGAAATGAGAAATATGTGGTCTGAGCAAGGCCCAGCCTACTCTCTTAACGTCCTGCTGTTCTCATCTTGGAGTTTTGGTCAATAGGGAATGAATGCATCTCCAATTGCTTTACCCTGGGGGTGGGGTAAATAGAAAATAAAAATTTTCTATTTAATATAAAAGAAATGCAAATATAGCCATATAACTTCAGAAAACAATTATTTTAGCTGTAAACACAAAAGGTTAATATCAATTTTTGCTTTTGTAAAATATATCACCTAACTCTATTCACTAATATGAGCAGTGATACTCTAGTTCAAATGGACATTCCTACTGCCCATATCTTGATTTTTAAAATATCATTTTCCAGCTTAAAAAAAAAAAAAAAAGAAGAAGAAGAAAATCCAAGGCACCTCTAAGAAATGTCTAATCTAAGTCTGAGGCAGTGGATGTATAAGCCAGTTTTTAGCATCTTGTGCCAAAAAGCAAAGAAGTGTTCAAAGATAAATGAAAGTTAAACAAATGGACATAGGCTCCCAGTCATAAAATCCCAGACAATCTGAACATGAAAAAGCATTTAACATACAGTGTTTCCATTTTATGAAAAAAAAAAAAAAAAGTATCACCACAATTGATGAGGAAACCTCTATTTTATAGAGGAATTCCAAATGTTGAATGTAGAAGGGGATATAAAATTAGCAGATAGTATATTTATAATATTCTCTAGTGGTATATGTGTACAAACAAAGATTTTAATTGATTTTAAAGATTGAATAAATAAAAGTTTATGCATCCATTGTGCTAATCAAGTAAGAGTTTATAATTTTATATGTTTCCATTTTAGATGAATATATAACAATCTTTTCCTCTGAAAATAGGTCCAATTTTCTGGTCCAATGGGCACTTTCCAGAATGATTATAATCCCACTCAATAATATAGAAGTTACATTCCAAATATGCACAATGTTATGAAACAACAGGCATATGCATATCCTGTTACTGCAGCTGTGTCTACAATTTGTTATCCAAATCCAACAGAAAATTCTCAATAAGTCTTTAGAATTATGTAAATGTATATTTTTCATACTTGCTCTTTGTGTGCTATCAAACAAGACAGTTACTTAAGAAACATGGAAAATGCAGGACTACCCGTAGTAAATATGGTGCTCTTTTTCATCATTAAAGTTGTATAGTTTCCTATATTACAGAAAAAAAAAAATAGTTTTTGGTACTAGAAGGTAGGTAATGCTTTCAAAAAAGTAAATGTACAGTTATTAGAGGAACAGAAAATTAAGGCAACCCATGGCCTTCCATTGAAAAAATGAAGACAATTATAAGAGAAAAAGCATTTAACATACAGTGTTTCCATTTTATGAAAAAAAAATTATCACCACAATTGATGAGGAAACCTCTATTTTATAGAGGAATCTCAAATATTGAATGTAGAAGGGGATATAAAATTAACAGATAGTATATTTATAATATTCTCTAGTGGTATATGTGTACAAGGAGAACCAATGAGTGCTAAAAATTATGTATAATATGATGAGAAATAGGCTATTCCCATAATGTCACCTCATCACCTTATAAATGAGATGTAAATTGCATACAAGATCAAACAGTGTCAATAATTATGAGTAAATCATACTTATATTCCTTCTAATGTAAGTCAATATAAAATACATAGTATCCCTTAGTATTACTGACAAACATACTGCATTTTACCTAAGTTTAATTAAAATTTAATTAATTTAATTAACCTATACACAGGTCAAGAGGCAACCGTTAGAATCTGACATGGAACAATGGACCGGGTCCAAATTGGGGAAGGAGTACATCAAGGTTGTATATTCTCACACTCCTTATTTAACTTCTACGCAGAGTACATCATGAAAATGTCGGGCTGGATGAATCACAAGCTAGAATCAAGATTGCCAGGAGAAATATCAATAACTTCAGATATGCAGATGATACCACTCTAATAACAGAAGGTGAAGAGGAACTGAAGAGCCTTTTGATGATGGTGAAAGAGAATGGTGAAAATGCCAGTTTAAAGCTCAACATACAAAAAACTAAGATCATGGCATCTGGCCCCATCACTTCACAGCAAACAGATGGGAAAAAAAGTGGAAATGGCGACAGATTTTACCTTCTTGGGTTTTAAAATCACTGTGGACAATGACTGAAGCCATGAAATTAAAAGTTGCTTGCTTCATGGTAGAAAAATTGTGACAATCCAAGGCAGCATATTTAAAAGCAGAGACATCAGTTTGCTGGCAAAGGTTCATAGGCAGAACTGTGTTTTTTCCAGAAGTCATGTACAGATGTGAAATTTGAACCATAAAGAACTCTAAACTCTGAAGAATTGATGCTGGTGAACTGTGGTGTTGGAGAAGACTCTTGAGAGTCCCTTGGACAACAAAGAGATCAAACCAGCCAGTCCTAAAAGAAATCAACCCTGAATATTAATTGGAAGGATTGATGCTGAAGCTGAAGCTCCAATATTTTGGCCACCAGATGGCTAAAAGTCTATTCATTAGAAAAGATCCTGATGCTGGGAAAGAGTGAGAGCAGGAGGAGAAGGGGACAACAGAGGTTAAGATAATTGGCTTGGCATCACTGATTCAATGGACATGAGTTTGAGTAAACTCAGAGATAGTGAAGGACACAGAAGCCTGGCATGCTGCAGTCAATGGGGCCTCAAAGATTTGGACTTGACTTAGCAACTAAACAACAACAATTAAGTACTTAAACATGAATTTCAATCTATATAACATTTAGAAGATGGGATTTTTTGCAAGAGATTTGTCTGGTTTTCTCAAAAAGTTAATGTTATATTGAAAATGTGGGGAGGGACCCATGCTTTCATTAAAAGGAATTAGATTGACAAATATCTATAGCAAAGTGGGAACTTGATTGTATTTCTTTATTTAAAACATCAATTTGAGGAATTTGAATATGATTGAATTGTGGGCATTTAGATTTCATAAAGCTACTGATTTTATATGAGAAATTTGTTGAGGTTATGATATGCATGCTGTATTACAGTGCTGTCACTGAGTCATGGCCAACTCTCTGCAGCCCCATTGACTATAGCCCACCAGGCTCCTCTGTCCATACAAGTTTCCAGGCGAGAATAATGGAGAATTGCCATTTTCTACTCCAGGGAATCTTCTCTACCCAGGGATTGAGCCTGTGTCTCCTTGGTCTCCTGCATTAGCAGGTGAATTTTTTTTACCACTAGCACCACCTTGGAAACATTTTATGATATGCATGTTAAATAAATATTTTCCCCAAATATATCTGCATTTTTGCATAAGTGCCACAGATACAAATACATGTTAAATCACACTTTTCTATATGTGTATATTGCTGTAGTTCACTCATTCAGTCCTGTCAGACTCTGTGCAACTACATGGGCTGTAGCATCCAGCTTCCCTGTCCTTCACCACATCCTGGACCTTGCTCAAACTCATGACCATTGAGTCCATGATGCCATCCAAACAGCTCATCCTCTGTCCTCCCCTCTCCTCTTGCCTTCAATCTTTCCCAGCATCAGGATTTTTTTTAACGAATCAGCTCTTCGATTCAGGTGGCCAAATATTGGAGCATCAGTTTCAGCATCAATCCTTCCAATGAATATTCAGAATAGATTTCCTTTAAGATTGACTGGTTTGATCTCCTTGCAGTCCAAGGGACTCTCAAGAGTCTTCTCCTAAGCTCAGTCCCAAAGCATCAGTGTTCAGCCTTCTTCATGGTCAAACTCTCAAACCCATGCATGACTGTGGGAAAAACCATAGCTTTGACTAGATGAACCTTTGTCATCAAAGTAATGTCTCTGCTTTTTAATATGCAGTCAGCTTTGCCATAGCTTTTCTTCCAAGGAGCAAGTGTCTTTTAATTTCATGGCTGTATTCATCATCTGCAGTGATTTTGGAGCCCAAGAAAATAAAATCTGTCACTACTTCCATTGTTTCCCTATCTATTTGCCATGAAGTGAAGGGACTGAATGCCATGATCTTTATTTTCTGAATGTTGAATTTTAAGCCAGCTTTTTCACTCTACTCTTTCAACTTCATCAAGAGGCTCTTTAGTTCCTCTTTGCTTTCTGTCATAAGGGTGGTGTCATCTGTATATCTGAAGTTATTGATATTACTACCAGCAGTCTTAATCCTAGCTTGTGCTTCATCCAGCCCAGCATTTTACATGAAGTATTCTGCATATAAGTTAAATAAACAGGATGGCAGTATATAGCCTTGACATACTCCTTTCCCAATTTTGAATCAGTCTGTAGTTCCATGTCCAGTTCTAACTGTTGCTTCTTGACCGGCATACTGGTTTCTAAAGAGGCAGGTAATTGGTCTGGTATTCTCATCTCTTTCAGAATTTTCCACAATTTGTCATGATCCACACAGTGAAAGGCTTAAGCATAGTCAAGGAAGCAGAAGTAGATATTTCTCTGGAATTCTCTTTCTTTTTCTATGTTCCAATGGCTGTTGGCAATTTGATCTCTGGTTCCTCTGCCTTTTCTAAATCCAGCTTGAACATCTGGAAGTTCTCGGTTCATGTACTGTTGAATCCTAGCTTGGAGAATTTTAAGCATTAATTTGCCACCATGTGAAATGAGTGCAATTGTGTGGTAGTTTAAGCCTTCTTTGGCATTTTCGTCTTTGAGACTGGAATGAAAACTGACCTTTTCCAATCCTGTGGCCACTGTAGAGTTTTCCATATTAGCTGGCATATTGAGTGCAACACTTTCTCAGCATCATTTTTTAAGATTTGAAATAGCTGGGCTAGAATTCCATTACCTCCACCTGCTTTCTTCATAATCATGTTTCCTAAGGCCCATTTGACTTCACACTGCGGTATATTTGGCTCTAGGTACTGATCACACCATCATGGTTATCTGGGTCTTTAATATTCTTTTTGTACAGTTCTTCTGTGTATCCTTTCTACTACTTCTTAATATCTGCTTCCATTAGGTCCATACCGTTTCTGTCCTTTATTGTCCCCATCTTTGCATGAAATGTTCCTTTGGTATCTTTAATGTGTGTGTATATGTGTGTGTGTGTGTGTGTGTGTGTGTATGAAGGGTTTGTCACTTGGCGCTAGTGGTTAAGAACTCACTTGACAATGCCGGAGACCTAAGAGAGGGAGGTTTGATCCCTGGGTTGGGACGATGCTTTGGAGAAGGTCATGACAACACACTCCAGTATTCTTGTCTGGAAAATCTCATGGACAAAGGAACCTGACACCCTATGGTCCATGGGGTTGCAAAGAGTTGCACACGACTGAAGCAACTTAACACAGGCACATATACTTTCATGCATATTTCATGTGCATATTATATATGCATATATATACAACATAAACTAGGATGGCAAACATTGATAATTATGGAATATAGGTCATCTAGGTGATTAGAATGTAGCTGGCCTTACCTTTTACATTGAATGTTAATATTTTCAATTTAAACATTGAAAATATTTAATTTTGGCTAAAGTCATGTTCTGATCTTTTGTAAGGAAGCTTATCTTTTTTAACATTATAGATACTAGGTTTTATATATGTTGGGAATTTGGCTTTGTGACACTTTTTAAGAAGGTTAGAAGGAACTTTTTGTTTTTGTTTTTGCTATTTTGTTTTTCTATGTATACATATATTTTCCCATTTTTGCAGGTTTGTGTTGCCTCTGCCTGGTTCTAAGACTCTGTCCTGAGCCAGGTGTGGTATACATAGGCTGTTGCTACTACTTTGTAGTGGCATTTGGGCTAGAAATTCATCCAGGTGTCCAGTGGGTGAACTGGATCAGCTTCTGCTTGCAAAGTTTCTCATCCTCTACCATTCAGAGGCTTGCATCTTACTCTAAAGCTATCACATCAGGCTTAGAGTGAAAAGCTTTTACTTTTTAGCAGAATTTTAAGATAGAGAAATCTCACCTGACCTGGTGATTTTAAAGTCTGAAACTGGCTTCAGGCTCTCCTCTCACATTAAGCACTTCAGGCTGATGATCTGAGTATTTTTTGAGTATTTTGTGCCATCGTGCTACTGTTTTTACTAGCACCTAGAGCATGGCAACCCACTCCAAAATTCCTGAGAAATCCTATGGAGGAGGAGCCTAGTGGGCCCCAATCCATGGGGTCACAAAGAGTCGGACACAATTGAGCAACTAACACACTCCCTCAGAGCTCAACAGACCCACAAATTCTACTAACAGCTTTGAATTTTGTTCCTTTTTAGGCAATAAAGATGTGTATATTTAGTCTTAAAGTGTCCTTTTCTTATTTATTTATGTATTTATGTACCATTGTTCTGTATGCTTGCTATCTATTGGTCAACAAATAATAACTTTTGTATTACATTTTAGACATCTAGATATCAATTGGTCTTCCCTGGTGACACAGACGGTAAGACTATGCCTAAATGTAGGAGATCTGGGTTCAATCCCTGCATTTGGAAGATCTCTTGGAGTAGGGCATGGCAACCCATGCCAGTATTCTTGCCTGGAAAATCCACCTGGACAGAGGAGCTTGGCAGGTTACAGTTCATGGGGTTGCAAACAGTTGGACACAACTGAGCGACTAAGCACAGCACAGATATCAATTATTTTCAGACTTCATCACTTCTTAAGACAATTTGCTTATATTTTCTTCTAGTGCTTTAGTGTGGAGAAGGCAATGGCACCCCACTCCAGTACTCCTGCCTGGAAAACCCCATGGACGGAGGAGCCTAGTGGGCTGCAGTCCATAGGGTCGTTAAGAGTCAGACACAACTGAGCGACTTTACTTTCAGTTTTCACTTTCATGCATTGGAGAAGGAAATGGCAACCCACTCCAGTGTTCTTGCCTGGAGAATCCCAGGGACGGAGGAGCCTGGTGGGCTGCCGTCTATGGGGTTGCACAGAGTCAGACACGACTGAAGTGACTTTGCAGCAGCAGTAGCAGCACTTTAGTGATTCACTTTTTAAATTTCTATGCTTATTCTTTCAGTTTGGAGTTAAATAGAATAAAAGAAAAAAGAATATCACACCAAACCCAAACCATGAAATAAATTCTTAAAATCTATAAAATGTAGTTCATGGACCCATTTTCATACTGAGTTCTCAAGGCAATCAGGTGAAATTAATTTGAAAGGGTGATATATCCCTCCACGAAAAGACTCACAAAGTGTTTTCCTACCTTCAGAGTGCATGAGGAAAAAGCTTGCTGCCGTATAAGCAGAGAGCTACTGAAATGTTTATGGACAGATGGAAATGTTAGTGGAGATAAGAAAACTATGAAAAAGTGAATAAAGCAGATAATAGAATTTTTTTTAATGTTAGTAATGACTATTTTTGATTAACTTACCAAAGATCTGAGAAAAGAATTCATGAAAGTAATGACAAGTAATAGAAATTATCCAAATTGAAGTATGGAGGGAGGGACAAAAGGTGAAAAAAATTTTAGAAAAACCCAGAATATCAGAATTCTGTTGGACAACCTCAAGGAGTCTAACACTGTTTGGACTCTCACATTGAAAAGAAAAGAAGGAACTGAATGGAAACCTAGAAGCATTTCCTTTTGTCTCACTGAGGTGAAGTGTTACCTTATCTTATCATATGCAAAATTCCTATATGTATTTATATCTTTTTATGAGCTATTATTTTTTTATTAGCTGTTTATTTCACATTTAATAGGGTTTTCCATTAATAAATGAAAATTTCTAATATATTTTAATATCTGATTTTACCACCCCCCCTTTTTTTTCCTTTTGCTTTGCTTTTCTTAATACTGGTTCTAAAATTATTTTCCTTGTAATTTAAAGTATTAACTTATCTAGCGTTAAGAACGGAGAAAGCAATGGCACTCCACTCCAGTACTCTTGCCTGGAAAATCCCATTGGTAGGCTGCAGTCCACGGGGTCGCAAAGAGTCGGACACGACTTCACTTTAACTTCACTTCACTTTCACTTCACTTCACTTTCACTTTTCACTTTCCTGCATTGGAGAAGGAAATGGCAACCCACTCCAGTATTCTTGCCTGGAGAATCCCAGGGACGGAGGAGCCTGGTGGGCTGCTGTCTATGGGGTAGCACAGAGTCGAACAAGACTGAAGCAACTTAGCAGTAGCAGTAGCAGTAGCAGTAGTGTTAAGAAATATGTTAAAATCAGTGTATTCATTGGAATCACCTTAGGTTTTTAATTAACTTAAGAGAGGCTTGTCATATTTAATATTGAAATTTCTTTTCCATAAATGCTATATTTTCTCCTTTTTAGAGACTATTTTAATTTATTTGGTAATATGTCACAGTTTTTCTCATATGGGTTTTGAACATTTTTTGTTAATGGAGTATGTTTTCACAAAAACTAGTGATCCTAAGCTGCATGGAAATTGGGTGAGGACCAAAATCTTTATTGGGAATCCTCAGAAGCTTGTTTGTTATTTGGACATAAACAGTATATTTACTTCATATATCATTCATTACTTTTTACTCTCTACTCATGTTATATTAAACTTTCTGGTAGAAATAGAATTAAATGCTCTTAAACAGTTCAGAGTGTACTGATTAAAATCATCATACTAATTTGGAGCCAGAGAAATTCTTAAATTTGGTACTGTTTTAAAAAAAATGCAAAAACTGAATAGTGTTAGAGTATAAAAAGATGAATGTGAATTTAAAATGATAATAGCACAGATATTTTTCAAGGAAATACATTTAAGGAAATTTATTAAATATATATGTGAATTTTGAAGGATAAGGAAAGAAATATCTGATTGAATGAAAAAGAAAATGTTATACCAAAAAATAAAAAAAAGATAATGTTGATGTAGCAAAATAGAGAAAATGAAAAGTAACTTATATCTCCTTATGATTTTGTGTGTGTGCTCATGGTTGGCCAGTTATTGAAACACATATGTAAATATTACATTCAGCAATACTTCATTTTAAATAAAATTGCATATCTATATATTTATATTGTTTAATTGTTAAAATACAATACTTTTATTTAAGTTATACTCTGAATTTCTGTCTTTGCATCTTTCACTTGGGCCTGAGCAGTTGTTCAAAATATGATTTTCATTTCTCTATTCATTTTTTCTCATTCCTTATCAATGTTGGTGATGAAAATAGTGCTATGCATAACTATTAAATTATATCCTATAAATGAATATTTTATCAAGATGCTAAAGTGAAATTTTTGTGAAAATATTTCCCTCAGTTCTTTTTTTTCACACGACTGTCCTATATTTCTCTAAATTTTATATCAATTATGGTTTGTACTCTAGAGTTATAAAAACAATTTAGATAAATCTGAGATAATGCCATTAAACTGCTCAGTGAGGCCCTTTTGTATAACTGATTCTGCAGATGATATTCTGATTCAATTACATTTTGAGGTATTCATATCCAACTGTTGATTTCTTTCATGTACTGTTATATTGTATGACAATCAATTTTCACATCATTGTTTTATATTTCAATGCTGATTTCAAAATTATTCTATTTTCCATAAATGTCTTCTTGTTGCTTTGTTACTCTAAATTTTATTTAGCTCTTTCAAATTTGAATTAAATCTTAAAAAATAACAGATATTTTCCCCCATTACATCACTTTGAATTACTAAAAGGAAAAAGATACAAAAGATAAGCTCTCAGATGTCTGTTATGAGTATTTTTGACATTTTAGAAATAGGGAATTATTTGATTTTATTCTCAAAGGATGTTCAATCTCTTAGGATTATTAGGCAGTATAATATAGGAAAGAACCTCAGAAAAAGTGTCTTAAATAATTAGACAAAATTAGCTATTCCTCTGCAAGAGGTAATGGATTTGGCATCAATTTGCATGATATAATTGTTAGTGATTGAATGTCACAGGCAAGAGTTGTCCTGATTAGAACCTTTGACATGAAGATTGCAGTATTTTATCATTGTGCTCATTTAATGGAAACTATCTGATACTATAACTAAATTTTTGAGATGACAACAAAATATACAATGGAACAGTTCAGTTCAGTTCAGTCTCTCAGTCATGTCTGACTGTTTGTGACCCCATGAAACACAGCATGCCAGGACTCCCAATCCATCACCAACTCCTGGAGTCCACCCAAAGCCATGTCCATCTAGTCGACGATGCCATCCAACCATCTCATCCTCTGTTGTCCCCTTCTCCTCCTGCCCTCAATCCCTCCCAGCATCACAGTCTTTTCAAATGAGTTGGCTCTTTGCACCAGGTGGCCAAAGTATTGGAGTTTCAGCTTGAGCATCTGTCCTTCCAATGAATATTTAGCACTGATTTCCTTTAGGATGTACTGGTTGGATCTCACTGCATTCAAACCAGGGACTCTCAAGAGTCTTCTCCATTACTACAGTTCAACACATCAATTCTTCAGCACTCATCTTTCTTTATAGTCCAATTCTCACAGCTATACATGACTAATGGAAAAACCATAGCTTGACTAGATGGACCTTTGTTGGCAAAGGAATGTCTCTGCTTTTTAACATGGTGTCTAGGTTGGTCATAGCTTTTCTTCCAAGGAGCAAGCGTCTTTTAATTTCATGGCTGCAGTCACCATCTGTACTGATTTCGAAGTCCAAGAAAAGAAAGTCTGTCACTGTTTCCCTTGTTTCCCCATCTACTTGCCATGAAATGATGGGACCAGATTCCTACTTTTTAGTTACCGGTTTTTTTCTGATAAAGGTACTAAACCTTTCAGGCTTTAGACCCAAAGTTGTATTTCTGAACAAAACAAAAATAAAATTGTGTTTATTAGCTCTCTATCCAGTACTATTTGGAAAAGCATAAGCACGAAACTGTTCTTTTAAGCATAATTTTTATTATTATAGTAATAAATTTTGCAGTAACCAAGATATTATATTTTTAAAAGAAAAAGATTTTATCCTTAAAGTACAAAATACGCCATTATGACTTTTTACTATTTTCATTTTTATTATTTTCACCTTAGATTTTTGATAATTCAAACAACTGAGATTTGCTTGCTCTTAGCTGTTGGTTTAAGTGTGTGATGACATTTACTTCTTAATATCTTTCAGAATAAAAAGTATTAGTTCCTGTACATTGTTATCATACTGTTAATTTCCCATTGCCATCTAATAGACTTAACTATTTGTTTTATATTCATAGTTGAATACATTCTTTTCCTGTTATATTAATTTCTCCCATGACAGCCCAAAAGGTAGTATTAAAAAATTACCTTAATTCATGTGCTTTTCAGATACCATATTATAATTATCATATTTAAAAAATAACTCAAATAATAGAGCCTGTACCCTTTATCAACATCTCCCTATTTCTCCCAACCCTTAGTCCCAGCAGTCACATTTTTACTCTGTTTCTATGGGTTCAATTTTTTTCTTTTTTTTTAAATTTCACATATAAATGATGTGATATATTCTGAGGATTTAATGTATAATATGGTGACTATAGCTGATAATACTGTATTGTATAATTAAAATTTGCTAAGAAAGTAGAAGCTTCTCTAGTGGCACAGTAGTAAAACATTACTATATATATGACATATATATTATTTATGACATATAAATTTATGACATTTATATTATTATTATATGATTCACCATTATGATTAAGCAAAGGTGTTTTTTTTTTCCTCAATTTAAGGTAAATTTAAGATGATTCTAAATATGTGTTAGTTCTAAATCATTTATGGTAGTAAAAAACATGATATCATTAGGCTTAGTAAAATTGTGATTTATATCTTAGTTTAAATAATATGAATATAAAGAATTTTTCCAAATACAAATAACAAGAAAGAAAAGACAGATTTCCTATAGCATCTTTTGAAAAAGAAACATATTGCATATGAAACTAATTTAGGGAAATTAAAGCAACATCTTATATATGAAAAAGGAAAACTTTCAAATAATTTGAATAGGCTGTTTACAAGTGAAAAACATTTTTGATACATCTATATATACACAATTTTAATAGATTATTGATATTAAATATTATAATATTTAAAATGAAACAAAAAGTTTCTCATTTAAATAGTTACAGATATTTAATATTAATAAATGTTGCTTATATACTATTTTTAATAACTGTAATTTATGTAGATCTTGCTGATATCATGTTGGAATTTATTAAAAAATGCACTTGATAGCATATTTCTTGTCCTTGTTTTTAAAGCATCTATCAACATTATTCTAAAACAAAGTATTTTGACTCTGTAATCAGTCTGTATAAAAAAAACACATTCAAAAATGTGATATTGCTTTTGGGATTTAAATTATACTTTCTTTCAACAGGAACATATATAACTCATAAACTTTCAAATATCATTTGAAAATATTTTAAACTATTTTTAGATGATACAACATAACCTATTACTATTTCAACTAGTCTCATCAACTCAAGCCATACACATGTATAACATTTTGTGGTGTAGAATAGTTTAAAAAGGACTGGCATAGTGGCATTCATAGGTGAATAATTTAGAGCTACAAGAGTTGGCAAACTTTTTTTGTGTGTAAAGTCCCAGATGATAACATTTTAGCATCTCTAGGTCATTCAGATTCTGAAAGAACTACCCAGGTGTGCCATTTAACATGATCGTAGTCAGAGGTTTTACACACACACATATGTACAACTACACATGGACAAAGAAACAGTTTTTATAATGAAACTGTTTGTATGAGTAGGTTTGGGTCAATTTTGACTCATAGACCATAGTTTGTGCACCAGAAAACTAGATCAATCCAAATAAACTTTGAAATCTACATAAAAATTCATATTCTAAAAGGAAAAAGAATACTATAAAAGTAGAATCATTGTAAGAATTTTAACTTGCTATTACCCATTTCCTCTCCCCTAAAGATTTTACATTTTTTTCTTCTTAAAAAAAATATTTTCTGTTTATGTCCAAAACAAAATACCTAAATCCTTTTATTTTCTTGTTCCTTAAAATCAACCTAGTGTTTATAGCTCCTAACTCACTATTATAGTTAACTCATTTTTTCTTATTTATACTCAATTTATTTTTCTGAGAAATGAAATATAGTTTTAAGCTTCATTTATAAAAATGAAGAAAAAAAAAAGGGTGATAGAGATGACTCTGTAACATTCTATCTTTTCTTATTTCATGTCTCTTTACCTCTTTTTATATTTCTGCTTGCCTGTTGTTTCCAATGAAGCTTCTAAGAAGACAGGAACTCAAACCAGACCTAAGTCACTAAAAGAATAGATTCAGAGACAACAGTCTTTGTACTCCACTTGGCATTGACACAGAGATTTGTTGGTCAGACTAAAATGAAATGGTACACATATCCATGTCAAAGTGGCATGGAAAATAAGAAGACAAACCAACTAAAGCATTTCTGGTACTTCTTTCTGTATATAATTGTTGTTGAGTCACTAAGTCATGCCTGGCAGTTTGCAACACCATGTACTGCAGTACTCCATGCTTCCCTGTCATTTACCATCTCCTGGAGTTTGCTTAAACTCATGCCCATTGAGTCAGTGATGCCAATCCAACCATCTCACCCTCTGCCACCCCCTTCTCCACCCTGCCTTCAATCTTTCCCAGCATCAGGGCCTTTTGCAATAAGTTAGCTCTTTGTATCAGGTGGCCAAAATGTTGGCGCTTAAGCATCAGTCCTTTCAGTGAATATTTAGGTTTGATTTTCTTGAGAATTGACTTGTTTGATCTCCTTGCAGCCCAAGGGCCTCTCAAGAGTCTTTTCCAGCATCACAGTTCAAGTTGATGTATGGCAAAACCAATATAAAATCATCAGTTCTTCGGCACCCAGTACATGACTACTGGAAAAACCATAGCTTTGACTAGACAGACCTTTGTCAGCAAAGTGATGTCTCTGCTTTTAGTACACTGTCTAAGTTTGCCACTGTCTAGCTTTTCTTCCAAGGAGCAAGTGCCTTTGAATTTCATGGCTGCAGTCACAGTCCTCAGTGATTTTGAAGATCAAGAAAATAAAATCTGTTACTGTTTCCAATTTTTCCCCATCTATTTGCCATGAATTTTCAGGTTTATCATCAGTGTGTGTATGTACTTAGTCATGTCTGACTCTTTGCAACCCTGTAGGGTATAGCTCACCAGGCTCCTCCATCCATGGGATTTTCCAGGCAAGAATACTGGAGTGGGTTGCCATTTCCTTCTACAGGGGATCTTCCCAATTCAGGGATAGAACCCAGGTTTCTCACATTGTGGGCAGGCTTTTTCCCATCTGAGCCATCAGGAAAGCCCTAGACTTCATGGTGCTACAGTAAATGCCATTCTTTTCACTTATGCAGAGGAAATTTCTTGGCCATTTATCTTAATTACTTAAAAATAAGCTTTCTACAGATAGTTCAAAACAAAATTTTAGTATGTTGTAATATAATTTAAATGTTATAATGAAGGGAAGTGAAGTCGCTCAGTCGTGTCTGACTCTTTGCGAACCCATAGACTGTAGCCTATCAGGCTCCTCCGTCCATGGGATTTTCCAGGCAAGAGTGCTGGAGTGGATTGCCATTTCCTTCTCCAGGGGATCTTCCCGACCCAGGAATCAAACCCCAGTCTCCCACATTGCAGGCAGACGCTTTGCCGTCTGAGCCACCAGGGAATGTTACAATAGGCCAAATATATACTTGGCCTGAAATAATTTGTTCATATTTCACATAGTTTTCAAATATGTTTTTGAAGAAATCCATGGTGCTGTAAGATGTATAAGGAGAAGGACACTTTTTTATTGATTGATTTTTGACTGTGCCTAGTCTTCATTGATGCGTGTGGGCTTTCTCTAGTTGTGGTGCATGGGCTTCTCATTGCAGTGGTTTCTCTTGTTGTGAAGAAAAGGCTCTAGGCTTGTGGGCTCTGTAGTTGTTGCACATGGGCTTAGTTGCCCTGTGCCATATGAAATCTTCCAGGACTAGGATCGAACTTGTATCCACTGCACTGGCATGCAGATTCTTAACTACTGGACCACCAGGGAAGTCCAAGAAGGAGGATAATTTTTAATCAGTGATGTACACACACTAAACTACAAAATCATTACAATGTATTTATTTCCTTAACTCAAACCATCATTTGTCTTTCTAGGTATGTATATCGGAGGGTATGTAATCAAAAGCAGTCTACTCTCTCATGCACATACAACATCACTTGGGAGGATTAATTGAAAAATAATGTCTTTCAAAATCTCTGGATCAGAGTTTGTTAACTCAAATTCCTTCAGGAGCCACACAGAAAATATATAAGGG
Source organism: Oryx dammah (assembly GCF_014754425.2). Taxonomy (NCBI): domain Eukaryota; kingdom Metazoa; phylum Chordata; class Mammalia; order Artiodactyla; family Bovidae; genus Oryx; species Oryx dammah. Next base: position 124,570,553 of record NW_024070186.1, read on the forward strand.
TAAATATAAATGAATCCAGGATGACAAATGCAAATGACTCTCTTCTAAGTCAGAGATTATATGCTCCAATTAAATGGAGCTGCTAAATAGATGCTTTCCACTTCAAGTTGTAAACTTCAGTTCAGTTCAGTCATTCAGTTGTGTCTGACTCTTTGCTACCCCATGGACTGCAGCACACCAGGCTTTCCTGTCCATCACCAACGCCCAGAGTTTGCTCAAATTCATGTCCATAAAAGTCAGTGATGCTTTCCAACCATCTCATCCTCTGTCATCCCCTTCTCCTCCTGCCTTCAATCTTTCCCAGCATCAGGGTCTTTTCAAATGAGTCAATTATTTGCATCAAGTAGCCAAAGTATTGGAGTTTCAGCTTCAGCATCAGTCCTTCCAATAAATATTCAGAATTGATTTCCTTTAGGATTGACTGGTTTGATCTCCTTGCAGTCAAACCAGGGACTCTCAAGAGTCTTATCCAACACCACAGTTCAAAAACATCAGTTCTTTGGTACTTGGCTTTCTATATAGTCAAACTCTCACATCCATACATTACTACTGGAAAAAATCTGAAGAAGGGAATGGCAAGCTACTTCAGTATTCTTGCCTTGAGAACCCCATGAACAGTATGAAAAGGCAAGTTGTAAAAACCTAACTCAAATAACTTAATTAATGCACTTTGTTTTACATGACTGGAAGTTCACCTTGAGGGTCATCTGTAGTGTTTGTAGTGTTATCCTTATACTGTTATCAAGGCTTTGTTCAATTTTTTCCATTTGCCCCCCGATCTCTAATCTAGAGCCAGACATCCTAGAATGTGAAGTCAAGTGGGCCATAAAAAGCGTCACTATAAACAAAGCTAGTGGAGGTGATGGAATTCCAGTTGAGCCATTTCAAATCCTGAAAGATGATGCTGTGAAAGTGTTGCACTCAATATGCCAACAAATTTGGAAAACTCAGCAGTGGCCACAGGACTGGAAAAGGTCAGATTTCACTCCAATCCCAAAGAAAGGCAATGCCAAAGAATGCTCAAACTACCACACAATTGCATTCATCTCACAAGCTAGTAAAGTAATGCTCAAAATTCTCCAAGCCAGGCTTCAACAATACGTGAATCGTGGACTCCCTGATGTTCAAGCTGGTTTTAGGAAAGGCAGAGGAGCCAGAGATCAAGTTGCCAACATCCGCTGGATCATGGAAAAAGCAAGAGTTCCAGAAAAACATCTATTTCTGCTTTACTGACTATGCCAAAGCCTTTGACTGTGTGGATCACAATAAACCGTGGAAAATTCTGAGAAAGATGGTAATACCAGACCACCTAACCTGCCTCTTGAGAAATCTGTATGCAGGTCAGGAAGCAACAGTTAGAACTGGACATGGAACAACAGACTGGTTCCAAATAGGAAAAGGAGTACATCAAGGCTGTATATGGTCACCTTGCTTATTTAACTTCTATGCAGAGTACATCATGAGGAATGCTGGACTGGAAGAAACACAAGCTGGAATCAAGATTGCCGGGAGACATATCAATAACCTCAGATATGCAGATGACACCACCCTTATGGCAGAAAGTGAAGAGGAACTAAAAAGCTTCTTGAAGAAAGTAAAAGAGGAGAGTGAAAAACTTGGCTTAAAGCTCAACTTTCAGAAAACGATAATCATGGCATCTGGTCCCATCACTTCATGGAAAACAGATGGGGAAACAGTGGAAACAGTGTCAGACTTTATTTTGGGGGGCTCCAAAATCACTGCAGATGGTGACTGCAGCCATGAAATTAAAAGACACTTTCTCCTTGGCAGAAAAGTTATGAGCAACCTAGATAGCATATTCAAAAGCAGAGACATTACTTTGCCAACTAAGGTCTGTCTAGTCAAGGCTATGGTTTTTCCAGTGGTCATGTATGGATGTGAGAGTTGGACTGTGAAGAAGTCTGAGCTCCAAAAAATTGATGCTTTTGAACTGTGGTGTTGGAGAAGACTCTTGAGAGTCCCTTGGACAGCAAGAAGATCCAACCAGTCCATTCTGAAGGAGATCAGCCCTGGGATTTCTTTGGAAGGAATGATGGTAAAGTTGAAACTCCAGTAGTTTGGCCACCTCATACGAAGGGTTGACTCATTGGAAAAGACTTTGATGCTGGGAGGGATTGGGGCAGGAGAAGAAGGGGACGACCGAGGATGAAATGGCTGGATAGCATCACTGACTTGATGGACATGAGTCTGAGTGAACTCTGGGAGTTTGTGATGGACAGGGAGGCCTGGTGTGCCGTGATTCATGGTGTCACAAAGAGTCGGACACGACTGAGCGACTGAACTGAACTGAACTGAACCTCTATGATGGCATTGTGGCCTCCTTCATGATAACCCTTATTTCCTTTCACATCCAAAACAAGAGTGAGAGCCTTCTCAAGAAGGTTTGGATTAAAGCTCGTTCTTTCTCTGGCTTGGTTAACTTTTGACCACATGGCCATTTACTAGCTAAAATAATCCCTGGGGGTTATTTCATTTGTTGATGGGTTTATTGTTGATTTAAACTACTTTTCTGAACAAGTCACCTGCAGGAAAAGCCTGATTATCCTAGTTGGCCAAAGCTAATTAGGACTCACTGTTGGACAAGGAAAAATAATGGTCAGTTTCTTTTGAGTTCCATAAATTACATAAGCAAAGGTTGACTAATTAAAAAATGAAATTCAGCTGGAAAGAAACATAAAAAAGTAGATAAATGTTGGTGAGCAATGTAATGTGCCTCCCTACTCTGTGACCCAGCAATTTTTAAGTTAATAAAGCATTGAAAACTGGTGCTCAAACAAATATTATACAGAAATACTTGTAGTTCCACCATGTACAATAGCCAAAATATAGAAGGAAATATCCAAAAATAAATAGATAAACAAATGGTTGTATATTTTGTTTTTTCTTTAGTTGCTAAGTCATCTCCACCTCTTTTTTGACGCCATGAACTGTAGCCCTTCAGGCTCCTCTTTCCATGAGATTTCTCAGGCAAGAGTACTGGAGTGGGCAGCCATTTCCTTCTCCAGGGGATTTTCCTGACTCAGGGATCAAATCCAAGTCTCCTGAACTGGTAGGCAGATTCTTTACTATTGAGCAATCAGGGAAGGCCAGTGGGATAGCTACACAATGGAATACTATTCAACCATAAAAATAGTGAAGTATATATATGCCACAGCATGAATAATCTGTGGAACTCTTTTATGCTAAGTAAAAGACACGGAAAGTCACATTTTGTATGACTCTATTACATGAAATATCCAGAGGTAAGAAACCCATAGAAATAGAAAACAGGTGATTATCAGTAACTGAGGTGAGTTGGGAATGGATATGTGCATGTGTGCAACTCAGCACTCAGTCATGTCTATATAACACTACGGACTGTAGCCCCAGGCTCCTCTGTCCAAGGAATTTCCCAGGCAAAAATACTCGAGTGGGTTGCCATTTCCCACTCCAGGAGATCTTCCTGACACAGGGATCAAACCCAAGTCTTCTGTGTCTCCTGCCTTGGCAGGCAGATTCTTTACCACTGAGCCTCCTGAGAAAACCTGGTAATGGGTAGTGTCTGCTTAATAAGAACAAGATTTTGTTGTGGGGTGGTAAAAATGTTATGAAACTTGACAGAGACGGTGATAGCAGAATACTATGAAGGTACTAAAGGACTACTGAATTGTGCTCTCTCAAATGGCTAATTTTAGGCTATACAAATTGTGCCTAAATAAAAATAATCAAATGAAATCTATAAGGGACTTTTTTTTAATGTCTACAAATAGAGGATATTTAATATTTTTTCCAGGCTTCTCATGATCAAGTATCCAGTATTTGCAAATAATTTTTTTAATAGTTTGGAATATAAATATAAACTTGGAATAAAAAAGTAAAACCCAACTTTGGAAAGAACAGTTTGGCATTATTTTCTAATGTTAAATATACTCTTCTGATGCAGCCCTTCACTCTACATCTTACTGAAGATAAATAAAAAATATGTATTCATAAAATATCTTGTGTAAAGTATTTTAGGTAACATTATTAATAAAAATAAAAAATAGAAAGAACCCAAATAATTATTCACCTGACAGTAGATATAGGAATTGTAGTATATCCATACAATAGAGTACTACTTAACAATAAAAAAATGATAAATGTTAAACAGAATGGATGAATTTTTCAAATGTTACTTTGATCTACCAATAGAGATGCTGTTTTGAGTTTGATACTAAAGGACATATATTATATAATTCTTTTTTTCCTGAAGTTCAGGCAGAAATAAAACTAATGTATACTTCTCAAAATCACAGCGTGGATGCATTTGTGTGTGGAACTTTCAAAGGGGCACAAGGAAACTCTCTGATGTGATGGAGTTGTTCTCTTAATAATCTTGACTTTGGTATGAGTTATGTGGGTAAATACATTTGTCAAGGCATCACAATGAAAGCTTAAGGTTTATGTATTTCATTTAAATTATGAAATGATACCTTTTCTAAGTAAAGAAAATAGTGTCCGAAAACATTTGAAAAAGTGACTGTTACATTTATAAATTCCATTTCATAAGACCTTAAAATTCCTCACACCTCTTATAATTAAGAGGTTATATTTAATTTGTCTTCTAAATATCTCTTCTTCAACGGGGTAAAGTAAGAGATTCTTATTTGTAAAAATAAGTTTGAGAGGCATGCCTCAATGAATACCCATTATCTCTTTCTCGTTTCATTTGATTATTATTCATTTCATTTTATTATTGACATACTTAGCAAAGTATGCCCTTAATGTACATACGTATTAGTCACTCAGTTCAGTTCAGTTCAGCTGCTCAGTCATGTCTGATTCTTTGCAACCCCATGAACCACAGCACGCCAGGCCTCCCAGTCCATCAACAACACCCTGAGTCCACCCAAACTCATGTCCATTGAGTTGGTGATGCCAACCAACCATCTTATCCTCTGTTGTCCCCTTCTCCTCCTGCTCTCAATCTTTCCCAGCATCAGGGTCTTTTCAAATGAGTCAGATCTCCGCATCACGTGGCCAAAGTATTGCAGTTTCAGCTTGAACATCAGTCCCTCCAATGAACACTCAGGACTGATCTTGATGGACTGGTTGGATCTCCTTGCAGTCCAAGGGACTCTCAAGAGTCTTCTCCAACACCACACTTCAAAAGCATCACTTCTTCTGCGCTCAGCTTTCTTTATAGTTCAACTCTCACATCCATACATGACCACTGGAAAAACCATAGCCTTGACTAGACAGACCTTTGTTGACAAAGTAATGTCCCTGCTTTTTAATATGCTGTTCAGGTTGGTCATAACTTTCCTTCCAAGGAGTAAGCGTCTTTTAATTTCATGGCTGCAATCACCATCTGCAGTGATTTTGGAGCCTCCAAAAATAAAGTGTGACACTGTTTCCACTATTTCCCCATCTATTTGCCATGAAGTGATGGGACCGGATGCCATGATCTTATTTTTCTGAATGTTGAGCTTTAAGCCAACTTTTCCACTCTCCTTTTCACTTTCATCAAGAGGCTCTTTAGTTCTTCTTCACTTTCTGCCATAAGTGTGGTGTCATTTGCATATCTGAGGTTATTGATATTTCTCCAGGCAATCTTTATTCCAGCTTGTGCTTCTTCCAGCCCAGTGTTTCTCATGATGTACTCTACATATAAGTTAAATAAGCACGGTGACAATATACAGACTTGACATACTCCTTTTCCTGTTTGGAACCAGTGTGTTGTTCCATGCCAGTTCTAACTGTTGCTTCCTGACCTGCATACAGATTTCTCAACAGGCAAGTCAGGTTGTCTGGTGTTCCCATCTCTTTCAGAATTTTCCACCGTTTATTGTGATCCACACAGTCAAATGGTTTGGAATAGTCAATAAAGAAGAAACAGATATTTTTCTGGAACTCTCTTTCTTTTTTGATTATCCAGCAGATGTTAGCAAATTGATCTCTGGTTCCTTTGCCTTTTCTAAAACCAGCTTGAACATCTGTTTCACGTATTGCTGGAGCCTGGCTTGGAGAATTTTGAGCATTACTTTACTAGTGTGTGAGATGAGTGCAATTGTGTGCTAGTTTGAGGATTCTTTGGCATTGCCTTTCTTTGGAATTGAAATGAAAACTGACCTTTTCCAGTCCTGTGGCCACTGCTGAGTTTTACAAGCTTGCTGGCATATTGAATGCAACACTTTCATTCAGTCATGTCCAACTCTTTGTAATTCCATGGACTGCAGTCTACCAGGCTTCTTTGTCCATTGGATTCTCCATGCAAGAATCCTAGAGTGGGTTGCCTTTTCCTTCTCTAGATGTCCTTGACAGGTAGTGTGAATTATATTCATGGAATCACATTGGTTGATTCAGTTTACTTGAAATAATATTATATTTCACAAACTATAAGCATTTAAATATCATTTTCAGATCAGTTTTGCAATTATCTTTCACAGTTTCATGATCAATCATAAAATTTTAAGCTTAACATAAATCATTTCTTATCAATGTAATATTAAAGCATAAAAATCTTGTAAAACTGACTTAACTTACTTTATATTAAACAGACCTTCATATTTAAAACATCTATTATGATGTGATAGTTTTAATTGTAAAAACTAAATTGCTTCAGGAAAAAAATATAGTGTGTTTTTAGCTTTTTTTATTGTTTGGGACATCAAAATTTTAATGCTTTTATTAAAATTCAAAATATTAAATTTTAACTCATATGTTCTTTTAAACTTATATTTTTTCTAATTCCAATATATATGTTCAAATAATATTAGATTTCTCTTGAATTCCATGTCTTGTATTTGAATGTCATTGTCTAATAATCGAGAATCTATCCTATTCAGGAACCCACAGATTTATACATAAAAACTCACATAAATGCTGTTATTTGTTGTTAGTTTTGAAGAAATATTTCATGACATTTCTGTTTGTGAGTAGATACAGTCATATTTTCAGTAAAACATAGCAAAAAAATTTAAAAAGGAAGCACACTTGATAGTTGTGCTGTGTTTGTCAGCTCTCCAACAAGAAGAACAAATACTTTCAAACTGTCAGCAATTTAGTAATGGTTATTTTCAAATATCTGGACAGAGTCTAAGGAAGAGTGCAGTGCCATAGGAGCTAAGGTGATTACTCTACACTAGAAAAAGCAAAACTGTGGCACTACCAGAATTTGAGAGGGTGCCTGAATGGAGAGCACTGCTGACAGGAGTGGTACATGGTCAGCCTGAGGCTATTTGCTTGGTAGCAATCACTGGGCATAAATACCGTCCTTTCCTTGTTCTTCGGACCCTTGATCTCTGGCAGGTTGCAATGAGACAAAACCAACCAGAATCCAGAGGGGAAGGAGTCAATTTATGCTGTCCATAATGTTTAACCTCAAAGTCACAGAGCAAGGAGGAAAAAAGAAGAATGTGTAAAAACAACCAAAAAAAAAGCAAGAAATAGAAGATACATAATCATTTTTTCTTTTTCTTTTTAATTTATTTTTTATTTTACTTTACAATTCTGTATTGGTTTTGCCATACATTGACATGAATCCATAAATATTAGTTCAGTTTTCATCCCAAATCTTTCTTCATTTCTAATTCATTTATGTTACCTAAATTTGATATGAAAATAAAGTAGTCTTTGAATTAATATAACTCCAATTACTTGGATTTCTGCTTGATAGACAATAGTGAACCTATTTTCTTTTTTCCTTTTGAAAAAGCATCATAATTTTAGGCAAAGCAGCATCAGTTCAGTTCAGTTCAGTTGCTCAGTCGTGTCCAACTCTTTGTGACCCCATGAATCGCAGCACACCAGGGCTCTCTGTCCCTCACTAACTCCCGAAGTTTACCCAAACTCACCATATATATACCATATATATAGCAGTAGATTTTTATACTATTCTGTACTTGGGGCCCAAAATGTCAGTAGCCTAAAACAAGGTATCAAATTTATGTGAGATGAGTGCAATTGTGCCATAGTTCTGCCACTACTTACTCATAAATCAATACATCACACTCATAAATCAATCCCCCTTTAATGGAAATTCATCTGTTACATATATATCCATGCAAGAGAAAATCCTATAGAAAAAATTGTTAGAATTGTAAGAAAGAATAAAATATATAAGGCAAATGAAGTAAAAAAGAGACTTGATTATCAAATAAATTGTAAGACCTAAATTTGGGAAATTTGTCAACGTTTGAGGTAGTGATCATTATTACTAAGGTCACATATATGGGATCATGTTCATCCCCCTTTGTCTCTCTCGTCCTTTCTTCCTTCATTTCGCCCTCCCTTCTTTCATGTGTCCCACACTTCTTTCCTGTCTCCTTCTTTCCGGCCTTCTTTGTCTTTCTGTTTTCTTTCTTTCATATAGTGCATTTTTTATTTCAATTCAATTATATAAAATTTCAAAGAACTTTCATTTTGTTTTATTTTACTTTATAAATACATATTCATGAAATAAATATTATATACAATAGATATATAAATATATATTTCCCATAACAAAATGATAAATGGTAGTTCTTCCCTGAAGGATAGATGTTATTGCACCCAAATGCTAAAATTCAGTTACAAATTGAAACACTCTCAAGATAAATTAGCAAAGCTATATTTATTCAAATAATTTCATGATTTTAGGTACTATAAAAAGGAGCCAACTCATTCATCTATAAGTAACTATTGTAGAAATATAATTGCTGTGAAAACCACTGGAATATTGTATAAGACTGAAAATAAACAAGAAAATAATTATACATATAATGTATATAATAAATATATTATAATACAAAATGAAACACAAAATATTTATATTTGTAAAAGCAAATAATAGATTATATATGGTAAATATTATAATAATTCATATGCATAATGATAACAAATTGACATAAATACATCACATATCATTGTAGATATGATAGTTCATACAGTTGTTATTCAGTTGCACAATCATGTCCAACTCTTTGCTACCCCTAAAATTGTATGATATTTCATACAATTATATTGGTGTAAAAAATTCAATTGACTTTTGCCTTTTCAAAATTTTCTGTCTTTGTCATTCTACACACCTTTTGTTCTTTTTTGCTCTACCTTCATTCCTAATTGTATAAAATCAGAGTATTCCCTATAGAAGCATAATCCTGCCTATGCCATGTGTACTTAAAACTATGAATTCCTCAGATTTTTGTTATATTTAGAAATTCATAGTAATTAACATTTTCTAAGAATCATTATCCAGGGTAGTTTGGATAATTGCAGGGAAAAATTTTTTTGAAAACATAATTATCCAAGAGAAATATATTTTTTTTGCATGTCACACAATTTATTTAATAATGTATAGATACAGCAGTTACCACAAAATGTTGGAATGAGTTTGTTTTATCCAAGAAAAATATAAAGTTGATAATTTTTATGCAAAAGCATATTCCAGGAACATAGAAAACTGTAAGCTTATAAAATAAACAAGATATGTTTTCTAATATTAGTTACTTGCTGCATGAGGTGTTTTATATTCTGTTACTAAATATCTATAATAGAGATGCTGATTTATACTTGCTAGCTAACTCAACAATGAAAAAAATGTCAGCAATAAAATACATAAGGAAGAGCAACCGTCCTGATAGTTAAACATTTCCTTAAAATAACCTATATTTGGAAGCAATTATATCCAGTAGTAGTTGTACTTTCTGTACTTTCTTCTTAATCTCTAAAATATCTCCATTAAAGCCTAACACATTTTAAAACATCTTCCCATAAAAATAGACGTAAAGCAAATACAGTCTTAGTGGAGAATGAGCCAACCCAAGCAATTTTCTGCAGAGATGTGTTTGTGTTCAGTTTATTTCTTAACCTCTAGGGAGTATATGTAGAAAAGTTGACTCTGAAATTATTCTCTAAGGGTAAATTTTCTTTTGGTCTTCTATGTGGACTGAAATGCTGCTGGGTAAAAGGCCACCTCACCTTACTGACTGCTTGTACTAACACCTTTAAATGGAATGCTCTTTGTGATAAGTACAGGAGAGAATTTCAGGAGCTGAAGAATTATTTCCTTTTTTTCATTTTGTATGTGAATATCATAGTGATGAACTATTGTAAAGAAAAGTGGAAATTTTAGCAACCAAGAAAATATTCAAAATTTTATCTATGTTTCTGCAAAACTTTTCAGTGCTTCCTGGTTATAATAATATTTAAAACGTTTTTATTTAATCTTTGTAAAAATTTTAATAGATTTAAGAGCTTTGATTTATTGTATTATAATTAATAAGTGATTACTTAATCTCAGAGTCAAATATGATTGCTTACAAAGAGAAACCTCCTTTTCCAGTAAAAAAAGACCACCCAGAACATTAAAATCACAAAGTCTAATTCTCATAGTACATATTCATTCTGAAAATTAGAATCAAGTAATCCATATTATGTTTTTTTCTTCTATTAATATCAGTGATGATGTGATCCAGAGTCATATTATAATTACTTGCAACTAGAGCTAAAGATATTCTGTCTCTTACTCATAACAAATATAGTCTGTTATCTGGTTTCATCAATCTCATGTCCAAATTTCCCTAATGTCTTAAAGAAGGAGCTATTTCCCTAAAAATTGTTGTATTATGCCTTGTAAGAAAAAGAATGATTACTTTCAATTTAGCAAAAAGTATTATAGGCAAACCTTGTGCAAGGCAATATGTTATGTGCTGAGGATATGAAGATGAATAGAGCCAGACTCTAAGAACATTACAGTCAAACCATAATACAGGGATATACAACAATATAAATCATGCATGCTGAATGCACCACCAATAGGAAAACTCAACAGGCCCTTGTTGATTGTGGGAGAAAAGGATGTCTAAGGTGGTGTTTAACTGGGGAAAGGACATTTGCGCTAAATTCTTGAGAATGTGTGAGAATTCATCAGATATTGATGTAGAAATTAATATTCTGTAGAAAAGGAACAGGATTAAATATATTCAGTACTGATAGTTCATAACATTCATTTAAAAATATTTATTGAGTACCTATTAGTTGTCTGAAAATGGGAAACAAGAATTACAAATTTAAGATACCTTTCTTCCAAAGCTCAAAATCAATTGGGGAATATGGTGGTGCAAGTAGTAAAAAAAAAAAAAAAAAAAAAAAAAGGGGCAAAAAACCCGCCTGCCAATGCAGCAGACATAGAGAGATATGGTTCGATCCCTGGGTTGGGAAGGTCCCCTGGAGTAGGAAATAGCAACTCACTCTAGTATTCTTACATGGAGAATTACATAAACAGAGGAGCCTGGCGAGCTGCAGTAGTGTCGCAGAGTTGGACAAAGCTGAAGCAAATTAGCACACACATGCACACACACAATCATCTATGACAACCCAAGACAACAGAGTTCTAAAGTCCTATTAAAGATGGACACATAAGAGTTTTAGAAAAGTTATTTAGCCACTTTGAGTTCATAATATGCAGTTTTCTAAAAGCGAGGGCACCACCAATGTATAAATTAATCTGAAAGTTGCACAGGTGTGTCCTATTCTTTGCAACCCTATACAGTCCACAGAATTCTCTAGGGCAGAATACTGAAGTGGGTAGCTTTCCCTTCTCCAGGGGATCTTCCCAACTCAGGGACTGAACCCAGGTCTGCTATGTAGCAGGCAGATTCTTTACCAGTTGAGCCACCAGGGAAGCCAATAAACGAATCTAAAATTAATCAAAGTGTAGAAACGTGGTGAAGATAAGTACTGAAACAACAACAAAAAAAGTCTGTTTGAAAATACAACAATGTGTAACAGCATAGCAACTTTGAGAAGCTGAAATTAGGTGAAAGAAAGATACCATGAATTATCCAACTATTTCAGAAAATTCACTGCTTATAAAAATATTTATGGATTACTTATATTATGTGTTAGGTTCTATAGTTAATGTTGGATACACAATTAACAATATGTTTTTTTGTTCCCTCATATTGGAAAGACAGCTACTCAGGAGAATGCAATTAGAGTAATAATTAAATGAGTCTTTAGGTATGAGGTGGAGAAGGAAATGGCAACCCACGCCAGGAAAATCCCCTGGATGGAGAAGCCTGGTAGGCTACAGTCCATGGGGTCGCAAAGAGTCCGACACGACTGAGAGATTTCACTTTCACTTTAGGTATGAGGAAAACATTTATGCAAATAAAATGTTTTATTTAATCCTGTGTGCATGCTCAATCACTTCAGTCACTTCTGACTCTTTGCAACCCTATGGACTGTAGCCCACCAGGCTCCTCTGTCCATGGAATTCTCCAGGCAAAAATACTAGAGTGGGTTGCCATGTCCTCTTCCAGGAGATCTTCCTGACCCAGGGATCGAATCCACATCTCTTCTATCTCCCGCATTGGCAGGGGAGTTCTTTACCACTAGCGCCACCTGTGAAACACTATTTAATCTTACAAATTAGGTTAGTCAGCAAAGATATAGGTGGGCCAAAGAAAAGAGATATCCCAAAAGTCAAAAGTAAAGAAAGGGTAAAGTAACAAAAGCAAAAAAAGTGTGGAACTTTCAAGAAACTACAAGGTTATTTAGTATGGCTAGAGGAAAAAAAAAAAAGAGAGAGAGAAAATGTGAAAAAGGCCAGTTGAAGTGAAGCATTGTGAAACCAGATCTTGGAATATCTTTTTACATTATGAATCTGGGCTTCATTTCCAGGGAAATGAGAAGGCATGAACTAGAAAGATAATTGTCCTCTTATCTGGGCACTGGAAAAAACACTTTCCTGTAATGTGAGTAGATGCTCTTAATAAGGATAGGAACAATAACTGAGGACTATTGTAGTAATCCAGAAAAAGAGGATGGGAGTCTGGACTAAGGTAATAGGGATCAGGTTATAAATTTACCAAAAAATTGTGGATACTCCTATTTGCTCAGTTGTTTAAAGAGAAAGATAATATTAAACCATAACTGGGTTTGGGGCAACTGCATGAAGTGGTACCAGTAAATAAATATTCAATACTTGGCAAAGAAAAAGTAAGGAGTAAATAGTAGTAGCTTTAGTTTGGATGTGTCATTTGAGAAGAGTAAAGCACAAGAGGAAAATATATAAGAAAATAAAAATAAAATAATTTTTGGAAGTGGAGTGATATGATCATATGACATTTTATGATGATAATGAAAATTAAAAGAACTGATGGAAGAAAAACAGTGATGGAAACAAGATTTTTTGATATTACAGATCAAGTTACTATAGATAGTATAAACCAGAAGATCATCTGAATGTGAGGCAAAGAGAGGAGCAGATAGGCTGTCTCTCAGGTTTTACTCTTGGAAAATTTAGTTCAGTTCAGTTCAGTTCAGTTGCGCAGTTGTGTCAGACTCTTAGTGATCCCATGAATCGCAGCACGCCAGGCCTCCCTGTCCATCACCAACTCCCGGAGTTCACTCAGACTCATGCACATCGAGTCAGTGATGCTATTCAGCCATCTCATCCTCTGTCGTCCCCTTCTCCTCCTGCCCCCAATCCCTCCCAGCATCAAAGTCTTTTCCAATGAGTCAACTCTTCGCATGAGGTGGCCAAAGTACTGGAGTTTCAGCTTTAGCATCATTCCTTCCAAAGAAATCCCAGGGTTGATCTCCTTCAGAATGGACTGGTTGGATCTCCTTGCAGTCCAAGGGACAGATGATGCTGTGAAAGTGCTGCACTCAATATTGCCAACAAATTTGGAAAACTCAGCAGTGGCCACAGGACTGGAAAAGGTCAGTTTTCATTCCAATCTGAAAGAAAGGCAATTCAAAAGAATGCTCCAACTACCGCACAATTGCACTCATCTCGCACGCCAGTAAAGTAATGCTCAAAATTCTCCAAGCCAGGCTTTAGCAATATGTGAACCGTGAACTTCCTGATGTTCAAGCTGGTTTTAGAAAAGGCAGAGGAACCAGAAATCAAATTGCCAACATCCGCTGGATCATGGAAAAAGCAAGAGAGTTCCAGAAAAACATCTATTTCTGCTTTATTGACTATGCCAAAGCCTTTGACTGTGTGGATCACATTCAACTGTGGAAAATTCTGAAAGAGATGGGAATACCAAACCACCTGACCTTCCTCTTGAGAAATCTGTATGCAGGTCAGGAAGCAACAGTTAGAACTGGACATGGGACAACAGACTGGTTCCAAATAGGAAAAGGAGTACGTCAAGGCTGTATATTGTCACCCTGCTTATTTAACTTATATGCAGAGTACATCATGAGAAATGCTGGACTAGAAGAAACACAAGCTGGAAAACTTAAGGAAATGACAAAAACTAGGGAGATGAAATGGATAAAAAGAAAGTCTGAGGAAAAAGATAGGGATTTCTCAATCAGCACTCATCAGTTTTAAATACCCATAGGGCAATAGTTAGTACACAATAGTGAATGGCAAGAAAATTTCAAGGCTGGAGATTTATTGTGTTTAATTGCTAGAGTCTTGGGGAAAAATGAAGTTATTCAAAAGCATTCATAGGTCAAAGTCAGAAGACAGCTCACCAGTCATTCTGTTGGTTGATGGTCAGGAAAAGAAGAGAACAAGTAGCATTATACCTTAGAAATGAAAGCAGCAAGGAGAGTTTCCAGAAGCAAGACGTGGGTCAAATTCTCATAAAATATTTAGAAAGATTAAGAAAAAAGTAAATCAAGTATTAGACAAGTTGGAAAGTTTTGGTGGTTTTGGCAAAGCAGTTCCACTGGGGTCATGGAAGGAGAAATTACATTGAGGTTTAGTAAAAAACGTGGCTATGAAGGGAGTAGATAAGAATGAAAAGGTAGGATCAGGTAGAAGAGAAAGGAGAGATGGGAGATATTGCTGGATTCTAAATGACAGAATGATGGAACATATCTATATTCTAAACAGATAACATATAAAAGTGAAGGGTTACTTTAGATAATATTGGAGGTTCTGTAGTGCCAAGGTTTCCATTTGTTTTTTTTTTTTTTCAAGGTTTATTTTTTTATTATTTTTTAAATCAAATGCTTAAAGGATTTTGTTTTTTTTAACCATTTATCATATATTTATTATTTTTTTCACTTTATAATATTGTTTTATTTTCACATTCTTTCTATACCAAACTATGCATGAAAGAAATTTTATTTTATTTTTTTAATATACATTTATTTATTTTAATTGGAGGTTAATTACAATATTGTATTGGTTTTTCCATACATCAACATGAATCTTTTTATTTTAACAAAATCAATTTTTTAAAGGAAATTTAGCCATTTTAAGTCACATAATTAATAACCTTTGGTTGATGGAATCATCTAATAACTCTACTCTTTATATTGATGGTTCTTTCTGTCCTACATTTTCAAAAATTATCCTTTTTACTCAAGAACCTATAGAGTGAGAAGCACATGTAAAAAACTAGGACATGACATATTCATGGATTATAACATTTTTGTAGCTTTCTTCAAAAGGAAAGAATGAACCCCAATATTATAAATGATGACTTTTATTTAGAAGTAAATTGTAACTGAATATATTAATAAATCTTTATTTTTCTCTAAATAAAAGACTACTACATCATTTGCACTTAAATTGCTTTAATTTATTTTGAAAATAGTATTCATCCATGCATTTTTATTCTAAAGAACAATTAAAAATGACTCACTCCTATGTTATTTTCCAGATACTAAACCAAATTGAGGATAAGAAAAAGTCTTTTTCTGAAATATAAAACTGAATAACTATGACAAAATATAAATTTTCAAATTAAGAAAATAAAAAAATGTGAAAATTAAAATTCTAAATGTAAACAGAATAAAAACAATAAGGCTGCATAGTCACTGCATATGCAAAGATGGGCTCAATAAAGTAGAGAAATGGTATGGACCTAACCAAAGCAGAAGATATTAAGAAGAGGTGGCAAGAATACACAGAACTGAACAAAAAAACATCTTCATGACCAAATAATTATGATGGTGTGATCACTCACCTAGAGCCAGACATCCTGGAATGTGAAGTCAACTGGGCCTTAGGAAACATCACTATGAACAAAGCTAGTGGAGGTGACAAAATTCCAGTTGAACTATTTCAAACCTTAAAAGATGATGCTGAGAAAGTATTGCACTCAATATGGCAACAAGTTCGGAAAACTCTGGAGTGGCCACAGGACTGGAAAATGTCAGTTTTCATTCCAATCCCAAAGAAAGGCAATGCCAAAGAAGGCTCAAACTGCCACACAATTGCACTCATCTCACACACTAATAAAGTAATGATCAACATTCTCCAAGCCAGGCTTCAACGATACATGAAATGTGAACTTCCAGATTTTCAAGCTGGCTTTAGAAAAGGCACAGGAACCAGAGATCAAATTGCCAACTTCCACTGTATCATTGAAAAAGCAAGAGAGTTTCAGAAAAAAAAGATCTATTTCTGTTTTATTGACTACACCAATGCCTTTAACTATGTGGATCACAATAAACTGTGGAAAATTCTGAAAGAGATGGGAATACCAGACCACCTCTTGAGCCTGCCTCTTGAAAAACCTATATGCAGGTTAGGAAGCAACAGTTAGAACTGGATATGTAATAACAGACTGGTTCCAATCAGAAAAAGGAGTATGTCAAGACTGTATATTGTCACCATGCTTATTTAACTTATAAGCATAGTACATCATGAGAAACACTGGGCTGAATGAAACACAAGCTAGAATTAAGATTGCCAGGAGAAATATCAATAACCTCAGATATGCCCATGACACCACCCTGATGGCAGAAAGTGAAGAAGAACTAAAGAGCCTCTTGATGAAAGTGAAAGAGGAGAGTGGAAAAGTTGGCTTAAAGCTCAACATTCAGAAAAATAAGATCATGGCATCTGGTCCCATCACTTTATGGGAAATAGATGGGGAAACAGTGGAAACAGTGTCAGACTTTATTTTTGGGGGCTCCAAAATCACTGCAAGTGGTGATTGCAGGCATGTAATTAAAGACACTTGCTCCTTGGAATGAAAGTTATGGCCAACCTAGACAGCATATTAAAAAGCAGAGATGTTACTTTGCCAACAAAGGTTCGTCTAGTCAAGGCTATGGTTTTTCCAGTGGTCAGGTATGGATGTGAGAGTTGAACTATAAAGAAAGCTGAGCACAGAAGAAGTGATACTTTTGAACTGTGGTGTTGGAGAAGACCCTTGAGAGTCCTAAAGAGATCAGTCCTGAGTGTTCATTGGAAGGAATGATGTTGAAGCTGAAACTCCAATACTTTCCACCTATTGGGAAAAGCTTACCTATTTGAAAACACCCTGATGCTGGGAAATATTGAAAGTGGGAGGTGAAGGGGATGACCCAGGATGAGGTGGTTGGATGGTATCACCGTCTCAATAGACAAGAGTTTGAGTAAGCTCCAGGAGTTGGTGAAGGACAGGGAAGCCTGGCGTGCTGCAGTCCATGGGGTCACAGAGTCGGACATGACTGAGCAACTGAACTGAACTGATGACCCTAGAAAATTCATTATGATTTTTATGCCTTAATTTCCTCATCTGTAAAATATAGATATTAGCACTGAACTTATGAACTCTTTTGGAAAATGAGTTTCTCTCTTTTACAAATCCCCAAAGAATTTTAAATTCTATAGAATTCTTAAATATAGTATACTTGCTAGACAGGCACTTTAACCAGCTAAGCCATAGGTCAACCTAAATACAGTATATTTATAAGTTATTTATTATTAAAATAATTTAATATTAAGCACATTTCTATTAATTGATCTGTATTATATTCAGTTTTTTTCAATGTCAACATTAAATTGTTGTTGCTGCTGTTCAGTTGCTCAGTCATGTACAACTTTTTGCAATCTCATGGACTGCAACATGCCAGGTTTCTCAGTCCTTCACATTTCCTGGAATTTGCCCAAACTCATGTCTATTGAGTAAGTAATACCATGCCATTATCTCATCCTAGCTCACTCTCTTCTACTCCTGACTTCAGTCTTTCTCAGCATAGGTGTCTTTTCCAGTGAGTTGGCTCTTCTCATCTCGTGGCCAAATTTTTCGAGCTTCAGCCTCAGCATCAGTCTTTCCAATTAATATTCAGGATTGATTGCCTTTAGGATTGACTGGTTTGATCTCCTTGCAACCCATTGGTCTCTAATTTCACCAGGCTTATCTGTCCATGTAAGTTTCCAGGTGAGAATAATGGAGAATTGACATTTCCTACTCCCAGCAAATCTTCTTGAACCAGGGGTGGAATCTGTGTCTCCTTGGTCTCCTGAATTAGCAGACGAATTTTTTACCACTAGCACCATCTCGGAAGGCCTTTATGATATGCATGCTGAAGTATTTAGGGTCATTTCGTCTATAAATATTTTCCCAAAATATATCTGCATTTTTGAACAAATGCCACACATACAAAGACATGGTAAATCACATGTCTATATGTGTATATTGTTGTTGTTCAGTCGTTCAGTCCTGTCAAACTCTGTGACTACATGGACTGTAGCACGCCAGGCTTCCCTGTCCTTCACCATATCCTGGACCTTGCTCAAACTCATGACCATTGAGTCCGTGATGCCATCCAAACAACTCATCCTTTGTCAACCCCTTTCCTCTCGCCTTCAATCTTTTCCAGCATCAGGGTCTTTTCAAATGAGTCAGCTCTTAGCCTCAGGTGGCCAAAGTATTGGAGCTTCAGCTCAGCATCAGTGTTTCAAATGACTATTCAGGATCAATTTCCTTTAGGACTGACTGGTTGGATCTCTTTGCAGTCCAAGGGACTCCCAAGAGTCTTCTCCAACATCACAGTTGAAAAGCATCAATTCTTCAGCACTCAGCTCTCTTTATGGTCCAACTCTCACATCTGTACATGACTACTGGAAAAACCATAGCTTTCATTATATGGACCTTTGTCAGCAAAATGATGTCTTGCTTTTTAATTAGCTTTTCAATTTAAATGTGCTCTTTCTTTTCCTGTTTTACATATTTATAATGCATGTATTGCATTATAATATTTGCACTTAAATATCACTTCAGTCTTACATTTACCACATTTTATAACTTCAAAAGGAAAGTGAAATCTGCATGGATTCAATCTACCTTAAACACAATAGGTATTTGATTTTGTCATGTAAAAATTAATCTTTGTAATTCTGTGACATAATTTTGAATGCTTTTCTTTGGACTAAGCAAGCAAGAATTGAAATGCGAAAAAGAAAAGCTGTATACTGAAAAACTTGTTTTGATATAATTAATGTTATGAGGAAATTTTGTAATTAAAAATTGTTAAAAAGAAATTTAAATGAGTTTTAAATTTCAGTATCAATTTTATTTTTTTAAATTTCAATATATTGGATTTTAAGTTGACTATCATTATTTCTGTAATCAAAGTGGTAAAATATACTATTGTACAGAATAATAGTGTTTAGTTTTTCATTAACTTCTGTACATTTAATGAATGAGAGCTCAAAAAATTGAATGCATAGAAGTTAAACTCTAAATCCTAAATCTTGAAGTACCAATGTAAGTGTGTACATAAACACCTTTACCAGACACATGTATCATCATTCCCATTATATCATTATTTCCATTGCATAGACTAGAAAATTGGAACTTCAAATGGATTTTTTTTAATGTCTATGGTTATATTATTTATGTATTGTTGAATTACACCAAGCACAGATTAAGTGTAATAACTCTGCTTATTTCACTTCCATGAATATCACATACTCATGAAGTGCATCTGTCTTTTCTTCTCAATCACTATGTATTTTTATATGCTGTGCTCCAAATCTGCAATGTTTCCATCTTAATTCCTGGACAAAACTCTTGTAAAACCAGATATTAAAGATGAAAACTTCTGATATGGCAGGAATTTATAAAATATGAGTAAGTGAGAAGAAACATGACACCTGTTTTCACCTCTAAAGAAAGATAAGTGATGACATTTTGGACCAAGTTAAGAATCACTTTGTAAATGTGAGAATTGTTCAGCATTGCTAGGAGAAACTGTAAAAGGCAGAGATCAATGCTGACTTTTGATAAGAGAAAATTAAGCCATGGACTTCCCCCAATTGATGAGTTCCAAAATGTTCATATTTTCCATTGATCATTTCAGTGACTTGAAAAAAATATCAAAAACACATTATTTCTTCAAGGAAATCACAAACAGTGAAACAATGAAACAACACATATAAATGAAAGGTAAAAATAGGGATATGTAAAAAAATAGAACAAATACTAAACAAAGAGAGCTTGTATTATAGTACTAGTACCAGACAGAATTTAGGACATAAATATTATAAAAGCCTTGTCTATAATGATAAAAGGACCAATTCAACAGAAAAGGAGCTCAACAAAGAGACTAAGAAAGATGGAGCAGAATACTTAGGATAGTCAACTCCAGGTGAAAAAGAAGACATGTAAAAGGAAGATCACTCCAATATATAAAGAAACTTAAAAAGTAAATTACAAGTAAGCCTGACAGGATAGAATCTTCTAACTTTTATTTTTCTTACTTATCAACTTTTATGTCTTTCTCTCTTTGCATATAGATAGATAGATATAGATTTTTAACAGAATATTGATAGAATATGAGTTGATATTAAAAGTTAATTAACAGCATTGTAATATAGTTTTAATATGAGATATATCAATATTGTGCTTCCTTTGTTTCACAGACAGTATAAAATCTACCTGCAATGCAGATAAACTGTATTATATCCCTGGTTCAGGAAGATCCCCTGGATAAGGGAATGGCTACCCACTACAGTATTCTTAACTGGAGAATTCCATGGACAGAAGAGCCTAACTGGCTATAGTCCATGGTGTCTCAAAGAATTGGATACAACTGAGCGACTAACACTTTTCACTTTGTTATCAACATTAGTTAAAAAAATAAAACACCTATGTCAACAAAATGAATCCAAAACAAGTTGTATTAAAACATTAAAAATCATAACTTAAAAATATAACATGATTTTGTTTTTTTATTTCAGATCAGTTCAGTTCAGTTCAGTCACTCAGTCATGTCTGAGTCTCTGTGACCCCATAAAGCACTGCACGCCAGGCTTCCCTGTCCATCATCAACTCCCGGAGTCCATCCAAACCCATGTCCATTGTGTCGGTGATGCCATCCAACCATTTCATCCTCTGTTGTCCCCTTCTCCTCCTGCCCTCAATCTTTCCCAGCATCAGGGTCTTTTCAAATGAGTCAGCTCTCCACATCAGGTGGCCAAAGTATTGCAGTTTCAGCTTCAACATCAGTCCCTCTAATGAGCACCCAGGACTGATCTTGATGGACTGGTTGGATCTCCTTGCAGTCCAAGGGACTCAAAAGCATCCATTCTTCGGTCCTCAGCTTTCTTTATAGGCCATTTCATAGATCTACCAAGGAAAAAGAAATGGCAACCCGCTCCAGTTTTCTTGCCTGGAGAACCCTGTGGACAGGGGAGCCTGGTGGGCTGCTGTCCATGGGGTCACACAGAGTCGGACACGACTGAAGTGACTTTACCAGCAGCAGCAGAATAGACCTACCAAAATATCAGTGCTTTCAAAATATGTAAATGAAGTTGCAAAATATTTGACAAAGTATCCATTATTTTAGTGGTAAAAGATCAAAGTAGGAAAGTGAGATCAGGATATTTATTTTCTAAGCTTTCTGCTTGCTGCTTTGCAATGGATTGACTCTCTTCCTCTATAAAAGTCATAGTTTCATTCATAGAATCCTCACACTTTATCATCTTTTTGTTTTGCAAATTGAGCTCTTGTATCTTCAGGCCTTGAGTTGGAAATTGCCCCCTTCATATTGCTAGCTAGCTTCAGGGTACATAATGTTTCTTGCTGGTTTCCTTAAACCCTGACCACATTTGTATGGTAGTCAGTTTATTAATATTACACAGTTTGGGAAATTACAAATTACACAGTTTGGGAAAGCCATTTTTATTTGTTGACAAGAATCTAACTGATACAGTTAAAGAGTCTACGTTGGAATGACATGGAAATATAACTCAAAAACAATTATACTAGATTTAACTTAGTTTTGTCAGGTGAGTGTATGCTCCTTGGTTCTTTGTCTCATCACAACAAAGATTTGGAGTGATGGACATTAAAGCCCCCTTGGCGTGTCACAGCTCTTGGGTCTTGGACAGACTGTGTTATAGCTCTCGGGTCTCAAATGGACCATGTTATAGCTTTTAGACAAATCAATGTTTCAGCTCTATTTTACTTAGAAGATAGCAGGAAAATCCATCTTTGAGGTGTGAAAGCACGTGAATCCAAAGACGCAAAGAGAAGAGCACCCCAGCGTGCAGGAGAGAGAGGGAGAGACAGGAAGAGAGAGAGAGAGAACCAGCTAGAGAGAGAGCCCTTTGGCTCCTCTTTTTATGTGTTTTTTTTTTTTTTTTTTCTTTCCCTACCCCCTGGGCCTGCCCTATGCAAATTGGGCTCAGCTAGGAGTGCTGTTCTACCTGAAGTCCCCACTCCAGTCCTTGGACCTTTCTTTGACGTTCCTTTGTTTTATTTTCACAGGCTTTTCCCTTCCTTGTCTTTTAGCCACTGCCATTTTGGACTCCTTTTCCCTATTCTAACTACCTAACAGTTTTATTGTTGATTTCTTTCTAGTTCTTTAATGTATAATACAATGCTCTAAATAACTACTCACCAGAGCACTACCCTTTTTACCTTATAAAATTTAATCTTGGACATTTTGTTTTTTAATATTTATAGCAATGAAAATAGTTTACATAAAATAATATTAACATTTGATAGTAATTATTGAGAAATGACAATATTAACGACAGATTAGGTTCTGTTTTCATTAGAACAAGTTTTACACATAGGTAACACTTTACTCTTATGGAAAAAAAAGGAAACTGCTAGGTTATTATGCAGATTTCTCTGCCTGGGCAAAAGTACTTTATGAAAATTATAGTTGGAAAAAAAGTAGGCATCCATGATAACAGGAGGAACAATGATTACTGTTTAAGATTTGTTTTCTGTTCATGTTAAACTAATCTCTTAAATTGTTAAGATGTTGTTTGAAAATCTCAATCACAATCAAGCCACCATGATTATCTCATTTGTTATATAACTAAAACATTCTGTATGAAAAGTAAAGTTATCTGAATTTTTAGCTTGGATCTTATATGAAAGAAAAAAAGTGCAATTCTTAGGATGTTGTAAATTTTAATAGGTAAAACAACTATGCAGCTGTGATTAGTCTTGGGCTAAATGCCTCCTCAGAAGGGTCACATAAGAAACCTTTTATTCCTCCAGTTTAAATCATGAATATTCTGTTGAATGCCTTTATTGTATGAGGAAATTTACAAAGTAATGGATAGATTCTTTCATGCTATATAAACTTTCCTAGTGTGGTAAGTACTGAGAACTGCATTCTCAGAGTTTTAACAACTTGCAGAAAAGTGAATTGAATTTCTGAAGCCTGGGAAATGATAAGAGAGAGGTGAAAGAGAGATAGTGTGCAAATGACCCTAGAGTGTTTGAAAATGTTATGGTCATGTCTTTGGAGAGAATCTCCTAAAAGGAGATAATGGGCATGGCTGAATCTGTAAAGAAAAGATCTTGCTATCAAGTGCCTGAGAGCGTGGCAATCAAGAGCCAGGGGCAGTCAGCCAGAACCTGAGTAAGTTATTCAATTCCTTCAGAGTTGAGGCTGTGCCTACACTACCAGAAACGAATTAACCACTGCCACTTTTTCCCCCTCCACGCTAAAATTAACAGACTATTCTTTCCTCCCACCCCTTTGTTCATTTTATTATAATGTGTGTTAAACTCACGCATCATGAAAGATATATAAAGGATATTTCATGAGATTATCTGACTTGGTATTTGGGAAATGAATCCTAAGAATTTGTAATTCTTTAATATTGTAAACTCACAAATCTTTTCCCTGTTCAGTTAATAGCTTTAAACCGATGTATTTTACTTCTTTATTATTTCAGTCTTGCATCAAAATATGTACCGTGTGAGCACTGCTATCACCCAGAATTGTGTCATTCTTGGTTTCTCAAACTCTTGAATTAATCAGTTACAATATTCCCATATTTCCCGACTTTTTATACACTTATACTCCACTATATCTCCCTCCCAAATTTAATTTTTCCATGTAATTGTATTCTCTCTATATAGACCAAATTTAGGCAATCAACCATACTTTTTGAAGTGCTGAACATAAACACCTCATTTCTTTCTTTCTTTCTTTCTTTTTTTTTTCTCTGACTGGGTCTCAGTTCCCAGACCAGAAATCAAATCTGTACCCCTGCAGTGGAAACCTGGAATCCTAGCCACTGGACTGCCAAGCAATTTCAATCACCTCATTTCTGAATCCATGGCTTTAGTTTCTATTATGGTATTAAAAGGGGCTTCTCAGGTGGTGCTATTGATAAAGAACTGCCTATCAATGCAGGAGAAGGAGAAGATGCAGATTTGATCCCTGGGTCGGGAAGATCCCCTGGAGAGGTGAATGAGTACCCACTCCAGTATTCTTGCCTGGAGATCCCATGGATAGAGGAGCCTGGAGAACTATATAGTCCATGGAGTCAAAAAGGGTCGGACATGACTGAAGAGACTTGGCATGCATGCACACACATGGTATTAAAATAGAAGCAATGAAATTTGAGAGTCTTGAATATTATTTCCCTCATCTAAATGGCAAGATAATTTTTTCATAGCTAATTGTATTGTCTTTGCCTCAAGAAAAAAATGTACTATTTATTTATGAGTTCTAACAGTTGTCAGTGTTAAGGACTGGAGAGGTGAAAGCCCTGTAGACTTGTAAACAACTGGTATCCTTTCTTTCATTAAACCCTGAATAATGCCTTTGGCACATGTATTATTTGTAGCAGCTTGCAGACACCAATTTCTGGATGAGTGAGAAAAGTCTTGGACCCACAAGGACAAATAGACTTCCTGTTCTGGGTCACTGACTAAAATTTGATCTCTTTTCTGTTCTGCCTGCCTAACCCAAGGTGCCTATGAATGAGCCTTGTTTCATAGAGTTTAGAATCTTCCTGGAGTGTGCCTCCTGCCATACCTCTGTTTGTCTTATTATTCCGCCTCAGAAGACCTCAGCATCTCTTGGCAGAACACAACCATTCCATGTTTGGTAGGGGAGGGTATTATTTCACCTGGGCATTTATTTTTGCTGTAGCATCCAATTCCATCTAGCTTGTGGTGTTGGCCTCATGCAATATTGCTAGAGAGACATTTCAATCCAGGGAAAGAATAAGTCTTCATAGGCTACCTTCTCTTGCTAGGACAGAAACTGGCAAACACTGAGTTTGGGTGGGCTTCTCTTGGATGAGGAGAGGCGAGATGTTGTACCTAGCTGTCTTTGGGTCTGCAACCAGTTTACTTTATCCTTAACATTTTATAGCTTTCCTTTCATTGTTTCTTATACCATTTTCTGGACTTATAAATGTGATTAGCTTGTGAGAGCTAGGAAAATGGATATACGTCATGGATTTGGTCTCATCATGATTCTTTAATATTAAGTAGCTTCCTTTAACGGAGAAGGCAGTGACACCCCACTCCAGTACTCTTGCCTGGAAAATCCCGTGGATGGAGGAGACTGGTAGGCTCCAGTCCTTGGGGTCGCTAGGAGTCGGACACAACTGAGCGACTTCACTTTCACTTTTCACTTTTATGCACTGGAGAAGGCAATGGCAACCCACTCCAGTGTTCTTGCCTGGAGAATCCCAGGGATGGGGGAGCCTGGTGGGCTTCCATCTCTGGGGTCACACAGAGTTGGACATGACTGAAGTGACAGCACCAGCAGCTTCTTTTAAGTCAGATATTTTAAATGCATTGTTCATTGTATAAAAAATGACTAGTCCTATGTGAAATATTCATTTTTCTTATTTCTGTAGTGCTGAAATCTACTGTTTTTAAAAATATTTTCTTCAAAATAATCTTTTACATTCTTAGTTTTCCTGTGCTCAATATTTAAATACAGGTACTCAAAAATTAATTGTTTTGTCTATTTCCTAAAATCATGCTACATTTTATTTCCTGATTTACTATATATTTTTCTCCGTTTTAACTATTAGCATAGTTTGTAATAATTTATGGACACCTTTTTTTTTTTCTGGTGCTCAATCTTATATTTGTAGTCTGTTGTCAGACATAGTTTCATGAATGTATCAAGAATTTGACAAAAACAAATGCTTAATATTTATTCAACAGTCATCCGACTGCTAGTGTTTCCTCTAATATTTCCTAATGCAAATTCTCAATATTCAAGACCTGAATAATATTCTTTGTCTTTTGGTTGCTACTTCTAAAAATTCCCTATTGAAGTTTATTCACTGGAACAAGTTAGGCCATCATTACCTTGCTCATAAAATATTAGGATAGTATCTTTCTCACTGTTCTTCTTATATCCACTCTCTTCCTCTTATAAGTCATTCATCATCTTACCACCACAGCTAAACATGAAATATTTTTGCATAGAAACTGAACTAGTCTCAAATCCCCATACATGATTCAACTCTTCCTGTCTTTACACTCTACTCAAATTATTTCTAGGCATTTTCTAGTTTCATACATATATATTTATAATATAGTATTATATTTAAATATAAATATATTATGACAGCTCAACAACATTAGATATTATAATAAAAATATTGCTTTCCCAAAACTCCTGTCTAAATGCCAAATTTTCATCTGAATAGATGAGCCATACCTAACACAAGCACAGTTTAGTTCATGTTTGGGAAACTGAAAAAATAGTGATCTCCTAATTAACAAGCTTAAGCTTATATTTTGTAAAATATACATATATATAATTTTATTTAAGATTAAAATATTGCTGTCACATTCTGTTAAGTATAATAAGGAAGAAAAATAAGCAAAATTGAGTTTTTTACATAAATAAATGCCAACTTGTCATGCAAGTAGTTTTTATGCAATTAAAGAAAATTTAGATCAAGAATGAAGGAAATGAAACTAATTCTTACTATTCTGATACATGAATACAAAGATGATTTGCTATTAACATGTTTTATTTGTACCTCTATATTGGTGCAAGTGAACATGATATATAATTCAGAAGGAACAAACTGCTAATTGTTTTTTTTTCCTTAAAAGAATATATTGTTCCTAACTTTTTAAATTTCCTTTTAAGACACAGTTTGCAAAATGGAAGCATGCATGTTTATGTATTTCACTTTCTTATTTTGTTTGTACATATAGTATCAAATGTTACAAAATGTTTTGTCTTATTCCTTAAAATATCAATCTTGTGAATGGTTCCATATCAGTAAAAGTAGGGCTAGCTTTATTTTCAGTACTTAATATTGTTTGGTTATATATATTATATATATCTAATACACACACCTGTGTGTATATATATATATAATATATATATATATATATTTATATATTTAATTTGACTTGTACATTATGCTGGACATATAGGTTTCAGTGTAATTTTGATATTGCAAACAACAATGCATTGACTATTCCATCAACACTGAGAATAGTCTGAAAGTTTACTCTACTTTCAAATTGAAAATTTATCATGCCACAGTTTTGTGGATGCCCCCAAAAGATATGAGACACTTCATATTTGTCCTCATAAAGAAAAATACATTATTCAAAGGCAAAGTATAGTATTTGCTCTGATTCCTGGTGCCTCAGTTTCCACTGACTGCTGTGACAAGATCCAGGTGACACGTGCACACTGAGCACATACTGTGAAAAGAGGAACTCTAAATTTAGAAAACACAGGGCAGTAAGTCGTCCACCCAGACTTTGTCCCAGAGGGAGACATCATCTTTATTATACTGGGCAATAAACAAAACTGATGTTTGCTCTGAACAGAACATTATCTGTATTTTCCAAAGCTATTCAGTACACTAACTTCCTTAAAGAGATAGTTTAGACTATCAGTGACAGCTCACAAGACATGTGGAAATGTGAAAGACTTTTGGAGGATTGACTCCCAATATGTTTCTATTCAAATGTCACGTATGTGTTTTTAACTGCAGGATACCTTTCCAGTAACAAAATTGCTGAGCTATTTTTGAAGCATTTTTAATTCGAATCAACATTTCAAACCATTCTATAGCAATATGTAGTTTCCAGTTTCTCCAGCAATATTGAGGAGTGTCTATTTTGTGAAACCCACTCCAACTCAATGATTTATCAAAAAATTTTTAAAAATTGTTTAGATATAATTAACATACATTATATTAGTTTCAGATATGTAACATAATGATTCAATATTTGTATATGTTGTGAAATGTTCACCAAAATAAGTCTAGTTGACATCCATCACTATACATAGTTACAAACTTTTATCCCTATGATGAAAACTTCTAAGAATTATTCTCTTTGAAACTTTCAAATGTATGATACAGCATTATTAACTATAATCATCATACTGTACATTACATCACCATAACATACTCATTTTTATAGCTAGACGTTTGTACCTTTTGACTCTCTTCACTCATTTCATGTATCCCCAGCTTCTGGCAACCAGAAGTCTGCTCTATCTGTGAACTCATTTTTATTTTCTCAGTTTTTTTTTTTTTTTTAATATTTAACATATAAGTGAGATCATACAGTATTTGTCTCTCTCTACTTGACTTATTTCACTTAGAATAATGACCTCCAGATATGGTAGTTCTATTTTTAATTTACTGAGAAACCACCATATGGTTTTTCCTAGTTGTTGCACCAATTTATATTCCCAATAACAGTGTAGAAGGTTTCCCTTTTCTCTAAGTCCTCCTCCTCAGTTATTTCTTGCCTTTTTCATAATAATTCTGACAGGTGTGAGGTAGTATGTGATTGTGGTTTTCATTTACCTTTCCCATATGATCAATAACATTGAGCACTTTCTCATATACCTCTTTATATCTTCTATGGAAAAATACTTATTCAGATCCCCTGCATATTTCTAATCAAATTGTTTTTTTTTGCTACTGAGTTGCCCAAGTGTTTTTGATATATTTTGAATATTAATCACTAATAAGATATATAACTTGAAAATATTTTCTCGCATTTGGTAGGTGCCCATTTTGTTATTTCCTTTGCTATGCAGAAGCTTTATAGTTTGATGTAGTCCACTTGTAATTTTTGCTTAAATGTTTTAATATTTTTATATTTTATGGATGAAATACTATTTTCATAGTGTTAAGGAAGAAAATGATTTGCTTTGAATAACTAGTATGAACTATAAATTATTTTAGTGTAACTATCTAGATTATTCTTATTTATCATCACCTATAAATGTATGCAAATTTTCTGAGAAGCCTTGGGCACACGGAGCAGTGTTTCAATGATATTTATATTGATCACATTTTTACAGAAACATTAAAACTTATCCCTTCCCTTTAGCTTATGGATTATAAGAATGTGGTTGAAATAGCATACTACTGAATTCTACCTTGGTAGAATGAATATCCATAACTTTTCTTAGAAAAAGATGGAATTTTGTCCTTCTGTTTTACTTTTTATAAATATATTGATGATATTCTACTATACATGCCTTTTATTATCATTTATTGAATTATTGCACTATTCAGAACCTTGAGTACAATACAAGGCTGAATGGAAGGGATAAGAGTGTATATCTCCAGGCCTGATCACCAATCTCAAATGGTAAAATATTCATGTATTTACTATTAAATATCTTAGCTGAATTCTTTAGTTTCATTAACGTCTTCTTTCAGTTGAAAAAGTGAGTTAATTCCTTCTTGGTTTAACTAAAGTTCACTTTTTAAATGAATATATATTGAATTGTATCAAATACTTCTGCATCTTTTGAGATAACCATATATATTTATTGTTTATAAGCAAATGCATTGGTAGATTTTCCATTATTGAATCAAATTGCATTTCTGGAATAAAACACATCTGGTCATGCATCATTAAATGTATTATTATTATTTTAATATAAATTTATTTATTTTAACTGGAAGCTAATTACTTTACAATATTGTATTGGTTTTGCCATGCATCAACATGAATCCACCATGGGTGTACACGTGTTCCTCATCCTGAACCTCCCTCCCACCTCCCTCTCCATACCATCCCTCTAGGTCATCCCATTGTATCAACCCTGAGCATCCTGTATGATGGATTGAACCTGGTCTGGTGATTCGTTTCATGTATGATATTATACATGTTTCAATGCCGTTCTCCCAAATCATCCCATCCTCGCCCTCTCCCACAGAGTCCAAAAGACTATTCTATACATCTGTGTCTCTTTTGCTGTCTCACATACAGGGTTATTGTTACCATCTTTCTAAATTCCATATATATGCATTAGTATACTGCATTGGTGGTTTTCTTTCTGTCTTACTTCACTCTGTATAATAGGCTCCAGTTTCATCCACCTAATTAGAACTGATTCAAATGTATTCTTTTTAATGGCTGAGTAATACTCCGTTGTGTACATGTACCACAACTTTCTAATCCATTCATCTGCTGATGGACATCTAGTTTGTTTCCATGTCCTGGCTATTATAAACAGTGCTGTGATGAACATTGGGGTACACGTGTCTCTTTCAATTCTGGTTTCTTCAGTGTGTATGCCCAGCAGTGGGATTGCTGGGTCATAAGGCAGTTCTATTTCCAGTTTTTTAAGGAATCTCCACACTATTCTCCATAGTGGCTGTACTAGTTTGCATTCCCACCAACAATGTAAGAACATTCCCTTTTTGTCACACCCTCTCCAGCATTTATTGCTTGTAGACTTTTGGATTGCAGCCATTCTGACTGGCATAGAATGGTACCTCATTGTGGTTTTGATTTGCATTTCTCTGATAATAAGTGATGTTGAGTATCTTTTTATGTGTTTGTTAGCCATCTGTATGTCTTCTTTGGAGAAATGTCTGTTTAGTTCTTTGGCCCATTTTTTGATTGGGCCATTTATTTTTCTGGAATTGAGCTGCAGGAGTTGCTTGTATATTTTTGAGATTAGTTGTTTGCCAGTTGCTTCATTTGCTATTATTTTCTTCCATTCCGAATGCTGTCTTTTCGCCTTGCTTATAGTTTCCTTTGTTGTGCAAGAACTTTTAATTTTAATTAGATCCCATTTGTTTATTTTTGCTTTTATTTCCAATATTCTGGGAGGGGGGGTCAACCTGCTGTGATTTATGTCGGATAGTGTTTTGCCTATATCCTCCTCTAGGAGTTGTATAGTTTCTGGTCTTACATTTAGACCTTTAATACATTTTGATTTTAAATATATTATTTATTTTTATTGTATTTATTAATTAAAATTTTGTTGAAAATGTATGTATCTTATATTCATAAAGAATACATGTGTATAGCATTATTTGTAATATCTAGGTCTGACCATGGTGTCAGGGTAATGTTAATCTCACAGTATGAAGTGAGAAACTTTTCAGTCATTTCAATTCAGTTCAGCCACTCAGTCATGTCTGACTCTTTGCAATGGCATGGACTGCAGCACGCCAGGCCACCCTGTCCATCACCAACACCCATAGTTTATTCAAACTCAAGTCCATTGAATTGGTGATGTCATCCAACCACCTAATCCTCTGTGGTCCCCTTCTCCTCCCACTTTGAATCTCTCCCAGCACCTGGGTCTTTTCAAATGTTAGTATTTCAGATCAGGTGACCAAAGTATTGCAGTTTCAGCTTCAACATCAGTCCTTCCAGTGAATATTCAGGACTGATCTCCTTTAGGATGGACTGGTTGGATCTCCTTGTCCTCCAAGGGATTCTCAAGAATCTTCTCCAACACTACAGTTCAAAAGCAAGAAAAATGGAAAAACCATAGCCTTGACCAGATGGACCTTTGTTGGCAATGTCTCTGCTTTTTAATATGCTGTCTAGGTTGGTCATAGTTTTCCTTCCAAAGAGTAAGCATCTTTTAATTTAATGGCTACAAACACCATCTGCAGTGATTTTGGAGCCCCCAAAAATAAAGTTTGACACTGTTTCCACTGTTTCCCCATCTATTTCCCAGGAAGTGATGGGACTGGATGCCATGATCTTTGTTTTCTGAATGTTGAGCTTTAAGCCAACATTTTCACTCTCCTCTTTCATTTCATCAAGAGGCTCTTTAGTTCTTCTTTGCTTTCTGCCATAAGTGTCGTGTCATCTGAATATCTGAGGTTATTGATATTTCTCCTGACAATCTTGATTCCAGCTTGTGCCTCATCCAGGCCAGCGTTTCTCATGATTTACTCTGCATAGAAGTTAAATAAGCAAGGTGACAATATACAGCCTTGATGTACTCCTTTTCCTATTTGAAACCAGTCTGTTGTTCCATGTCCAGCTCTAGCTGTTGCTTCCTGACCTGCATATAGGTTTCTAAAGAGGCAGGTCAGGTGGTCTGATATTCTCATCTCTTTCAGAATTTTCCACAGTTTATTGTAATCCACACAGTTGAAAGCTTTGGCATAGTCAATAAACCAGAAATAGATGTTTTTCTGAAAGTCTCTTGCTTTTCCAATGATCTAGGGGATGTTGCCAATTTTGCCTCTGCCTTCCTAAAACCAGCTTGAACATCTGGAAGTTCAAAGTTCATGTACTGTTGAAGCCTGGCTTGGAGGATTTTGAGCATCACTTTACTAGCATGTGAGATGAGTGCAATTGTGCAGTAGTTTGAGCACTCTTTGGCTTTGCCTTTCTTTGGGATTGGAATGAAAACTGACCTTTTCCAGTCCTGTGGCCATTGCTGAATTTTCCAAATTTTCTGCCGTATTGAGTGCAGCACTTTAACTGCATCATTTTTGAGGTTTTGAAATGGCTTAACTGGAATTCCATCACCTCCACTAGCTTTGTTTGTAGTGATGTTTCCTAAGGCCCTCCTGACTTCACATTCCAGGATGTCTGACTCTAGGTGAGTGGTCACACCATCGTGATCATCTTGGTCATGAAGATCTTTTTTGTATAGTTCTTCTGTATATGCTTGCCAATTTTTCTTAGTATCTTCTGCTTCTTTTAGGTCCATACCATTTCTGTCCTTTATTGACCTCATCTTTTCATGAAATGTTCCCTTGGTATCTCTAATTTTCTTGAAGAAATGTCTAGTCTTTCCCATTCTATTGTTTTCATCTATTTCTTTGGAAAAAGAAATTTTTACTCCTCCATTATTTTCACGTAAAATTGCAATGCAATTCTGCCTTAAACTTCTGTTAGAATTCACCAGGAAAGACTTCTGAGCCCAGAGTTTCTGTTTTGTGGGAAAATGTTTAAACAAAAATTAATTGTCTTAGTAAATACAGAGCCATTCTTGTTATTCTCAAAGGAATTTCAGTATCTTTCCAACAAATGTAGTTGTTTCATTGAAGTAGTCAAATATACTGGTATGGAATATTTCTGTTACCTGCTCAGTCACTCAGTTATGTCCAGCTCTTTGTGTCCACATGGATGGTAGCCTACCAGGATCCTCTTAACCGGGCATTATCCAGGCATGAATACTGGAATTTGTTGCCATTTTATACTCCAGGGGATCTTCTCAACACGGGGATGAAACCCACATCTCTGGCATCTCCTGCATTGGCAAGTGGATTTTTTTACCATTGTGCCACCTGAGAAACCTGCTCTGTGTGTGTGTGTGTGTGTGTGTGCATGTGCGTGTGTGTGTGTGTGTGTGTGTGTATGTGTGTATGACTAGAAGAGGAGATCTAAATGTTTTATTTTTACAAATAGAGTGAGTCAGTCTAAGAAAAAATAACATTTTTTCCAGATTTTTGATTTGTGCTTGTGGGTTTTAAAAATAGTTTCATCACTTTCATAATTGTCTTAAATTTCTCTTTCTATTTACATAAGTTTCTTGTATTTAATATAGCTAGTTGTTTGCTTGTCTTGGCAAGGGTATGAAACCTAATTCAAAAATAAATGCTATAATATAGAGGAGAGAAAAAGTAGTTTAAGACATTTCACACTGGTTGAAGAAAAATGGTTTTTCCATCAAGAAAAATATAAATATATCTTAATATATAACGTG
Organism: Oryx dammah; assembly: GCF_014754425.2. Lineage (NCBI taxonomy): Eukaryota > Metazoa > Chordata > Mammalia > Artiodactyla > Bovidae > Oryx > Oryx dammah. Next base: position 124,604,408 of record NW_024070186.1, read on the forward strand.
GCACTTGTATAGCAAATTTTAAAGCTTTCTGCCAATATAGGAGAGTGTTTGGTTCACTGATTTATATTTTATTTCAGTAAAGGAGAAAAGTACGGATGCTTTGGACAGAGCTCAATTAACTTTGAAAAGTTCAAAAGTAATTTACAAGGCCATAGAAGTATTTAATGAATCGAGTGCCAAGGGAGGTGAAAGTGCTTGAGCAAGTGATAATAATAAACCTCCCCCTTTTTGACCCACAAATCATGGATAACTTTCTGTAGCCTGGTAAGTAGGAAAACAGATTTTTCATGCTCAGGATGAAGTAAATCAAATAAATATAAGGAAAATAAGGGTACTCTTTATAAAGTAAACAAATAAAACTTAAATATAATAAATACATTTGGATAATCAAAGTTATTATTCATCAACACCTTTGTGCTGCAATTCCTTTATATCTTTGTAGAATATGAAATTGTTGAAGGATCAGTTTTCTTTATTCTATTATTTTATTTTTCTTGTAGCTCTACCTCCTCTTCCCAGAAAGTTATGGTGTCTGTCAAAAAGTTACTTGCTTTTATTCTTTTGATGCTTTTTTTTAGGTGACTTGACAATAGTATCCTACTGACTTAGGGTCATTTAAACAAATCATGTGTGTTCTCTCTCTCTTCTCTGCTTAGTTTTTATTAAAATCCTCTGTAGTCTTATTATGAAAATAATTTTTTAAAGATCACTTTTACTACATACTGTGAGAGCATCCCAGTATGAATACTCATGGGCCCACATACCACACTTTTCATGTTATCTAAAGTTTTCTAACATTTTGCTTATTGCAATTGCTTGTAACACTGATAACTTGTGCTGCTAAAAGTCACTTGTACTAGTATATATAATAGGAGAATAAGAGTGAATTTTTAAATTCTAATATAATACATTAGTTGATATACTAAATATTAGTTAGAATTAAAAATTATTTGCTTTTGAAAATTGCTTACATTGACATCTATAATAGAAAATAAGCAGAATTTTTTCCACAATAATACATTACTTAATGAAGTAATCAATAGTTATGTGTAAGGACAAAGTGCTCCATAGGTTTTTGAGTCTTATTTAGAAATAATCAAATGTATGTCTAAGTAATTGATAGTGGAATCCAATAATTCATCTTAGAATTAAAACATTGTGTCAGAAAAGCTATTCAAATCATATTAAATACACATATATTTTACAGAATATTTAACTTTGCCAATTCAGTCCTATACCATAATTATTTCTAAGTCATTTTAGCATTGTGCTATCCAAGTGCATAACATTTAATAACAAAATACGCATGGAAAGAATCTCCATGACTTACTAGTGTGCAATCCTACATAGCCATTATGCAATTTACCTTTAGAATTTAAGTATTCTAGACCCAAATTACTTATTATCTTGCCTTTAAAAATATCTAGTTTACCATATTGTGTCCAAGATATTAAAATTGCTAAATTTTTCTCAACTTATCTGAATTTGGGCTGATCTCTACAAGGAGATCCAACCAGTCCATCCTAAAGGAAATCAGTCCTGAGTGTTCATTGGAAGGACTGAGGTTAAAGCTGAAACTCCAATTCTTTGGACACCTCATGCAAAGAGTTGACTCATTGGAAAAGACTCTGATGCTGGGAGGGATTGGGGGCAAGAGAAGGGGACGACAGAGGATGAGATGGCTGGATGGCATCACCAACTTGATGGACATGAGTTTGAGTAAACTCCGGGAGTTGGTGATGGACAGGGAGGCCTGGAGTGCTGTGATTCATGGGGTCACAAAGAGTCAGACACAACTGAGCGACTGGACTGAACTAAACTGAACTACATTAAAAAAAAAAAAAAAAAAACTCCTTATAGTTCAAGAAATCTTCCTATCTAGTGTCAGAATAAACTCCCTTTGAAATTCTTTCCCTCATGTTTCACTTCACCTGTGTAGTTTTTTTTTTTCGTTACTTACACTTTGTCAGCTAAAATAATAGGAATTTTAAAGTGCCATTCATCTGTTATTTTATTGCCCTTCAGTCAAACTTAGGCACATAAAAAACAAACTTCTTTGTTAATATGTACTGAATGAAAAAAAAAGTGAAAAATGGCCAAAAATCCAAAAAGACACATGGAATTCCTATGTGGTCTATCCATCATTTAAAGAAGCAGCAACATACATAAATAAGAAGTATATGATTAGAATCATCAAAAGAATATGAGATATTTACAGTTTCCTTTAATATAATGAAATAAAATATTGCTTCTTTAGAAGACATTTCATTTGAGGAAAATTTTAAAATTTATGAATACAAAGTCTATGTTATAAACTTAAGGAAAATTGATGTTTAATTCTTATTAGATTTACCATATCAAAATAGAAACTTCACTGAATAAGTGAATCAATTAAAATAGGTTTGAATACAGTATTTTTAGAAGAAAGCTGAAATTACAAAAAATTTTAATAAAACTTCCTTTTTGATGTATCTCCAAATGAGACCTCAGAGGCTTATTTCAGGAGTAGAGGCCCATTCTTTTCATTAACATTCATAAATCATCAGTTATTAAAAATCTAAGCTTGCTATTAATACCTTGCAGTTTAATTCACAACTATGAAATTTTCTCACATTTGAAGAGCTGCATGTATGAAATCTCAAGTTCTTTAAGCAATGGCCTTAGGGATTTATTATATTATTAACATATTTATTGGTAGGTATTTATAGATAAAGTTTTATATCTGTTAGCTACATATATGAATATGACTGTAACATTAATTATCACTGTTAAATGTATCTTTTATTGAGCTTGTAGATAATTACACTGAGAGTAAACTTAAACAAAATACCCTAACCAAACTGGTAAAAGGAAATTTGGCACATGACCCTGGTAGTAAATTACTCAATGTTTAATTTAGAGACCCAAATTGAATCTTTGACATGTTTGACGACTGCTGGTCATATTTTATGCAAATAAATGCAATAACCTTTTCCAAGAATTGGGCAATAAATAAAAGAGGTTCTGACTTTATTGACAGCCCATGAGATGTGTTCCTGCATGTCGCAGTTTCTAGAAAACTTGTTTATTAAAAAGGTATAAAGTAGTATATAGATAATCACATTGGGAAACAAAATTTGCTTAAAATTATGAAGACTAATGTTTATATCTGTTTTCATTGTGCAATCGCTTTTTGAAATCTATTTTTAATTTTTGACTTCTCCTGCACGTAGTCTTCTTCTAGTTACAGAAAGCGGGTCTACTCTCTAGTTTTGATGCATGGGCTTATGAAATATTCAGCAGGTAAAGAAACATGATAAATGTCCATCAAACCAAACAAAAGAGGAGGTGATAGAGAGTCTACCTGAAAAAGAATTCAGAATAATGATAGTAAAAATGATCCAAAATCCTGAAAACAACATGGAGTTACAGATAAATAGTCTGGAGACAAAGACTGAGAAGATGCAATAAATGTTTAACAAGGACCTAGAAGAAATAAAAAAGAGTCAATAAATAATGAATAATGCAATATCTGAGATCAAAAACACTCTGGAGGGAACCAACAGTAGCAAAACTGAGGCAGAAGGTAGGATAAGTGAGGTGGAATATATAATGGTGGAAATAAATGAAGCAGAGAGGAAAAAAGAATGTAAAGAAACAAGGACAACCTCAGAGACCTCCGGGACACTGTCAAACACCACATTCTTCATATCATAGGAGTCCCAGAAGAAGAAGACCAAAAAAAAAAAAAAAAAAAAGGCCATGAGAAAATACTTGAGAAGAGTACTTGAAAACTTCCCTAAAATGGGAAAGGAAATAGCAATCCAAGTCCAAGAAATCCAGAGAGTCCCACACAGGATAAAACCAGGGTGAATCACCCCAAGACACATATTAATCAAATTAACAAAGATCAAACATATGTAACAAATATTAAAAGAAGCAAAGGAAACACAACAACACACAGGGGGATTCCCATAAGGATAACAGCTGATCTTTCAATAGAAACTCTTCAGGCCAGAAGGGAATGGCAGGGCATACTTAAAGTGATGAAAGACAAAAACCTACAACCCAGATTATTATACCCAGCATGGATCTCATTCAAATATGAAGGAGAAATCAAAAGCTTTATAGAAAAGCAAAAGCTGAGAGAATTCAGCACCACCAAACCAGCTCTTCAACAAATGCTAAAGGATCTTCTCTAGACAGGAAACACAGAAAAGGTGTATAAATTCAAACCCAAAACAACAAAGTAAATGGCAATGGGATCATAAGTTCAGTTCAGTTCAGTCACTCAATCGTGTCCAACTTTTTGTGACTCCATGAATCACAGCACACCAGCCCTCCCTGTCCATCACCAACTCCCGGAGTTTACTCAAACTCATGTCCATCAAGTCGGTGATGCCATCCAGCCATCTCATCTTCTGTCATCCCCTTCTCCTCCTTCCCCCAATCCTAGCATCAGGATCTTTTTCAATGAGTCAACCCTGTGCATGAGGTGTCCAAAGTATTGGAGTTTCAGCTTTAGCATCAGTCCTTCCAATGAACACCCAGGACTGATCTCCTTTAGGATGGACAGGTTGGATCTCCTTGCAGTCCAAGGGACTCTCAAGAGTCTTCTCAACACCACAGTTCAAAAGCATCAATTCTTTGGTGCTCAACTTTCTTCACAGTCCAACTCTCACATCAAGTGGTCATGCCACTGTATCATTCTTATCAATAACTACCTTAAATGCAAATGGGTTGAATGCCCCTATCACAAGACAAAGACTGGCTGAATGGATACAAAAACAAGATCCCTATACATGCTGTCTACAAAAGAACCACCTCAAAACAAGGGACACATACAGACTGAAAGTGAAGGGCTGGAAGAAGAAATTTCATGCAAATGGAGACCAATAGAAAGCAGGAGTAGCAATACTCATATCAGATAATATAGACTTTGAAATAAAGGCCGTGAAAAGAGACAAAGAAGCACATGACATAATGATCAAAAGGTCAATCCAAGAAGAAGATATAACAATTATAAATACATATGTACCCAATATAGGATCACCACAATATATAAGGCCAATGCTAACAAACATGAAAGGGGAAATTAACAGTAACACGATAATAGTGGAAGACTTTAATACCCCACTCACACCTATGGATAAATCAAGAAAATTAGATAGGAAGCACAAACTTTAAATGAAACAATGGACCAGTTAGAACTGATTGATATCTCTAGGACATTTCACCCCCAAAAAATGAAATTCACCTTTTTCTCAAGTGCACATGGAACGTTCTCCAGGATAGATCACGTCCCGGGGCATAAATCTAGCCTTGGTAAATTAAAAAAAAAAAAAAAATTGAAATCATTCCAAGCATCTTCTCTGATCACAATGTGGTCAGATTAGATTAGAAGAACTAAAGAGCAGAGGTTCTTTTGATGAAAATGAAAGAAGAGAGTGAAAAACTTGGCTGAAATTTCAACATACAAAAAATTAAGATCACAGCATCTAGTCTCATCACTTCATGGCAAGTAGATGGGGAAACAGTGGAAACAGTGGCTGACTTTATTTTTCTGGGCTCCAAAATCACTGCAGATGGTGATTTCAGCCATGAAATTAAAAGACACTGGCTCCTTGGAAGGAAAGTTATGACAAACCTAAACAACATACTAAAAAGCAGAGACATTACTTTGTCAACAAAAGTCCATGTAGTCAAGGCTATGGTTTTTCCAGTAGTCATGTATGGATGTGAGAGGTAGAATATAAAGAAAACTGAGCACTGAAGAATTGGTGCTTTTGAACTGTGGTGTTGGAAAAGACTCTTGCGAATCTCTTAAACTGCAAGGAGTTCCAACAAGTCCATCCCCAAAGGAGATTAGTCCTGGGCATTCATTGGAGGGACTAATGTAGAAGCTGAAACTCCAATACTTTGGCCACCTGATGCAGAGAGCTGACTCATTTGAAAGGACCCTGATGCTGGAAAAGATTGAAGACATGAGGAGAAGGGGATGACAGAGGATGAGATGGTTGGATGGCATCACTGACACACTGGACTCTGGGAGTTGATGATGGTCAGGGAGCCGTGGTGTGCTGTGGTTCACGTGGTCACAGAGTCGGACACGATTGAGAGATTGAACTGAACTGAACAGGAAAAAAAAGCTATTAAAAATACAAAAATATGGAGGCTATATAACACACCTCTGAATAATCAACAAACCACAAAAGAAATCAAAATATGCATAGATATGAATGAAAATGAAAATACAACAACCCAAAACCTATTGGACTCAGTAAGCCCAGTGCTAAGTGGAAGGTTCATAGCAAAACAGGCATACCTCAAAGAACAAGAGAAAAGTCAAATAAATAACCTAACACTATACTGAAAGCAAGTAGAAAAACAAGAAATGATGAACCCCAGGGTTAGTAGAAGGAATGAAATCACAAAAATTAGGGCAGAAATAAATGAAAAGGAAACAAAGGAAACCATAGCAAAAATCAACAAAGCTAAAATTGGTTCTTTGAGAAGATAAATAAAATTGACAAACCATTAGCCAGACTCATCAAGAAAAAAGGGAGAAGAATCAACCCAACAAAATTAGAAATGAAAGTGGAGGAATCACAACAGACAACACAGAAATACAAAGAATCATAAGAGACTACTATCAGCAACTATATGCCAATAAAATGGACAACTTGGAAGAAAGGGACAAATTCTAGAAAAGTATAACTTTCCAAAATTGAACCAGAAGAAATAGAAAATCTTAACAGACCTAGCACAAGCATGGAAATCGAAACTGTAATCAGAAATCTTCCAGCAAACAAAAGCCCAGGACCACGTGGCTTCACAGCTGATTTCTACCAAAAACTTAAAGAAGAACTAACATCTATCCTACTCAAATTCTTTCAGAAAATTGCAGAGGAAGGTAAAGTTCCAAACTCATTCTATGAGGCCACCATCACCCTAACACCAAAACCTGAAAAAATGAAAGTGAAGTCGCTCAGTCATGTCCGACTCTTTGTGACCCCATGCACTATAGCCAGCCAGGCTCCTCTGTCCATGGGATTCTCCAGGCAAGAATACTGGAATGGGTTGCCATTTCCTTCTTTAGGGGATCTTCCCAACCCAGGGATTGAACCTGGGTCTTCTGCATTGCAGGCAGACGCTTTATCCTCTGAGACACCAGAGAAGCCCTTAAAAACCTGACAAAGATGCCACCAAAAAAGAAGCTACAGGCAATTTCACTGATGAACATAGAAGGAAAAATCCTTAGCAAAATTCTAGCAAACAGAATCCAACAATATATTAAAAAGATCACACATCATGACCAAGTGGGCTTTATCCCAGTGATGCAAGGATTCTTTAATATCCACAAATCTGTTAATGTGACACACCACATTAACAAATTGAAAGATAAAAATCACATGATTATCTCAATAGATGCAGAGAAAGCCTTTGCAAAATTCAACATCCATTTATTATAAAAACACTCCAGAAAGCAGGAATAGAAGGAATATACCTCAACATAATAAAAGCCATATATGATAAACCCACAGCAAACATTATCCTCAATGGTGAAAAATTGAAAGCATTTCCCCTTAAGTTAGGAACAAGACAAGGGTGGCCACTCTCACCATACTGTTCAACATAGTTTTGGAAGTTTTAGACATAGCAATTAGAGAAGAAAAAGAAAGGAATCCAGATTGGAAAACAAGAAATAAAACTCTCACTGTTTGCAGATGACATGATCCTCTACATAGAAAACCCTAAGGACTCTACCAGAAAATTACTAGAGCTAATCAATGAATATAGTAAAGTTGCAGGATATAAAATTAACACACAGAAATCCCTTGCATTCCTATACACTAAAAATGAGAAAACAAAAAGATAAATTAAGGAAACAATTCCATTCACCATTGCAACAAAAAGAACAAAATACTTAGGAATAAATCCACCAAAAGAAAAAAAAAAAGACCTATATATAGAAAAGTATAAAACACTGATGAAAAAATCAAAGAGGACACAAATAGATGGAGAAATACAACATGTTCATGGATTGGAAGATTCAATATAGTGAAAATGAGGATACTACCCAAAGCAATCTATAGATTCAATGCAATCACTATCAAGTTACCAATGGTAATTTTCAGAGATCTAGAAGAAATTATTTCACAATTTTTATGAAAATACAATAAACCTCGAATAGCGAAAGCAATCTAGCAAAAGAAAAATGGAACTGGGTGAATCAACCTGCCTGACTTCAGGCTCTACTACAAAGCCACAGTCATCAAGACAGTATGGTACTGGCACAAAGGCAGAAATATAGTCAATGGAACAAAATAGAAAGCCCAGAGATAAATCCATGTACTTATGGGCACCTTATCTTTGACAAAGGAGGCAAAAATATACAATGGATTAAAGACAATCTTTTAACAAGTGGTGCTGGGAAAACTGGTCAACCACTTGTAAAAGAATGAAACTAGAACACTTTCTAACACCATACACAAAAATAAATTCAAAATGGATTAAACATCTAAACATAAGACCAGAAACTGTAAAACTCCTAGAAGAAAACATAGGCAAAACACTCTCTGACATAAATCATGGCAGGATCTTCCATGACCCACCTCCCAGATTAATGAAAATAAATGCAAAAATAAACAAATGGGACCTAAATAAACTTAAGAGCTTTTGCACAACAAAGGAAACTATAAGCAAGGTGAAAAGACAGCCTTCAGAATGGGAGAAAATAATAGCAAACAAAGCAACTGACAAAGATTTAATCTCAAAAATATACAAGCAACTCCTCCGGCTCAATTCCAGAAAAATAAATGACCCAATTAAAAAAAAAAAAAAGGGCCAAAGAAGTAAACAGACATTTCTCCAAAGAAGACATACAGATGGCTAACAAACACATAAAAAGATGGTCAACATCACTCATTATCAGAGAAATGCAAATCAAAACCATAATGAGGTACCATCTCATGCCAGTCAGAATGGCTGCTATCAAATAGTCTCCAAACAATAAATGCTGCAGAGGATGTGGAAAAAAAGGAACCTGTGGGGCCCTAAATGGGAAACCTTAAAAAGAAGGGCTAGCTTTGTGGTTTAGAACTAAGACGGCACCTGGCGGAAGAGATGAGGGCATGGCTTAAGTTGTTTGTCAAAACTTTTGATTGGATCTCTTGATTTCCGTGCATGTAGATAGCGCGTGATCACCATAGACTCCTGTTATAATGATGGCACATGACGATTTGACCTTTAATGTGATTGGTGCAGCTATGGAAAGTCCCACGCAAACCCACCCCTGCTTGCCTTTATAAGTCGGGAGGTTGCAGCAATAAAGCAGAACTGCTTAGACGGAACCCCTGTCGTGTCTGATTGTCTCTCGCTCGCCGAGGGGCTGGATTGGTGGACAGCAGGCACACCTCTCCTCAGGACCCCTTGACTTTGCTGAGGGAAGTTCCACTGCCTCTTTCTTTCTGTGGAGCGCCCCCTGCAGGAACACTCTTACACTGTTGGTGGGAATGCAAACTAGTACAGCCAGTATGGAGAACAGTGTGAAGATTCCCTAAAAAATGAAATAGAACTGCCGTACGATCCAGCAATCCCACTGCTGGGCATACATACCCAGGAAACCAGAATTGAAAGAGATACATGTACCCCAATGTTCATCACAGCACTGTTTATAATAGCCAGGACGTGGAAGCAACCTAGATGTCCATCAGTAGATGAATGGATAAGAAAGCAGTGGTATATATACATAATGGAGTATTACTCAGCCATTAAAAGAATGCATTTTAATCAGTTTTAATGAGGTGGATGAAACTCGAGCCTATTATACAGTGTGAAGTAAGTGAGAAAGAAAATACCAATACAGTATACTAATGCATATATATGGAATTTAGAAAGATGGTAATGATGACACTATATGCAAGATAGCAAAAGAGACAGAGATGTAAAGAACAGTCTTTTGGACTCTGTGGGAGAAGGCGAGTGTGGGATGATTTGAGAGGGTAGCGTTGAAGTGTAAATTATTATCTGTGAAGTGGATTGCCAGTCCAGGTTCGATGCATGAGACAGGGTGCTCAGGGCTGGTGCACTGGGATGACCCTGGGGATGGATGCGGAGGGAGGTGGAAGGGAGGTTCTGGATGCGGAACACATGTGCACCTGTGGCTAATTCTGTTGATGTTTGGCAAAAACCACTACAAATATTGTAAAGTAATTAGCCTCCAATTAAAATAGATAAATTAATTTTAAAAAGAAAAGAAACCAGATGTAAATACTGGTAAGTACATGATGTGTCACTTCTATGAGCTTGCTTTTTTTGTCACTAAAATTTGTCCTCTTGTTACAAAAAAAAGAAAGACAAGATAGGAAGTAATGTTCTATAACATTTAAATTTAAACAAAGTTCACTGGAAATGACCATGAAATTGAGGCACAAATGATATTTTAATTCTTTAATTTTGAAAAGTTTTAATTATTTCCTTTCTAACAAAAATTTATGAAAGAGTATTAGAAACAGATTTTATTTTGCCTCTGTGCATTAAGGTATTAATGAACATCAAATATTTACATATTCATATATTTATTTATCAATACATGTTTTGTACACATTATATACAAAATATTTTTTGGCTACTATTAGGATTAAAAAACTCAATCAACTATACATGTCTAGAATAGAGATTATAACTGAGTTAAATAGGATATAAACCTAAATAAGTATGATAAATAATATAAACCTAAATACAAAAGGGGAAACAAAAGTATCTTAAACAAAGCTCATCGATAGATAAAATGCTTCAGAATTTCAGAGAAAGGAGAAACATCTGTATCTGAGGGACAAAGGAAGAATTCACACTTGAACCAGGAAGCAGAATTCTTTGTAGGGAAATAGGAAGTTGAAATTATTCAAGTCTATGAGATAATTATTAGAAAATATATAGAAATATATTTAGAAAATTGAGTTGATTTCCCTGTGCTATACAGTAAGTCCTTATTAGTTATCTGTTCTATATATAGTAGTGTGCATAGGTTAGTCCCAATCTCCCAATTTATCCCTTCCCTCCCTTTATGTTCTGGTAATCATAAGTTTGTTGTATACATTGTAATTCTATTTTTGCTTTGTGTATAAATTCATTTTTAGCCTTTGTTTAGATTCCACATATAAGCAATATCATGTATTTGTTTTTATCAGACTTCACTCAGTATGACAATCTCTAGATCCATCCATGTTACAGCAAAAGGCATTATTGCATTATTTTTTATGGTTGAGTAATATTCCATTGTATATATTTCCCACATTATTTCCATCAATTCATTCAGTGATTGACCTTTAGGTTGTTTCCATGTCCTGACTATTGTTACAGTGAACACTGGGGTGCATGTATGTTTTTGAATTCTGATTTTCTGCAGATGTATATCCTGGAGTGAAACTGCTGGCTAATTTGACATCTCTATCTTTACTTTTTTAAGGAACCTCCATACTGTTCCCCATAGTGACTGTATCAATTTACAGGCCCATCGACAATGTGCTTATTCTCAAAACAGAAATAGATTCACAGGTGTAGAAAACAAATGTATAGTTACCAGTGAGGGAAACAGTGGTGAGGAGAAGGATAAATTGGGGGACTGGAATTGACATATACACATTGGTGTGCTCATGCTCAGTCTTGTCCAACTCTTTGTGACCTCATGGACTGTAGCCCATCAGGCTCCTCTGTCCATGGAATTTTCCAGGTGAGCATACTGAAGTGGGTTGCTATTTCCTCCTCCATGAGATCTTCCTGACCCAGGGATCTAACCCATGTCTCCTATATCTCCTGCACTGACATGTGGATTCTTTAGCACTGTGCCACATGGGGAGTGTATGTACACACAATTACATACAAAATATATGACTAATAAAGACCTACCATATAAGACAGGGAACTCTTCTCACTATCTGTAATGACATACATGGGAAAATAATATAAAAAAAGAGTGGATATATGTGTAACTGTTTTACATTTCTGTACAGCAGAAATTAAAACAATATTGTAAATCAACCATATTCCAATAAAGTTAGAAAAATATAAAAACAAATCTATGCTAAGTGAAATGTCAGACAGAGAAAGACAAATACTGTATAATATCATTCTTACATGAGGAATATAAAAATGTACAATTAATAAATGTAACAAAAAGGGAAATGGGTGCATAGATATAGTGAACAAACTAGTGGTTATGGGGAGGGGTGGATGATAAGGGGGAGGAGGGGCAAGATAGTAGTAGGAGATTAAGAGGTACAAATTATTATGTGTAGGTATGAAGATATATTGTACAACACAAAGAATATAGTCAGTATTTTATAAAAATATAAATGGAGTATAAACTTTAACCCATAACCCAATACTGTACAACAACTGTATATCAATTAAAAATTGTTAAAAGGAAATATATAAAAAATATATAGCAACAAGGAAATATTTGGCCCAGAAAAAGGAATAATATATTCTTATATTTTCATACTAAAATGTATATTCTTTCTCCCATGGATTATTAATATCTTGAGTTCCAGAACATACTTTGCAGTTTATATCCTAAAATCATTCATTTTTTCCAAAATACTCAAATTTTAAAAATTGATTTTAGAAAGGTAAAGGATATGACATTTGCTTTTTGAGAATCTGAGTCCTCTAGTATGAGTATGAGTTTTGCACATTTTCTAATTGTGCATTAAAAATTATCAAAGCATGTCTGACCACAAATAGCAGGATATTTTAAAGTATTAAAAATATAGCAATTTATTATTCCTTTCAGGGCACATATTTTCTTGTTTATATATACAGTGAGAGAAAGAGAAAGAGATTGCAGAAAAGATTTTAACAACAATTTCACACACTTTTTACAGATGGGGAAATAATTGGATATTTTCCTTAAATATTAAGATTTCATGAATAAAGATAAAGAGAAATGGACTTTTAGATCTATTTTGTCTATTCTATATTGAAACTGTATAGATAAGTATCTCAAATTAATTCTGTGTTTTGTGATATGAATATGTACATTCATATTCATGTGTATTTATAGTTCTTTATCATTTGAATCAAGTCTTGAAGGAAAAGCAAATGGTTAATTATATCATTGCATTTCTTGAGAGATGACTCCATAATAGCTTAAGTTTGTTAGTAAAACAAAATATAAAATTCATTTTTAAATACTGCAGTCATATGAAAATCTTTGATTAAGAAGAAACATGCAGAGTTGTTGCTTTGTTTATTAACATCTTAGAAAATCCTATCTAAAAAACATATTTACTAACTAGTAATTCTAAAAATAATTGCATTAAATTTGATCTCATGCAGAATTCATAAGATCTAATTTAACATTATTCCTGTTTTTTGAAATGCAAGTTTTTTCATGTTGGTTTATAATGAGTTTGCAAAATAAAAATAATAAACTAATACAAATTCATGTTTGAAACTGGTTTGAAACAATGATTTTGAATAGTAAAACTACAACATTTTATAACCACTTTGCAAGAGGTATGATACATTTTTTGGCTTTTTGTTTCTTTTGGTTTTTTTGTTCTGTGCCAAATCATGTACTAAATCTGAAAACATATACCTTAGTTTCCTTGGGGAGATATGTATTTAGTTTCCTTGCTATTTTATAATGATATTTAAATTTTTTTTCAATGGCATGACCTTTCTAAGAAGCCTTGGAAGACAAAGTGACATTTTTACATTAATTGTTCAACAAAAATCACCCTCCCCAAATCAAAGATATTATTTTAATCTTTTTTCCAAATAAAATTATTCTTAGTTTCTCCAAGGTTCTAGTCTTGAGTTCTCAGACCACTTACAAGCATCCAAAGGACCAAGATGAAAAACATCTCACTTCCTTGTTCTTCAGTCAGAGAGTTTTTGTACTACCTTTCTATACTGATTAAAAATATTTTTCTTCCTATCTGATTCTCTAGCCTTTCTATCTTGATGACTCCTTTTTATTTACCTGATTGGGTTTAGATTAAAAATCATAGCTTAGGACATTTTAATGACATCATCTATTCAGGAAACTACTCTGAAGCCCTATACTATGTGCACACCTAAAAGATGTAGCTTAATTGCCCACTGGAGATTTTTAAGATAATTATGCCACTGTTTCTCATAAAAAAATCACCAATACATGCTCACACCCACCAGCACACCTCCACTGCCACCACTCTCCTACATAGGAGAAGCATCATACACTTATAAACATAATCACACATTTTTCATCCTTTGTATGGATAAAATAACTTTTCATAGGTCCTAGATTGAGGAAAATAACTCTAGTAAGTGAAGTAAAGAAGTCATACTATATGAAATTTTAACATACCACCAGAAATCACCTTATAAGTCTTTGAAGTGAAGTGAAGTGAAGTGAAGTCGCTCAGTCGTGTCCGACTCTTTGCGACCTCATAGACTGTAGCCTACCAGGCTCCTCCATCCATGGGATTTTCCAGGCAAGAGTGCTGGAGTGGATTGCCATTTCCTTCTCCATGGGATCTTCCCGACCCAGGAATCAAACCTGGGTCTCCTGCATTGCAGGCAGACGCTTTACCGTCTGAGCCACCAAGGAAGCCCTTATAAGTCTTTAGGCACAATCAATCTTCTTGTCTGTAATTTTCTTAGGTTCAACACTGATTTCTATAACTTTTTTAGTGGACAATCAATTTTAAATGTGTGACAAAATAGTTGGCACAGAGTTTTATGAAATGAATGGATGCTTTCACATTTTTTACTTAAACTGTCATTGCCCCTTTCCTAAGCTGTATTTTTCTTCCTTGGTTAGAAAACCAAAGGATCTAGTTCTCAAGTTTTGTTTTTATCTTTGCATTTCTCCTCTCTTGAGAATATGGTGATGAGTTCTGTCACCATGTAAGTGTTGAGGAAACTAAAATTAAATGGTCCTTTAAGAAGTGTTTCAGACTGTCCCCGTGTTCCTTAGAGACTCCAGGTCTAAGGTGAAGATTTGAATTCAAAATTGTTAATATTTCATAACATCATAAAATACTAAAGCTAGAAGGTATATGAAAAATAATCCTATTCTTATTCCCAGTGTCAGACTTTACTTTTTTGGGCTCCAAAATCACTGCAGATGGTGACTGCAGCCATGAAATTAAAAGACGCTTACTCCTTGGAAGAAAAGTTATGACTTTTCTTCCAAGAGATTATGGCTTTTCTCTCTACCTTATTGAGACCTAGTTTTCACTATGGAACTTGTGGTTTGGATAGTTGAAGCCCTTGACCCAATATTAGGTAGCATATTCAAAAGCAGAGACATTATTTTGCCAACTAAGGTCCATCTAGTCAAGGCTATGATTTTTCCAGTAGTCATGTATGGATGTGAGAGCTGGACTGTGAAGAAGGCTGAGCACTGAAGAATTGATGCTTTTGAACTGTGGTGTTGGAAAAGACTCTTGAGAGTCCCTTGGACTGCAAGGAGATCCAACCAGTCCATTCTGAAGGAGATCAGCCCTGGGATTTCTTTGGAAGGAATGATGCTGAAGCTGAAACTCCAGTACTTTGGCCACCTCATGCGAAGAGTTGACTCACTGGAAAAGACTCCGATGCTGGGAGGGATTGGGAGCAGGAGGAGAAGGGGACGACAGAGGATGAGATGGCTGGATGGCATCACTGACTCAATGGACATGAATCTGAGTGAACTCCGGGAGTTGGTGATGGACAGGGAGGCCTGGCGTGCTGCGATTCATAGGGTCACAAAGAGTCGGACACGACTGAGCCACTGAACTGAACTGATGTGAAAGAAAACTGTTTCAAAGTGTTAAAGCCTATCCCAAAGTCACAGAGTTTGTTAGCAACTGAAGATGGACGGAAACCTAGACCTGATCTAACATAACCTTCTTCAGCTAATTGGATATGGAATTTTTCATATGTCAGAGTAGTGACGGTGTAACAATACATCATTCTCCTTGATTAATGACCATAATGAAACACTTGTTTAACACAACGAAAGTTAATGCACCAAGCAGATTTATTGAATTTTAAAAGTTTTGATATCTTTCTGCCTGTGCTTTACTTGTATTTCAAGTACGGTCTTTTAAATCTGCTTGTGTTATGGTTCAGTTCAGTTCAGTTCAGTCGCTCAGTCATGTCTGACTCTTTGCAACCCCATGAATCGCAGCACGCCATGCCTCCCTGTTGATCACCAACTCCCGGAGTTCACTCAGAGTCACTTCCATTGAGTCAGTGATGCCATCCAGCTAGCTCATCCTCTGTCGTTCCCTTCTCCTCCTGCCCCCAATCCCTCCCAGCATCAGAGTCTTTTCCAATGTTATAGTTACCAGGTCTATAATACCTGGTTATTCAGGAGGCCATGAAGAAGAAAAAACAAGAACCTCAAAGATGAATAATTATTTTTGGAAAAGCTATAGTTAGGGAAAATTCACTCATATGTTAGAGAAAACTGTGTTGTGTTCATGTATGTGTTAGATTTATACATGCAACAAAGGAAAATTATCCTATATGTTCATTTGGAAATATTTTAAAATTACAAAGTAAAGGGGAACTGAAAAGAAAAAAAAATACTACTATTTAAAAATTAAATATTAATTTTAGACATTTATGAGAGCTCATTAACATTTACAACTAGTGATTTTTTATTAGAACTTTTGTTTTACAGGAGCCTTTATAATCATCATCTTAATTTGGCCCCATAATAACTGTGGAACAAAGGCAAGGGAAATTTTGTTTTCTTCATATTACTAGTGAGTCAACATGGTTAAATGATTTGTCCAAGATTAATGAACTAAGCTGTTTAAATCTTAGACCAGAACTCATCTATTATATGTCAAATTAACACTTTCACTCACTTTCAATACCAAAATATTTATAAAAATACAATTATCTGTAACACACATGGTATGATTATTTGTGTACTGTTGTTTATTGTTTGTTTCATTTCCTCTCTTTCACAGAAATCTTCCTTAAAAGGAAACTATTACCATTAACTCCCCCCAAATGCATTTCAAAATAGCACACTTCTGTCTCTAAAGTATATCTCGAACAACCTAAGGTCCTCCATACAGTGTGAGATCCAGCATGACCTGATCTAGAACTGATGTGAGAAGCAGGAAGCTTATACCCAGGTCTACCAAGTATGGAGGAATGTGCCAACCCTAATATGTGTTACCAATAATTTCTAAAAAGATGATTTTATTACATAGGCTAATCCCTGCCATATTCCAAATTGGTTCTTACTCAGACAGGGTTCATGGTGAACATGGGGTTAGTCAGGATGCATTAATCTTAGTTTATACTGTGAGGGCTTCCCCAATAGCTCAATTGGTAAAGAATCTGCCTGCAGTGCAGGAGACCCTGATTTGATTCCTGGGTCGATTCCTGGGTTGGGAAAATCCACTGGAGAAGGTATAGGCTACCCACTCCAGTATTCTTGGGCTTCCCTTGTAGATCACCTGGTAAAGAAACTGCCTGCAATGTGGGAGGCTTGGGTTTCATTCCTGTGTTGGGACAATGCCCTGGAGAAGGGAAAGGTTCCACTTCAGTATTTTGGCCTGGAGAATACCATGGACTGTATAGGCCATGGGTCACAAAGAGTCAGATATGACTGAGCAACTTTCACTTTCACTGGGAGTGCAAGACACTGTTTTCACACTGACTATGTTCAACCATTTTTCTTGAGGGGGCATGATATTGTCAAGACTCAACAAACTTTATGCTGCTACTTTCCAATTTCTTGAATCATCATAGCTAGAGATTATGGCTTTTCTCTCTACCTTATTGAGACCTAGTTTTCTGTGGTTTGGATAGTTGAAGCCCTTGACCCAATATTAGTCCTTTCCATTTCAGCACTTATATTTTCCAATTCACATCCCTTCCTCTAGAATATATGCTTTTAGTATGTTCATTGAAAGTGCTGAATTTAGTAGGATGCATTTCTTAGGGCACAATACTTTACACTTTCAATGTGAATTCCCAGCAATTCTATCGACCTTTCAATTTTTTTTAATGCAGATTCACAGCTTTTACATTTACCCTTGGACTTTGATATAGTTTTGTTTTCAGATATTAAATTTCCATCTACATTCAATCATTTATCTAAAATATAATTTAATCTGTATATCATACCTGCAGTTTAGACTTCTCTGGTAAAACACTCAGAGTATTTAGAGAATCATTACTGACCACAGTGTTACTAACCAGAAACTCAAGAACAATAAGAAAATTAGAAAATATCCAATTTCATGGAAAATTTTTTAAAAATATAAATAATGTATGATTAACAGACAAAATTGATTTCATTATAATAAGGATAGTAACAATACATGGAATAACTACTTGGCTGTGCCAGGAGATGGCCACTGAGGTTTACATACCTCAAATCTCTTAACCTTCACAATAAATTATGAAATTACACAAAATAATGCTCTTGATTCCACTCTTTACAGTCATACTAATTTATTCCTAACTCTTATGTCCCATCAAAATGTTTTATATTTATTTTCTTGAAACAAAATCCAACTTCCTTGTATTTTCTCCTTTCAATCAAGTCATCCTCCATCAAATCCATTATTAAGTAAAACTGGTTCTGCTTCCAACATATATTTCAAATCCATCCAGTCCTTTATCCATGGGCCCAGATGTACCATAAGTCAACATTATATCTGGCCAGGAATACTGCATTTGTCACTTCTTCAAAGAATTATTCTTCAGATAGTATGTCAGAATTAATTTTTACAAGGTAAATTTGGTCTTGTTTTTCCTGTTTTGGGAGCTTTCCTGGTGGCTCAGATGGTTAAGAATCTGCCTTCAATGTGGGAGATCCGGGTTCAATCCCTGTGTTGGGGAGATCCCCTGGAAAAGGGAATGTCTACCCATTCCAGTATTTTTTCCTGGAGAATTCCATGCACAGAGGAGCCTAGTGGGCTAAAGTCCATGGGGTCACAAGGAGTTGGACACAAATAAGCAACTAACACTTTCCTGTATTCAAATCCTCCAACATATTCTCACTGAACTTCAAATAAAATGTAAACTGTGATGTTGCCTTCCAAGTCTTACATAACGGGGTGTATGTTAATGACTGTCTTGTCCAAATCTTTGTGATTCCATGAACTGTAGCCTGCCAGAATGGGGTTCCTGCCTATAAACATGGTGTCATTTTATAGAACTATCCCACAGCAACAATGGCTTTCTTCCTACTCCTCACTGTGAGTCTGTGTATGTGTGTGTATGTGCTCAGTTGTGTCCAACTCTTTGCATCCTCATGGACTCTAGCCCACCAGGCTCCTGTGTCCATGGGATTTTCTGGGCAAGATCATTGAGGTGCATTGGCATTTCCTTCTCCAATCCTCCACTGTAATAACCACTTTTCCCCATTACTTTATCTCTGCTGGTTCCTTACCTGAAAAACAATATCCAAGATGTTTCAATTGGCCAACACATTCCAATTTTAAAGTTCCTGTTCAAATGTAATTTCCACAGAAAAGTTTTTTCCCAAATTAGTTCATCTAACGCTTCATTACCAACTACTATGTCTTTCTATTTGCTGTACAACATATTTACAAACTGAAATGATTTTTGTTTTATGAATTTTTCTATTTCTTATATATTACAAATAGAACTAAGATCCTTGATGGATCTGACATTGCCTATCTTTATTTCACTGTCTCCTGAGCCTGAAACCGTCTTATATATAGAAAAAAATAAACAAGTAAAATGCCATTTCGTGTTGAAATTATGTAAATGGTGAGTTGCATCTTACACAGAGTAGGATTCTAATGTCAAACAGGAAACTAAAATTACATATAGTCATGGCATCTGGTCCCATTACTTCTTGGGAAATAGATGGGGAAACAGTGGAAACAGTGTCAGACTTTATTTTTGGGGGGTTCCAAAATCACTGCAGATGGTGACTGCAGCCATGAAATTAAAAGATGCTTACTCCTTGGAAGAAAAGTTATGACCAACCTAGATAGCATATTCAAAAGCAGAGATATTACTTTGCTGACTAAGGTCCGTCTAGTCAAGGCTATAGTTTTTCCAGTGGTCATGTATGGATGTGAGAGTTGGACTGTGAAGAAAGCTGAGCGCCAAAGAATTAATGCTTTTGAACTGTGGTGTTGGAGAAGACTTTTGAGAGTCCCTTGGACTACAAGGAGATACAACCAGTCCATTCTAAAGGAGATCAGCCCTGGGATTTCTTTGGAAGGAATGATGCTAAAGCTGAAACTCCAATACTTTGGCCACCTCATGCGAAGAGTTGACTCATTGGAAAAGACTCTGACGCTGGGAGGGATTGGGAGCAGGAGGAGAAGGGGACGACAGAGGATGAGATGGCTTGATGGTATCACCGACTCCATGGACGTGAGTTTGAGTGAACTCCGGGAGTTTGTGATGGACAGGGAGGCCTGGCATGCTGCGATTCATGGGGTCACAAAGAGTCGGACACGACTGAGTGACTGAACTGAACTGAACTCATTGAATCGTGATTTCAAATTACATTTAAAAAGTTAATTGAATGATAATTGATTTACAGAATTTTGTTGTTCTTTGTCAAATCTCAATATGAGTTAGTCATAGGTATACATATACCCCTTCTCTTTTGAACCTCCCTCTCATATCCCTCCCCTTCCCACCTCTCTAGATTGATACAGAGGCCCTGTTTGAGTTTCCTGAGCCATACAGCAAATTCAAGTTGACTATCTATTTTACCTTTGGTAATATGTTTCCATGTTACTCTTTTCATACCTCTCACCCTCTTCATCCCTCTCCCCATGTCCATAAGTCTATTCCCTATGTCTGTTTCTCCATTGCTGCCCTGTAAGTAAATTCTTCAGTACCATTTTTCTAGAGTCCATATATGTGCATTAGAATATACAGTATTTATCTCTCTCTTTCTGACTTATTTCATTCTATATAACAGTTTCTAGTTTTATCCACCTCATATGAACTGACTCGAAGCCATTCCTTTTTGTGGCTGAGTAATATTCCATTGTGTATATGCACCACAACTTCTTTATCCATTCATCTGTCAATGAACATCTAGGTTGCTTCTATATTCTAGCTATTATAAATAGTGCTTCAAAGAACAATGGGATACATGTGTCTTTTTCAATTTTGGCTTCCTCAGGGTTCATGCTTAGGAGTGGGATTGCTGAGTCATATGTTGATTTTATTCCTAGTTTTTTAAAGAATCTCAATACTGTCTTCCATAGTGGCTGTATCAATTTACCCACCAACAGTACAGGAGCATTGCCTTTTCTCCACACCGTCTCCAGCATTTACTGTTTTTAGACTTTTTGATGATGGCCATTCTGACCAGTGTGAGGTGATATCTCATTGTGGTTTTGATTTACATTTCTCTAATAATGAATGATGATGAGCATTTTTTTCATGTGTTTGTTAGCCATTTGTATATCTTCTTTAGAGAAATACCTATATAGGTCTTTTCCCCACTTTTTGATTGGGTTGTTTGCTTTTCTAGCATTGAGTACTATGAGTATTTTATATTTTGGAAGTTAATCCTTTGTCAGTTGTTTCATTTGCTATTATCTTCTTCCATTTGGAGGGTTGTCTTTTCACCTTGCTTATAGTCTCCTTTGCTATGCAAAAGCTTTTAAGTTTAATCAGGTCTGACTAGTTTACCTTTGTTTTTATTTCCTTTGTTCTAGGAGGTGGGTCACAGAGGATTTTGCTTTGATTTATGTCATTGAGTGTTCTGCCTATGTTTTCTTCAAAGAGTTTTATAGCTTCTGGTCTTTCATTTAGGTCTTTAATCCATTTTGAGTTTATTTTTTGTGTATGGTGTTAGGAAGTGTTTTAATTTCACTATTTTACATGTAGCTGTTCAGTTTTACCAGCACCATTTATTGAAGAGGCTGTCTTTGCCCCGTTGTATATTCTTGCCTCCTTTGTAAAAAATAAAGTATCCATAGGTGAATGGGTTTCTTTCTGGCTTTATATCTTGTTCCATTGGTCTATATTTCTGTTTTTGTGCCAGTACCATAGTGCGTACCGGAACCATACTACAGATGACTGACTGTAGCTTCGTAGCATAATCTGAAGTCAGGAATGTTGATTTCTCCAGCTCCATTCTTAAGATTGCTTTGGCTGTTCCCTTTCTTTTGTGTTTCCATATGATTTGTTAATTTTTTCGTTCTAGTTCTATGAAAATTGTCATTGGTAATTTGATAGGGATCCCACTGAATCTGTAGATTGTGTTTGGTAGTAGAGTCATTTTCATAATATTGATTCTTCTTACCCAGGAATATGGAATATCTCTCCATCTATTTATGTCTTCTTTGATTACTTTCATTAGTGTCTTATAATTTTTTGTGTACAGTTCTTTTGTTGCCTTAGGTCAATTTCTTCCTAGATATTTAATTCTTTTTGTTGCAGTGGTGAATGGGATTGATTCCTTAATTTCTGTTTCTGATTTTTGTTGTTAGTGTATAGAAATGAAAATTATTTCTGTGTATTGATTGTGTATCACACAACTTTGCTAAATTCACTGATTCAATTCAGTTCAGTTCAGTCGCTCGGTCATGTTTGACTCTTTCTGATCCCATGGACTGCAGCATGCCAAGCTTCCCTGTTCATCATCAACTTTGGAGCTTACTCAAACTCATGTCCATTGAGTTGGTGATGTCATTCAACCATCTCAATCTCAGTCGTCCCCTTCTCTTCCACCTTCAATCTTTCCCAGGATCAGGATTTTTTCAAATGAGTCAGTTCTTTGAACTTTGATTGAAGTCAATTTAGGGTATAATTTGTGGTTGTGTGTCAGTTGCTCTGTCGTGTCTGACTGTTTGCGACTGCGTGGACTCTAGCCCTCCAGGTTCCTCTGTCCATGGGATTCTTAGGCAAGAAAACTGGGGTGGGTTGCCATTCCCTTCTCTAAGATAATTTAAGCTTACTGATTTATAAATTGTAACAGATTGTTAGTCCTCAGAGGATAGTGTTTGAATCTTTCTTGTATGTCCATTGTATACTATAATTTATAGCATATTATTTATGACAAAATATTTGTTAAATAAGTGAATTCAATGTTTTAAACCAAAAGATATTTCTTTTCTTTCAAAATGTTTACTTTCCTCATCTTCCTCTTGTCCACATCTTACTCTTATACTGGAAATAAAGATAATAGATTTGTTCACACCACAAGCTCTTTCTTTTGTAGCACATAAGCCATGTTGCCACTTTTTGTTCCTAAATATTTCATAGATTTAAACATTTTAGAGACAGTGTAAGAACTTTGTGGAACTTCATATTGCCTACAGGAAAAAGTCTATATTCCTTAATAGAGGAATATAGACAACAAAATCTTCACCCTAATTTACTTTCTTAGGCTTTCTGTCAGTCACCTCAACACTCAGTCTACCAATTCTGCACCCAACATCTTTACTCTATGTCTATTTCAGTGAATCCACAACTTTAATATCCTGAGTTTTTATTTAATATTTGTGTTTTGCCCCAATGCATGCCAGCCCATGATGATGCAAATATAATTAGTAAGGCACAGTCCCTATTTATTGCCTATCTGTTTGACTCTTAATCTTTCACAAATTTTCTTCTGTGTCTCTCACACTAGTGAAGTGATACTCATTTTTCATGATCTGCTTTTTCTTGAAAGGCGAACTAATTGTGTTTGCCCTCCGTGTGCCCATAACATTTTGTCCAAATCATTGGAACAGCCCTAATAATTACGAATATAGTTAGTTAGTTACATAAATTTATTGTTCCCCATTTGTTGCTGTCATTGGGATCAGGGACCATATTTTACTCATATATGATTCCCAGAAAAATATACTGTGGCTTACACATAACATATATGCAATAATCTATTGAATAACAATTTGATTTTAAAAATAATAAAATAGCCATATGTTTGCAATGTAACTAATTCATATTCCTGCCTCACTATAAAAAAAAAACAAACATTAACTGGAATTTTGTAGAAGAATATGTATATTATATATATATATAATATAATATATATAGCACATAGTTAGAACAGATAGTTCTAACTTTATGCCTACATATATACAAAAGAAATTAGGAACTGATGATTTCTGATCTTATTTCAATTTGATACTTACCTGTCATCTATATGAAATATTTTAATGTTAAATGTATAAAAGGGATATCCATAGTTAGAAAAATCACTATGATAAACAAAATTATGTGCAAAAAAGAACATATTCAGATAAAAATTAATTTCAACCTTAATTATAAACAATATGCTCATAGATTACTCATATAAAATTTGTAAGATAATGTCATATTTTACTTGGAGTAATAGTGATACCTGTAAACTGCTGAAAAGAAACTGTTTTAAAACACTTTTTTTCCTTGAGACATACCTTTTCAGCTATTGGTTTTCCCTAAAATGAATTTTATGATGTCCTTTGAGAAATACTGATAATATAAGAATATTAGTTAGCATGTTTATGACTGTGCCATTATCTGCTAAAATTCTCATATTACTTTTAAATTATTTTGCATATTTTTATATTATAAATTATGTCTCAATAATCAATTTTGAAGAAAAGTGTGTGATTTATTTATAAATATGTCTGATATAGGGTTTTCCAAGTGGCTCAATGGTAAAGAATCCACCTGCCAATGAAGGAAACGTAGGGCACATGGGTTCAATCACTGGATCAGAAAGATTCCTTGAAGGAGGAAATGGCAGCCCATTCCAGTATTCTAGCCTGGAAAATCTCATGGACAGAGGAGCATTATGTGTGTGTGTGTGTGTGTGTGTGTGTGTGTAGCTTCTTTCACTGAAAGACACATTAGCATGTATTTTGTATAAAAACATTAAAATTACTTTTACACTTAAATTGTCTTTTCTGGAAAATGTTATCCATTCAGACACAAAAGTAGAAAGAATATATACATACCATTTGATGTTTACACCA
Source organism: Oryx dammah (assembly GCF_014754425.2). NCBI lineage: Eukaryota > Metazoa > Chordata > Mammalia > Artiodactyla > Bovidae > Oryx > Oryx dammah. The sequence goes on from NW_024070186.1 coordinate 124,629,310, forward strand.
TGGTACACAAAAGGAAAAAGAAAAGTGTACCTTGAAGTACACTGGCCTCTGGCATAAACAAATGAAGAATGACACACACAAAAAACAAATCTTTTTATAGGTTTGTGGCCATTTATTAAATGAAAATTAAGAGACATGGTGCATATCAAAATTATCCAGCAGTGTTCTTTACTTGAAGATCTAGGGCAGGAGGAGAAGAGGACGACAGAGAATGAGATGGTTGTATGGCATCACTGACTCAATGGACATGGGTTTCAGTGGATTCCAGGAGTTGGTGATGGGCAGGGAGACCTGGCACGCTGTGGTTCATGGGGTCGCAAATAGTCGGACATGACTGAGTGACTGAACTGAACTAGGAACCAGAAAACTGAGCATAAAATAAGTTTTTTAAAAAATAGTTCAGTAGAGACATAAAAGTTTCCATGTTGATGGGGGGGGGTGGAACATAAGATTTAGGAAATAAGCACTATAGAGTAATTATAAAACAGTTTTTACTGTGACATATTAACATTTATATTACTATTTCAGCACACATAAACACACTCATGTACATAGACACATATGGAGAAAGACAAACAAAGATATTAAATACTTGATTTCATTATGTCCATCAAGGAAAGCTCCAGAAGTATACCATTAAATTAGAAATTATATCATACTCTCCTGGTTTTCGTCCTTCTCTTTCTCGTCCTCTTTTACTAGCTTTTCTCATTCACAAAATACTGAGTTTTGAATTGTCCAGGGTTCAGTGTCAGTTCACACTTTCTCTGTGCTCAGTCCCTTAATATTCTTATCCATGGCCACATTTTATATACTGCCTCTACAGAGATGATTACAAAACTATCCTCCAGCCAAATCTCTCTCCTATATTTCACACTATGATATAGAACAATATTTATAATAGTTTATGTGATTTCTTTAAGAAATTTTAAATCTGAACTGCTCAAAACAGAAACCAGTTTTCTTTTATTACCCACTACCTGATCTTTCCCCAGGTCCTTAATTGAAACCACCACTCATTCAGTTGTTCCATCCAAAAATTCTTCTCTGACTCAAAAATTAACAGAATTTTTTTTAATATCTGAGATTTAGAATCTTTAATCTTGTCATAAGTATATGTTTTGAATTGTTGAAACATTGTCAGAAAATGAGTAGGATAATTTGCTTTTGAGGAAACTGTCAACATTTCCAGTTTCATTAGTTATACACATGATAAATGAGGTGATAATTAAAAAAAAAAACTTAGCCATTTGGAAAAGACAATAACTTTATCTCAATTAAAAAAAAAAAAAAGAAGAGGTGGGGAGGAGGGGAAGATGGAGAGAGAGAACAACAAGCAAGCACTGCAAAATAGCTCATCAGTTCATTTCAGTTCAGTTCAACTGATCAGTCGTGTCCGACTCTAGCGACCCCATCAATCACAGCACGACAGGCCTCCCTGTCCATCACCAACTCCCGGAGTTCACTCAAATTCACGTCCATCAAGTCAGTTGATGCCATCCAGCCATCTCATTCTCTGTCATCCCATTCTCCTCCTGCCTCTAATCCCTCCCAGAGCCTTTTCCAATGAGTCAAATCTTCGCATGAGGTGGCCAAAGTACTCGAGTTTCAGCTTTACCATCATTCCTTTCAAAGAACATCCAGGGACTCTCAAGAGTCTTCTCCAACACCACAGTTCAAAACCATTAATTCTTTGGTGCTCAGCTTTCTTCACAGTCCAACTCTGACGTCCATACATGAATATTGGAAAAACCATAACCTTGACTAGATGGAACTTAGTTGGCAAAGTAATGTCTCTGCTTTTCAATATGCTATCTATGTTGGTCATAATTTTTCTTCCAAGGACTAAGTGTCTTTTAATTTCATGGCTGTAGTCACCATCTGCAGTGATTTTGGAGCCCAAAAAAATAGTCTGACACTGTTTCCACTGTTTCCCCATCTATTTCCCATAAAGTGATGGGACCGGATGCCATGATATTCGTTTTCTGAATGTTGAGCTTTAAGCCAACATTTTCACTCTCCTCTTTCACTTTCATCAAGAGCTTTTTAGTTCCTCTTACTTTCTGCCATGGGTGGTGTCATCTGCATATCTGTGGCTATTGATATTTCTCCTGGCAATCTTGATTCCAGCTTGTGTTTCTTTCAGCCCAACGTTTCTCATGATGTACTCTACATATAAGTTAAATAAGCAGGGTGACAATATACAGTCTTGACGTACTCCTTTTCCTATTTGGAACCAGTCTGTTGTTCCATTTCCAGTTCTAACTGTTGCTTCCTGACCTGCATATAAGTTTCTCAAACAGCTCATAAGTAAATCTTATTTTTATTATTCAAGTAAACATTAAACTTTCAATTTTACTTGGAGAAAAGTGTGAAAAGACTAGGAAAAAGAATGAAGCAAGGCAAAGACTAACAGAGCTTTCACAAGAAAATTTACTGGTCATAGCAAACATCATCTTCCAACAACACAAGAGAAGACTCTACACATGGACATCACCAGATGGTCAACACCAAAATCCGATTGATTATATTCTTTGCAGCCAAAGATGGAGAAGCTCTATACAATCAACAAAAACAAGACCAGGAGCTGACTGTGGCTCAGATCATGAACTCCTTATTGACAAATTCAGACTTAAATTGAAGAAAGTAGGGAAAACCACTAGACCATTCAGGTATGAGCTAAATAAAATCCTTTATGATTATACAGTGGAAGTGAGAAATAGATTTACGGGACTAGATCTGATAGATAGAGTGCCTGATGAACTATGGACGGAGGTTTGTGACATTATACAAGAGACAGGGATCAAGACCATCCCCATGGAAAAGAAATGCAAAAAGCAAAATGGCTGTCTGGGGAGGCCTTACAAATAGCTGTGAAAAGAAGAGAAGCAAAAAGCAAAGGAGAAAAGGAAAGATACAAGCATCTGAATGCAGAGTTCCAAAGAATAGCAAGAAGAGATAAGAAAGCCTTCCTCAGTGATCAATGCAAAGAAATAGAGGAAAAAAAAAAAAAAACAGAATGGGAAAGACTAGAGATCTCTTCAAGAAAATTAGAGACACCAAGCGAACATTTCATGCAAAGATGGGCTCGATAAAGCACAGAAATGGTATGGACTTAACAGAAGCAGAAGATATTAAGAAGAGGTGGCAAGAATACACAGAAGAACTATACAAAAACATATTCACGACCAAGATAATCACAATGGTGTGATCACTCACCTAGAACCAGACATCCTGGAATGTGAAGTCAAGTGGGCCTTAGAAAGCATCACTACCAACAAAGCTAGTGGAGGTGATGGAATTCTAGTTGAGCTCTTTCAGATCCTGAAAGATGATGCTGTTGAGTGCTGCACTCAATATGCTAGCAAATTTGGAAAAGTCAGCAGTGGCCACAGGACTGGAAAAGGTCAGTTTTCATTCTAATCCCAAAGAAAGGCATTGCCAAAGAATGCTCAAACTACCACACAATTGCAGTCATCTCACACGCTAGTAAATTAATGTTCAAAATTCTCCAATCAAGGCTTCAGCAATATGTGAACCGTGAATTTCCTGATGTTCCGGCTGGTTTTAGAAAAGGCAGAGGAACCAGAGAACAAATTGCCAACATCCGCTGGGTCATGGAAAAAGCAAGAGAGTTCCAGAAAAACATCTATTTCTGCTTTATTGACTATGCCAAAGGCTTTGACAGTGTGGATCTCAATAAACTGTAGAAAATTCTGAGAGAGGTGGGAATACCAGACCACCTGACCTGCCTCTTGAGAAACCTATATGCAGGTCAGGAAGCAACAGTTAGAACCAGACATGGAACAACAGACTGGTTCCAAATAGGAAAAGGAGTACGTCAAGGCTGTATATTGTCACCCTGCTTATTTAACTTATATGCAGAGTACATCATGAGAAACGCTGGGCTGGAAGAAGCCCAAGCTGGAATCAAGATTGCTGGGAGAAATATCAATAACCTCAGATATGCAGATGACACCACCCTTATGGCAGAAAGTGAAGAGAGACTAAAAATCCTCTTGATGAAAGTGAAAGAAGAGAGTGAAAAAGTTGGCTTAAAGTTCAACATTCAGAAAACAAAGATCATGGCATCTGGTCCCATCACTTCATGGGAAATAGATGGGGAAACAGTGGAAACAGTGTCAGACTTTATTTTTTGGAGCTCCAAAAAAATTGCAGATGGTGACTGCAGCCATGAAATTAAAAGACACTTACTCCTTGGAAGAAAAATTATGACCAACCTAGATAGCATATTGAAAAGCAGAGACATTACTTTGGCAACAAATGTTCGTCTAGTTAAGGCTATGGTTTTTCCAGTGTTCGTGTATGGACGTGAGAGGTGGACTGTGAAGAAAGCTGAGCAGTGAAGAATTGATGCTTTTGAACTGTGGTGTTGGAGAAGACTCTTGAGAGTACCTTGGACTGCAAGGAGATCCAACCAATCCATTCTGAAGGAGATCAGCCCTGGGTGTTCTTTGAAGGAAATGATGCTAAAGCTGAAATTCCAGTACTTTGGCCACCTCATGCGAAGAGTTGACTCATTGGAAAAGACTCTGATGCTGGGAGGTATTGGGGGCAGAAGGAGAAGGGGATGACAGAGGATGAGATGGCTGGATGACATCACTGACTCTGATGGCATCACTGGGTCTGAGTGAACTCCGGGAGTTGGTGATGGACAGGGAGGCCTGGTGTGCTGTGATTCATGGGGTCGGAAAAAGTTGGACCTGACTGAGCGACTGAACTGAACTGGACTGAACTGAACTGATGGAGAAATCATGACTTAAAAGATTTAGTGGTGTTAGTAATGTCAGGTACAGACAATGCTATTGTACATGCAAAATATCTACTCTGTAGTTCAGTTCAGTTCAGTTCATTTCAGTTGCTCAGTGGTGTTCAACTCTTTGCAACCCCATGGACTACAGGATGCCAGGCTTCCCTGTCCATCACCAACGCCAGAACTTGCTCAAACTCATATTCATCTATACAGTGTTGCCATTCAACCATCTTATCCTCTGTAATCCACATCTTCTCCTGGCTTAAATTTCTCCTGCAACAAGGTCTTTTCCAGTGAGTCAGTTCTTCAGAACAGATGGCCAAAGTATTGGAGCTCCAGATTCAGCATCATCAAATATTCAGGACTGATTTCCTTTAGGATTGACTGATAGGATATTTTTGCAGTCCAAGCGACTCTGGAGAGTCTTCAATAACACCACAGTTCAAAAGCATGGATTCACTGGTGCTCAGCTTTCTTTACAGTCCAACTCTCACACCCATACATGACTAATGGAAAAAGCATAGCTTTGACTAGATGGGCCTTTGTCAGCAAAATAACTTCTCTGCTTTTTACTATGCTGCTTATGCTGGTCATAGCTTTTCTTCCAAGGAGCAAGCATCTTTAAATTTTGGCTGCACCATCTGCAGCGATTTGGAGCCCAAGAAAATAAAGTCTGTCACTATTTCCATTGTTTCTCCATATACTTGCCATAAAGTGATGGGATTGGATGCCATGATCTTAGTTTTTTGAATGTTGAGTTTTAAGCTAGCATTTTAAGACTCCTCTTTCACTTTCATCAAGAGACTCTTTAGTTCCTCTTCACTTTAAGTCATAAAGATGGTAGCATCTGTGTATCTAAGTTTATTGATATATCTCCGAGCAATCTTGATTCCAGCTTGTGCTTCACCCAGTCCTGCATTTTGCATGAGATACTCTGCATAAAATTTAAACAAGCGGGGAGACAATATACAGCCTTGACATACTCCTTTCCTAATTTGGAACCAGTCCATTGTTCCATGTCCGATTCTGTTTCTTCTTGAGCTGCACAGATTTCTCAGAAGGCAGGTAAGGTGATCTGGTATTCCCATCTCTTTAAGAATTTTTCAGTTTGTCATGATCCATACAGTCAGTGGCTTTGGCATAGTCAATAAAGCAGAAATAGATGTTTTTTTCTAGAATTCTCTTGCTTTTTCAATAATCCAACGGATGCTGGCAATTTGATCTCTGGTTCCTCTGCCGTTTCTAAATCCAGCTTGAACATCGGAAGTTCACAGTTCACATAATGCTGAAGCCTAACTTGGAGAATTTGGAGCATTACTTTGATAGCATGTGAGATGAAGGCAATTGTGCAGCAGTTTAAACATTCTTTGGCATTGCCTTTCTTTGGGATTGGAATGAAAACTGACCTTTTCCAGTCCTGTGGCCACAGCTGAGTTTTTCAAATTTGCTGGCATATTGATTGCAGCACTTTCACTGCATCATCTTTTAGGATTTGAAATAACTCAACTGAAATTTCATCACCTGCCCTAGCTTTGTTTTCATAGTGATGTTTCCTAAGACTCGTTTGACTTTGCATTCCAGGATGTTTTGTTCTAGGTAAGTGATCACACCATCGTTTTTATCTGGGTAATGAAAATATTTTTTGTGTCGTTCTTGTGTGTATTCTTGTCACCTCTTCTTAATAATTGCTGCTTTGTTTAGGTCCATACTATTTCTGTCCTTTATTGTGCCCATCTTTGCATGAAATATTTCCTTGGTATCTCTAATTTTCTTGAAGAGATCGCTAGTCTTTCCCATCCTATTGTTTTCCTCTATTTCTTTGTAATGATCACTGAGGAAGGCTTTTTTATTTCTCCTTGCTATTCTTTAGAACTCTGCATTCAAATGGATATATCATTCCTTTTCTCATTTGCCTTTAGTTTCTCCTCTTTTCACAGCTATTTGTAAGGCCTCCTCATACAACCATTTTGCCTTTCTCATTTCTTTATCTTGCAGATGGTCTTGATTACTGTCTCTTGTATAATATCATGATCCTCTGTTCATAGTTCTTCAGGCACTCTGTCTATCAGATCTAATCCCTCGAATCTATTTGTCACTTCCACTGTATAATTGTAAAGGATTTTATTTATGTCATACCTGAATGTTTAGTGGTTTTCCCTGTTTTCTTCAATTTAAATCTGAATTTGTTAATAAGGAGTTCATGATCTGAACCACAGTCAGCTTCCAGTTTTTTTTTTTTTTGCTGACTTTATAAAGATTCTCCATCTTTGGCTGTAGTGAATATAATCAATTTGATTTCAGCATTGACCGTCTGGTGATGCCAATGTGTAGAGTCTATTGTGTTTTTGGAAGAGGGTGTTTGGTCTGACCAGTGAATTCTCTTGGAAAAACTCTGTTAGCCTTTGCTCTGCTTCATTTTTCACCCCAAGACCAAATTTGCCTGTTACTCCAGGTATCTCTTGACTTCTTACATTTGCATTCCAGTCTCCTAGGATGAAAAGGATATCGTTTCTTGTGTATTAGTTCTAGAACGTTCTATGGGTGCTCATAGAACTGTGCAACTTAAGTTTCTTCAGCATTTCTGATTGGGGCATAGACTTAGATTACTGTAATATTGAATGGTTTGCCTGGAAACAGAGATTACTCTGTCATTTTTGAGATTTACCCAAGTGCTGTATTTCAACTCTTTTGTTGACTATGAGGGCTACTTCATTTCTTTTAATGGATTCTTGCCCATACTATTAGATATAACAGTCATCTGAATTAAATTTGCCCAGTCCAGTCCATTTTAGTTTGCTGATTTCTAAAATGTTGATGTTCACACTTGCCACATGCTGCTTGACCACTTCTAATGTACCTTGATTCCTAGACTTAACGTCCAGATTCCTATGTAATATTGTTCTTTATAGCATTGTACTTCCATCACCAATCATATCCACAACTGGGCATTGTTTTCACTTTGTCTCTGTCTCTTCATTCTTTCTGGAGTTATTTCTCTACTCTTCTTTAGAAACATATTGGGCACCTACCACTCTGCTGTATTCATCCTTCAGTGTCCTATGTTTTGCCTTTGCATACCATTCATGTGGTTCTGAAGCTAAGAATACTGAAGTAGCATCCTATTCCCTTCTCTGGTGGACCACATTGTGTCAGAACTCTCTGTCATGACCTGTCTGTCTTGGGTGGCCCTACGTGGCATGGCTAATGGTTCGTTGATTTAGACAAGGCTGTGGTCCATGTGATCAGTTTAATAAGTTTTCTGTGATTATGGTTTTCATTGTTTATGCCCTCTAAGGGATAAGGATGAGAGGCTTATGGAAGCTTCCTAATGGGAGAGACTGACTATGGGGAAACTGGGTCTTTTTCTAATGGGCAGGCCATGCTCAGTAAATCTTTAATCCAATTTTCTGTTGATGGGTGGGGCTGTGTTCCCTCCCTGTTGTTTTACCTGAGAACAAATTATGGTGGAGATAATGAAGATAATGGCAACCTCCTTCATAAGTTCCTGTGCTGCTGCACTTAGTGCTCCTGACCCTGAAGAAGGCCACTGCCAACCCACGTCTCTGCTGGAGACTCCTGGACACTCACAGGCAAGTCTGCTTCAGTCTCTTTTGGGGTCACTGCTCCTTTCTTTGTTCTGGTGCACATAAGGTTTTCTTTGTGCCCTGAAAGAGTCTGTTTTCCCAGTTCTGTGTAAGTTCTGTAACCAAATCATACTTGCTGCCAAAGTCTGTAACTACTGATAATTAAAGGTACATTTGCAGAGAACAGATGGCACAAGAATAGGTTAATATGGAGTACGTTTCTCTCCAGGGACACATCAGGAATACACCTTCAGACACAGAAGTGCATGCAGAAAACCATCTGAGAGCAGACAGGAATACCTGCCCAGCGGAAAAGAATATATAGCACCACTCAAAACTTAGTAAGATGAAGGAACTAAGTAGGAAAGCAGGAGTGTTAGTAGGAATCTCACTTAATGTCATAACAAACCACTTGTGAGATCTTTGTTCCTGACCAGAGATGAAGCCCTAAGTGTTTGGAGTGGGAGCACTGACTCTAAGACCCAAGAATACCAGGGGACTAACCATCAGTTCAGTTCAGTCTCTCAGTCGTGTCTGACTCCTTGCGACACCATGAATCACAGCACGCCAGGCCTCCCTGTCCATCACCAACTCCCGGAGTTCACTCATACTCACGTCCATCGAGTCAGTGATGCCATCCAGCCATCTCATCCTCGGTCGTCCCCTTCTCCTCCTGCTCCCAATCCCTCCCAGCGTCAGAGTCTTTTCCAATGACGTGGCCAAAGTACTGGAGTTTCAGCTTTAGCATCATTCCTTCCAAAGAAATCCCAGGGCTGATCTCCTTCAGAATGGACTGGTTGGATCTCCTTGCAGTCCCAGGTACTCTCAAGAGTCTTCTCCAACACCACAGTTCAAAAGCATCAGTTCTTCGGTGCTCAGCTTTCTTCACAGTCCAACTCTCACATCCATACATAACAACAGGAAAAACTATAGCCCTGACTAGACGGACCTTTGTTGGCAAAGTAATATCTCTGCTTTTGAATATGCTATCTAGGTTGGTCATAACTTTTCTTCCAAGGAGTAAGCGTCTTTCAAGTTCATGGCTGCAGTCACCATCTGCAGTGATTTTGGAGCCCCCAAAATAAAGTCTGACACTGTTTCCACTGTTTCCCCAATATTTCCCATGAAGTGATGGGACCAGATGCCATGATCTTCGTTTTCTGAATGTTGAGCTTTAAGCCAACTTTTTCACTCTCCACTTTCACTTTCATCAAGAGGTTTTTTAGTTCCTCTTCACTTTCTGCCATAAAGGTGGTGTCATCTGCATATCTTAGGTTATTGATATTTCTTCCGGCAATCTTGATTCCAGCTTGTATTTCTTCCAGTCTATGGTTTCTCATGATGTTCTTTGCATATAAGTTAAATAAGCAAGGTGACAATATACAGCCTTGATGCCGGGGTCCAGCCCTGGTGCATCCAGGGTAATTCGAAGGGGAGATGGTGTCAGCAATTAGGAAAGAATTATTTATTTAGAGATATAAAGAGAGATTAAGGAAGAATAGTGTAGAGAGAAACAGGAGAGAAAATAGAGGAGAAAAAGAGGCTGTATTCCTTGGTTTACATAGAAAGCCAATAAAGCCCCAAAACAAAGGACTTACACTGTCTACGTAAAGCCACAGGTGACCACTTGAATAGTGGAGGGTGCCCGGCCTTGGGCTCCCTCTCGCGTGGGTCTTAGAAGCCCAGGCAAATAAGTAGACATGGCAAGCCTCTATGCTCCAGACAGGAATTCAGCCTGAAAAGGAGAAAAAGAAAAGAAGACATGGGGGGAGCCAGATTTCTGAGAAACTGGTTTGTCCTTTATTTTCCAGGAAAGCTTTTATACTTTAAGTGGTACATAGAGATCAGTGGATAATACAAAGTCATGCAGGGTCAGCAGCCCTGACCCTCATCGAGACCAGGCTTCCTCTCTGCATACCTAGCTGTATACACAGGTCTTAGGTGATTTACATCGTCTTCTGGCCTGGAGGCCTATTAGCATTTATGGCCCTTTTCTGATAAGGGTCCATCAACCAGAAACCTTATTTGCCCTAAAAGGGTTGTTCTTACTAAAGTCTGGTGCCACTCTCAGAAAGCACTAATTAAGGTTACATTCTTACATAGCAAGGACACAACAATTTATAACAAAGAAAGAGGAGTACAGTGATTTATAACAAAAAGAAAATTCATTAACTCAAAAGTCTAGTATTGCTAACATCAAAACTCTTATATTCCTATTTCTGCATCCCAATTACATTGAATAATATCCTCCAGGTGCCTAAAAGATAAAGGATATGGAGGCCTGGCGGCAAATAAAACCCTTCACCAATATAATTCTTAGCTCTTTAAAAAAAGGCTCTATAACTTTAAGATGTTTTAAGCTTTGTGCCTTTCATGGTTGCGGGGCTGTAAACAATCACATGGGTTGTTGTAAAAGCCCGGGTAAACCTGTCAGGCAAGTTAGAGAGCCATCAGAGGGGTTTTAGCTGAGACACTCATTTTATATGCAGGAGACTGTTAACTGGAGCTCTAAGTTAACTTTTTCCAGAGAAAGGTGGTCTGGGACAGCCCCCTGTTAATGTCAGAGGAGTCAGCGAAAGTCATAAAATAATAAGACAGACAGATTCTGGTTTTGGGGTAGATGCTCGAGAAGTCCAGGGGGACCCTCGAGACCTGATCTCACCTTTGCCCTGTCAGGCCTCATCCTCATGACCTTTGCCATGGGTGGGATTCCTCATGTTGGCTCCCGGCAGCCCTGACGTACTCCTTTTCCTATTTGAAATCAGTCTGTTGTTCCATGTCCAGTTCTAACTGTTGCTTCCTGACCTGCATACAGATTTCTCAAGAGGCAGGTCAGGTGGTCTGTGATCCACACAGTCAAAGGCTTTGGCATAGTCAAGAAAGCAGAAATAGATGTTTTTCTGGAACTCTCTTGCTTTTTCCATGATCCAGAAAATGTTGAAAATTTGATCTCTGGTTCTTCTCCTTTTCTAAAACCAGCTTGAATATCAGGAAGTTCATGGTTCATGTATTGCTGAAGCTTGGCTTGGAGAATTTTGAGCATTACTTTACTAGCATGTGAGATGAGTGCAATTGTGCAGTAGTTTGTGCATTCTTTGGCATTGCCTTTCTTTGGGATTAGAATGAAAACTGACCTTTTCCAGTCCTGTGGCCACTGTTGAGTTTTCTAAATTTGCTGGCATATTGAGTGCAGCACTTTCACAGCATCATCATTCAGGATTTGAGGACTAACCATAGAGGGTACCAAATTGTGAGAACTCACACAACAAAAACCACTGGAATACAAGACCAGGCATCACCCAACCATCAGTAGCACCCTGTGCAGGATGCCTCCTCTAAAAAACAAACAAAGCAAAAATATAAAGCCAATCATGAGCAGACAGGATTACCACCTCACTCAGCCTTTCCCATCAAAGGAAAACAAACCAATAAAAAAAATCTCAGCACATATTTCACCCTATACACAAAACACTGGACCTAACTTGGGAGGGCAAAAACCGAAGAAGAAAGAATTCAACCATGAAGCCTGGGAATAGGAGACCTCAAACAAAATAAGTTTAAAAAAATAACAATGAAAGGTCAGAGAAATGCTACACAAATAAAAGAATAAATTAGAAACACAGAAGTCCTAATAAATGAAGAAGAACTAGGCAAATGACTTGAAAAAGAATTCAGAATAATGCTAATATTGATAATCAAAAACTTGAAAACAAAATGGAGAAATTGAAGAATCAATTAACAAAGACCTAGGAGAATTAAAGAGTAAACATGCAGACAAACAACACAATTACTGAAATTAAAAATACTCTGGAAGGAATCAACAGCAGAATATCTGAAGCATTAGAACGAGTCTGTGAGCTGGAAAATGAGATGGTGGAAATAAATTTTGAAGAGCTGAATAAAGTAAAAAGAATTAAAAGAACTGAGGATAGTCTCAGTTGAGAGATGTCTGGGACAATATCAAACACACCAACATTCGAATTATAGGAGTTCCAAAAGAAGTAGAAAAAAAAAATGCTATGAGAAAAATTTTGAAGAGATTACAGTTGAAAATTTCCCTAACATGGAAAAAGAAATAGTCAATCAAGTCCAAGTGCTACAAACAGTCCCATACAGAAGCCTAAGAAGAAACAGGCCAAGACATATACTAATCAAACTAACAAAGACTAAACACAAAGAAAGAATATTAAAAGCAGCAAAGGAAAAGCAAAAAGTAACATACAAGAGAAAGCCCATATTTTTAGCAGCTAGTCTTTGAGCAAAAACTCCAGAAGAGAATGGCAGGATATATTTAAAGTACTGAAAGGGAAAAATCTACAACTGAGATTACTGGCAAGGATCTCATTCAAAATTGATGGAGAAGTAAAAAGATTTTCAGACAACCAAAGTTAAGAAAATTCAGGACCACCAAACCAGCTTTACAACAAACTTAAAGGGACTTATATAGTCAAGAAATACAAGACAATAAAAAAAGATCTTTAAAATCAACCCAAAACAATTAAGAAACAGCAATAGGAACACATATATCAATGATTACTTTAAATATAAACTGAATAAATGCTCCAACCAAAATACACAGACTGGCTGGATGGATGAAAAAACAAGACCCATATATATACTGTCTACAAGAAACCCACTCAACCCACATAACAAAAGGAAACTATAGGCCAAAAACACATATAGACTGAAAGTGAGAGGATGGAAAATATCTTCCATGCAAATGGGAAGCAAAAGGAAGCTGGAGTAGCAATTCTCCTATCAGACGAAAGAGATCTTAAAATAAAGATTACAAGAGATAAGGAAGAACACTATATAATGATCAAGGGATCAATCCAATAGGAAGATATAACAATTTTAAATATCTATGCACCCAATATAGGAACATCTCAATACATGACAAACACTAACAGGCATAAAAGGAGAAATTGACAGCAACACAATAATAGTAGGAGACTTTAACACGCCACTCACATCAATGGACAGATCATCAAATCAGAAAATTAATAAGGAAACAACAGTCTTAAATGATACATTAGGTGAGATGGATCTCATTAATATCTTCAGGACATTCCTTCCAAATGCAGAAGAATGCACCTCTTCTCAAGGGCACGTGGAACATTCTCCATGATGGACCACATCTTGGGTCACAAATCAAACCTCAGTTAATTTAAGAAAATTGAAATCATATCAAGCATCTTGTCTGACCACAACACTATGAGACTAGAAGAAAAAAAAACTGTAAGAAACACAAACACATGGAGATTAAACAACACGTTTCTAAATAACTAACAGGTTACTGAAGAAATAGAAAGGGAAATAAAAAAATTTCTAGAAACAAATGACAATGAAAACACAGCAATTCAAAATGTATGAGACGCAGTGAAAGTAGTTCTAAGATGGAATTTTATAGCAATACAACCCTGCCTCAGGAAACAAGAAAAAATCGAACAGACAACATAACTTTATCCCTAAAACAACTGTAAAAAGGAGAACAAAAAAATGCTAAAATTAGTAGAAGGAAAGAAATCATAATGATCCAAGCAGAAATATATGAAAAACAAATGAAAGAAACAATAGTAAAGATGAATAAAACTAAGAGCTTGTTCTTTGAAAAGATAAAAAAAAACTGACAAACCTTTAACCAGACTCATCAAGAACGAAAGAGAGAAGAATCAAATTAACAAAATTAGAGATGAAAAATGAGAAGTTACAACAGACAATGCACAAATACAAAAGAATATGAGACTATTACGAACAACTATATGGCAACAAAATGGATAACCAAGAAGAAATGGACAGATTCCTAGAAAAGTTCAATCATTCAAAAGTGAAGCAAGAAGAAATAGAAATTATGAACAACTCAGTTACAAGCACTGAAATTGAAGCCATGATCAAAAATCTCCCAAAATACAAAAGCTCAAGACAAGACAGCTTCGCATGAGAATTCTATCAAACATTTAGTGAAGCGCTAATACCTATCCTTGTAAAACTCTTTCAAAAAATTGGAGAGTAAGGAACACTTCCAAGCTAATTCTACAGGGCCACCATAACCATGATACCAAAACCAGACAAAGACAACACACAAAAAAAGGAAACTACAGGCCAATATCACTGATGAACACAGATGCAAAAATCCTGAAAAAGTTTTAGCAAACAGAATTTAGCAACACATCAAAAAGTTCACATACCATGATCAAGTAGGGTTTCTTTGAGGGATGCAAGGATTCTTCATATATGAAAATCAAACAATATGATACACCATATTAGCAAATTGAAAGATTAAAAAAAAAACATGACAATCCAAATAGATGCAGAAAAATCCTTGGACAAAATGCAGCACCCATTTATGATTAAAACTTTTCAAAAAATGGGCATAGAATGAAGCTACCTCAACATAGTAAAGGCCATATATGATAAGCCTACAGGAAGCATTCTCAAAGATGAAAAATTGAAAGCATTCCCCCTAAGATCAGGAATAAGACAAGGGTGTCCACTTTCACCACTATTATTCAGCATAGTTCTGGAAGCCTTAGCTATAACAGAGAAGAAAAAGAAATAAAAGGAAATCAGAAGACAAAAGAAGTAAAGCTCTCACTGTTTGCAGATGACAGGATACTGTACATAGTAAACCCTAAAGATAATATCAAAAAATTACTAGAGCTAATCAGTGAATTTAGTTAGAACTCGACTAAAATAGTGAGAATTGGACATGGAACAACAGGCTGGTTCCAAATTGGGAAAGGAGTACATCAAGGCTGTATACTGTCATCCTGCTTATTTAACTTATATATAGAGTACATCATGTGAAATGCCAAGCTGGATGAAGCGCAAGCTGGAATCAAGATTACTGGTAGAAATATCAATCACCTCAGATATGCAGATGACACTACTCTTATGGCAGAAAGTGAAGAAGAACTAAAGAGCTTCTTGATGAAAGTGAAAGAGGAGAGTGCAAAAGTTGGCTTAAAACAGCATTTAGTACACCCGTGGTGGATTCATGTCAATGTATGGCAAAACCAATACAGAATTGTAAAGTAAAATAAAATTTAAAAAAAGCTAACATCATGGCATCCGGCCCCCATCACTTCATGGCAAATAGATGGGGAAACAGTGGAAACAGTGGCTGACTCCTAAATTACTGCAGATGATGACTGCAGTCATGAAATTAAAGACACTTGGTCCTTGGAAGAAAAGCTATGACCAACCTAGACAGCATATTAAAAGGCAGAGACACTGTTTCCACTGTTTCCCATCTATTTGTCATGAAGAGATGGGATCATATGCCATGATCTTAGTTTTTTGAAGTGATAGGACCAGATGCCATGATCTTAGTTTTCTGAATATTGAGTTTTAAGCCAACTTTTATGCATAAATATATATAGCCTATTATGTATATATTTTTGTATATGTGTAAACATATATATGGGGATTCCTAGGTGTTGCTAGTGTTAAAACAACCAACCTGCCAATGCAGGAGACTTAAGAGGCAAAGGTACAATCCCTGGGTAGGGAAGATTCCCTG
This sequence comes from Oryx dammah, assembly GCF_014754425.2. Lineage (NCBI taxonomy): Eukaryota > Metazoa > Chordata > Mammalia > Artiodactyla > Bovidae > Oryx > Oryx dammah. Next base: position 124,645,190 of record NW_024070186.1, read on the forward strand.
GAGGAGAATATGGCAATCCACTCCAGTATTCTTGCTTAGACAATCCCATGGACAAATTTGTCTAGTGGGCTACAGTCCATAAGATCACAAAGAGTCAGACACAACTGAAGCGATTTAGCAGGCATGCACATGCATATGAGTGGGATTCCCTGGTGGCTTAATGGTAAAAAATATGCCTGTCAATGCAGGAGAGATGGATTCAACCCTTGGGTTGGAAAGATCTCCTGGGAAAAGAAATGGCAACCCTATCCAGTATTCTTGCCTGGGAAATCTCATTGTCAGAGGAGTCTGGTGGGCTACAGTCCCAGGGATCACAAAAAGCCAGACACAACTTAGTGAATAAACAGCAAAACATACATACATATGCAGAAGCAATAGTTAGAACTGGACATAGAACAACTGACTGGTTCAAAAGTGGGAAAGGAGTACAAAAAGGGTGTATATTTTCATGATGCTTATTTAACTTATATGCAGAGTACATCATATGAAATGCCAGGGTGAATGAATCACAGGTTGGAATCAAGATTGCCAGGAGAAATATCAACAACTTCAGATATGCAGATGATACCTCTCTAAAGGCAGAAAATGAATAGAAATTAAGGGTCCTCTTGATGAGGGTGAAAAAGAGAGTGAAAAAGCTGACTTGAAGCTCAACATTAAAAAAACTAAGATCATGGCACTCAGTCCCATCACTTCATGGCAAATAGAAAGGGAAAAATTGGAAGCAGTTCCATATTTTTTTCTCTTGGGCTCCAAAATCACCATGGATGGTGACTGCAGCCATGAAATTAAAAATGCTTGCTCTTGGAAGTAAAGTTATGACAAACTTAATGTATTAAAAAGCAGAGATATCACTCTGTCAACGAAGGTCCACATATAGTCAAAGCCACAGTTTTTCCAGTAGTTATGTACAGATGTGAGAGTTGGTCCATAAAGAAAGCTGAGTGCCAAAGAATTGATGCTTTTGAACTGTGTTGCTGGAGAAGACTCTTGAGGGTCCCTTGGAAAGCAAGGAGATCAAACCAGTCAATCCTAGAGGAAATCAACCCTGAATATTGTAAGGATTGATGCTGAAGCTTAAGCTCCAATACTTTGGCCACATGATGGGAAGAACCGATTCATTGGGAAAGACATTGATGCTGGGAAAGCATCAGGCAAAGGAGAAGGGGGTGACAGAGGATGGTTGGATAGCATCACTGAATCAATGGACATGAATTTGAGCAATGTCTGGGAGAATGTTGAGGAGAGAGAAGCTCAGTGTGCTATAGTCCTTGGGATTGAAGAGTTGGATATGACTTAGCAACTGAAAAACAACAACAGCAACACACATAAATATTCAACCAGAATATAAGATATTAGTTTCTCTTACTATAGTATTTTTAGTTCCCTGTGACCAATAAAATGTGAATTTACAAATATGGAAGTTGGAAAATTTCTAGTTCTTTTCAATAATCTATATCTACATATCTAGATAATTTGCTGTGTATACCACTGCTTTGTATAGTGAATAATGTGTTGGAATTTCTAACTTTTTAACATGTTAGTCATTTATTGTTTCTAGTATAAGCTTTTTATACAGATTTCTCTGGACCTGTTGTTTAAAATGTGAAGACACTAAAATTGATTATATAGAAATTCAATTGTTATGTTTTTTATTGTATATTCATTAAATCTAAAAATATATAAAGTGTTAAAAATAGTGTACTTCTTTTATTCTCTACTACACAAAACTGTCAGTGATTTTTGTCTTTCTTTCTAAAGATTTGCATTGTAGTGATTCTATAAATCTTTCTTAACTCCTGCAAGGATGGCTGATCTTTAGAATGCCATTGAAAATGAACTTGTGGGACAGGTAATTCCTATGTGGCAAACCTATTTGCACACTGCCATCAGCAAGTGATGACAAGATATAAAAACTGTCAGAGCAATTCGTGTGAAGAACATCACACCAAATAACATCATAGAGGACCCATGTAACCAATGATAACACCTTTTTCCTAATCTCGTTAATGCTATACATGAAGTAAATTATTCATCTGATTACATAATAGAAAATCTACATTTCATTCAAACTATGTCCTGTGTTCCTACATAACCATATAGACATGCACCAGTTTCCAGTGCATTAAGTTCCAGTGAGAAGAAATATGAGACATAGGCAGATCTGGAGAGCTTCTGATAGAAGAAAAACTTTATTAACCCATGGCACCACTGTAGTAGTTCTAGTCAGCAATTCTACAGACACTTAAATCTAAATTAGTTAATGGTCCTTGTCAGTAGGCCATAGTTCTAGGGAGGCTGCAAAGTACTTGTTACTTTCAGACACAGAGGGCCTAAACTAGAGTGAAGGATATTGAAGAAGTAAGACATGTGTCATCAATGAAATATACTGGATCAGTAATGTACATCTCCCAGAAACTGTTATTAATCCCAAGTTTCTCAGCTCAGAAATCTAACAGCTGCCAAAGGAAGCATTAGTAGTGGCAGTTAGAACAACTGAGGCTTAAAAGGTATATGTCTTCCAGGCATGGACAATTGAGTGCTAGAGCTCAAACAAAAACTTCTGCTTGTAAATATAAACTTGTTTGTGGGAGGTGGGAAGGAGTTTCAAGAGGGAGGGGACATATGATTGCCTATGGTTGATTCACGCTGATGTATGGCAGAAACCAATTCAATACTGTAAAGCAATTATCCTCCCATTAAAAATAAATAAATTTTAAAACTAAAATAAATCCAGAAACATACGACTTTATTGCATTTCCAAATTTAGTTACATGTGTGAAAAGAAAGTATTCATAGGCAGTGTGATCTTGAGCAAGTTACTGAACATTTTTGTCCCTAGTTTCCTCCCCTCTGAAATGAAAATGGCAATGCATAACTTGTAAGGTTGTTATGAGTAAATATATATATATATATAAGTCCCTTAGGACAGTGCCTGGCACCTCGTGGGCATGATGTATGTGCATGGTAAACAAATCAAAGAGAGAGTTGAGAAAACTAATCAAGAGAATTCAAATCAAATAGCCTGACTGTTTCACGAAGAAGATGGCATGAGGTAGATACCAACTCTGCCATTTAAAAGCTCAAGGTTCTTGAACAAATTGCTTAACCTTGCTAAACCTCATCTGTGAAATGGAAATACCACTCGGTTCTGAATGCTATCTTAGAATTAAAGGAGCAAGTGCCTGTAACCTAGTAGATTGAATCAAGTAGATGTTCAGCACGGAAGAGGTAATATTATCCAGCCACTCTTGTCACTAATTAGTGCTGGGCTTATCTCTGGGTTACTTTCCACTTGTCATCCTTGTGACCTGTGCTGAACCTGATTCAAAGTTCTACCAATGTTTTGATAGCAAAAACACTTCTGGGCAGCTCTTCTGTAGTGCAAGCCTAGAGGAAAGAAAATTGTAAAACAGGAAAACCTTGGAGTGCTATAGCCAAAGGCATGTCTGGAAATATAACCTAGGATGTGACTTGGAATCATGGATTTTTTAAAAAATGGAGAAGACTTGCTCTGGTCAAATTCAACATTGAAGTTGTTCTTTTTCTATTAAAAGCAGGAGCTAAAGAAGAACTGACATTCTTTACATTGAGTACAGTGTAGTCCTATATAGCACAGAAGAACAGTTGATAAAACCTCTACACTTGAGTTTCAAGAGAGAGCAAGTGCAAATGGAAAGAATGCAGTTACTATCCAAGCAGCAACATAAGCAAATGACTATTTTGACTGAGATTAGATTACAACAGGAAAAAGCTCAGTTGATGACACTGCATGGATAAACATTAAGATATTATGCATAAGACTAGGTAAAAATATAGATCTTAACAACATCTAACTGAAGGGTATCAGTGTTTGTTTGTTTTTTTTTTTTTTAATGTTAAAAGCTACATGCTAACATGATAGCCATGCTGAATATTATCTGCTATTTTTTGAGTGAAAATATTTTTACCATGTAAATATGTATAGTATGTATATGAGCTTCAAGAAACTAATAGAGGTACATATACACAATAGAGTATTACTCAGCCATTAAAAAAGAATACATTTGAATCAGTTCTAATGAAGTCGATGAAACTGGAGCCTATTATACAGAGTGAAGCAAGCTAGAAAGAAAAACACCAATACAGTATACTAACACATATATATGGAATTTAGAAAGATGGTAACAATAACCCTCTATGCGAGACAGCAAAAGAGACACAGATGTATAGAATGGACTTTTGGACTCTGCGGGAGAGGGAGAGGGTGGGATGATTTGGGAGAATGGCATTGAAACATGTATACTATCATGTAAGAAACGAATTGCCAGTCTATGTTCGATACAGGATACAGGATGCTTGGGGCTGGTGCACGGGGAAGATCCAGAGAGATGATATGGTGTGGGAGGTGGGAGGGAGGCTCAGGATTGGGAACTCATGTACACCCGTGTCTGATTCATGTCTATGTATGGCAAAACCAATACAGAATTGTAAAGCAAAATAAAGTAAAAATAAAAATTAAAAAAGAAACTAATAGAGAGGCAAGAAAAGATGAAGCAATACATAAATATAAACATTTTTGAAGTGTTAATGAGGAAAGGAAAACAAAACAACTAATTGAAGGATTGTTTTGGAATCTCAAAGTAAAAGGAAAAATAGAAGAAAGTATGATGACTATAGGAAAATTAACTAATTTTCCTGTTCCTCCTTCAGTGGACTACAGAATAAGTTTGGAAATAAACAAAATAAAAAGTCTGGATAAACAGAAGTGGGACCATAGATGCACAGACAACTGTAATAGCAACCATAATCGAGTGCAACATAATCCTGTAGAGTTCTACTTAGGAATATAATTTGCTATTGGAAAAATATCAATCTTGGAATTAGTAGATTAGCCATGGGAAACTTAGATGACAGAGAGTAGCCTTTGGTGATATAAAACCTGTAATGATCTTCAGCTTCAAACAAGATTACTTGTCTAAACATAAACACTTGAGATAATCTTAAATTACTAATAAAATGAGACACATAATTTCAAATATCCTAGTGTAATAATCCAAAGACCTTATTAGAGTAAAATAAAGAGGGGTGGCATTAGAATATGATGGAACTGAATTTAAAAGGATAGTGCATTCTGTTTTTCTTACTTTGATTATCATATATGTAGCCTCATTAATTCATTTATTTCAGTACAGTTTGGTTGCTCATTCATGTCCAACTCGTTGCAAACCCATGGACTGCAGCACACCAGGCCTCCCTGTACACCACCAACTTCTGGAGCGCACCCAAACTCGTCTCCACTGAGTCAGTGATGCATTCCAACCATCTCATCCTCTGTCAGCCCCTTCTCCTCCTGCCTTCAATCTTTCCCAGAATCAAGGTCTTTTCAAATGAGTCAGCTCTTCGCATCAGGTGGCCAAAGTATTGGAGTTTCAGCTTCAACATCAGTCCTTCCAATGAACACCCAGGACTGATCTCCTTTATGATGGACTGGTTGGATCTCCTTGCAGTCCAAGAGACTCTCAAGAGTCTTCTCCAAAACCACAGTTCAAAAGCATCAATTCTTCAGTGCTTAGCTTTCTTTATAGCCCAACTCTCACATCCATACATGATGACTGGAAAAACCATAGCCTTGACTAGACGGACCTTTGTTGGCAAAAAAAATGTGTCTGCTTTATAATATGCTATCTAGGTTGGTCATAACTTTCCTTCCAAGGAGTAAGCATTTTTTAATTTCATAGCTGCAATCACTATCTGCATTGGTTTTGGAGCCCAATAAAATAAAGTCAGCCACTGTTTCCCCAACTATTTGGCATTAGGAAAAAGTCTATTCAGTGCTTATAATATACTAAGACATATGATAAAAACATAAGAGTCACAGTTTCTGTTCTGAAAGATATTTCTCTATAGAGAGGTGAAAGAAGAGTGAGCAGATGTTTATTCTAGTGTGTTATACATGCTGGGGATGTGCATATGCAGGGCTACGCTGAAGGTATGGGTCTAGGGAATTGATGCTGTGAAGGAGGAAGTGAAATTTTAGCTAGACTAGAAAAGTTGATATAAAGATGAAGCCATTTCATCCAAAAAGTGTACATATATGTATAGAAGATAGCATTTTAAAATTTATAAATAGATCCATGACACCACACTTATGGCAGAAAGGGAAAAAGAGCTAAAGAGCTTCTTGATTAAAATGAAAGAGAGTAAAAATATTGGCTTAAAACTCAACATTCAGAAAACTAAGATCATGGCATCTGGTCCCATCGCTGCATGGCAAATAGATAGTGAAATAGTGGAAACAGTAACAGACTTTATTTCTTGGGGTCCAAAATCACTGCAGATGCTGATTGCAGCCATGAAATTAAAATATGCTTGCTCCTTGGAAGGAAAGTTATGACCAACCTAGATAGCATATTAAAGAGCAGAGATGTAACTTTGCCAAAAAGTGTCCCTCTAGTCAAACCTGTGGTCTTTCCAATAGTCATGTAAAGATGTGTTCAATTCACTTCAGTCGTTCAGTCGTGTCCAACTTTTTGAACCCATGGACTGCAGCCTGCCAGACCTCCTGTCTATCACCAACTCCTGGAGCTTACTGAAACTCATGTCCATTGAGTTGGTGATGCCATGCAACCATCTCATCCTCTGTTGGCCCCTTCTCCTGCTTTCAGTCTTACCAGCATCAGGGTCTTTTCCAATGAGTCAGTTCTTCGTATCAGTTGGCCAAAATACTGGAGCTTCAGCTTTAGCATCAGTCCTTCCTATGAATATTCAGGACTGATTTCCTTTATGATGGACTGGTTGGATCTCCTTGCTGTCCAAGGGACTCTCAAGAGTCTTCTCCAACACCACAGTTCAAAAGCATCACTTTTTCAGTGCTCAGTTTTCTTTATAGTCCACCTCTCATATCCATACATGATTACTGGAAAAACCATAGCTTTGACTAAATGGACCTTAGTCAGCAAAATAATGTCTGCTTTTTAATAAGCTATGTAGGTTGATCATAACTTTTCTTCCAAGGAGCAAGCATCTTTTAATTTCATGGCTGCAGTAACCCTCTGCAGTGATTTTGGAGCCCAAAATAAGTCTGTCACTGTTTCCCCGTCTATTTGCTATGAAGTGATGGGACCAGATGCCATGATCTTAGTTTCCTGGATGTTGAGTTTAAAGCCAACTTTTCACTCTCTTTCACTTTCACCAAGAAGTGCTTTAGTTTGTCTTCACTTTCTGCCACAAGGGTCGTGTCATCTGCATATCTGAGGTTATTGATTTGAACCTCATGAACAGTATGGATGTGAGTGTTGAGCTATAAAGAAAGTTGAGCACTGAAGAACTGATGCTTTTGAACTGTGGTGTTACAGAAGACTCTTGAGAGACCTTGGAGATCCAACCAGTCTGTCCTAAAGGAAGTCACTCCTGAATACTCATTGGAAGGACTGATGCTGAAGCTGTAACTCCAATACTTTAGCCACATGATGCAAAGAACTGACAGATTGGAAAAGATTCTGATGCTGGGAAAAATTGATGGTGGGAGGAGAAGTGGACAACAGAGGATGTGATGGTTGGATGGCATCACCAACTCAATGAACATGAGTTTGGGTAAACTCTGGGTGATTGACAGCGAGTCTGGGTGTGCTTCAGTCCACGGGGTCACAAACAGTCAGACACGACTGAGTGACTGAAATTAACTGAAAGCAATCCATATGGATAGGGCATCAATATGGGTAAATTGAAAGGGAACAGAAAGATGCAGTGTTATGTAATTTTGAGTTAATATAGGATCCTGTAGGAAGCCACTGAAAGATTGTAAACAAGGAAGTGAAATGGATTACAAGTCATTTGGATAGTATAGGGCTTTTCTGATAACTCAGTTTGTAAAGTATCTGCCTGTAATGCTGGAGACACTGGTTGGATTCCTGGGTTGGGAAGAACCCCTGGAGAAGGTATAGGCTACCCACTCCAGTATTCTTCGGCTTCCCTTGTGGCTCAGTTGGCAAAGAATCCACCTTAAATGCAGGAGACCTGTGTTCAGTCCCTGTGGTGGGACGATCTGCTGGAGAAGGGAAAGGCTACCCATTCCAGTGTTCTGACCTGGAGAATTCCATGGAGTGTATAGTCCATTGGGTCACAAAGAGTTGGACACAAATGAGCGACTTTCACTTTCACTTTGGATATTATAATGGATGCAGTTTGTGCTCTGTCTAGATAGCCTTTTCTGCCAAATTGAACCTATTTCTTCCCCAAACCGCTGCTGCTGCTGTGATTTAGAGTAACTCATCTTTAGAGAACTGCCCTTAGTCATGGTGACCTGCCATATGCATTATGCTATGCTCATCCCTTTCTCGAGGGCTCCCTATGTAAATGACTGACTGACATGGAGGTATACAAGCATACCTCATAGATATGGAGGTTAAGTTCCATGTAATCACAATAAAGTGATTATTACAATAAAGTAAGTCACACAAGTTTTTTGGTTTTCCAGTGCATATAAAAATATGTTTACATTATATTGTTGTCTATTAAGTGTGCATAAATGTTATGTCTGAAAATAATGTACCTATCTTAATTTTTAAATACTTTATTGATAAAAGTGTTAGTCATCATCTGAGCCTTCAGCAAGTAGCAATCTGTTTGTAATAGACTGTTTTGACTCAGCATTAATGGCTGCTGACTGATCATGTAGGGATGGTGACAGTAATTTCTTAAAATAAGGCAATGATTAATCTGTTGCTTTGACTGACCCTTTCTTTCATGAACAAATTCTCTGCAGCAGACAATGTTATTTGATGGCATTTATAGTCTAAATTTATCCAAATTGGGGTCAATAGTATCAAACCTTGCCACAAATTGGGTTTATGTGATACTCTAAATACTTTGTTATTGTTTCAACAGTCTTCACTGCATCTTCACCAGGAGTAGTTTCCATCTCAAGAAACCACTTTCTTTGCTTATTCATAAGAACCAATTTCTACTCCATTCAAGTTTTGTCATGTTGATGCTGCTAGGTCACTTCAGTCGTATCCGACTCTTAGTGACCCAGTGGACTGCAGCCTACCAGGCTCCTCCGTCCATAGGATTTTCCAGGCAAGAGTACTGGAGTGGGGTACCATTGTCTTCTCCGAGTTTTCTCATGAGATTGCAGCAATTCAGCCATTTTCAGGCTCTAGTTCTAGTTCTCTTGATATTTCCACATCTACATTTCTTTCCTCCATGAAAGTCTTGTACCCTTGAAGGTCATTTATAAGGGTTGGTATCAGTTTCTTCCTAGCCCTTGTTATTTATTTATTTAGCCTTTTCCCATTAAGAATGTAAATGTTCTTTTTTTAAATTAATGTATTTACTTTAATTGGAGGCTAATTACTTTAAAATATTGTAGTTGTTTTTGCCATGCATTGACATGAATCAGCCATGGGTGAACATGTGTCCCCCTATTTTGAAACCCCCTCACTCCGCCCTCCCCCCCATCCCTCTGGGTTGTCCCATAGCACCAGCTTTGAGTGCCCTGCTCATGCATCAAACTTGCACTAGTCATCTATTTCACATAAAGTAATATACATTTTTCATTGCTATTCTGTCAAATCATCCCACCCTCACATTCTCCCACATAGTAAAAAAGTCTATTTTTTACATATGTGTCTTGCACATAGGGTCATCATTATTGTCTTTCTAAATTGTATATATAGGCATTAATATACTGCATTGGTGTTTCTCTTTCTAACTTACTTCACTCTGTATAATAGGCTCCTGTTTCATACACCTCATTAGAAGGGATTCAAATGCATTCTTTTTTATAGTTGAGCAATATTCCATTGTGTATATGTACCACAACTTCTTTATCCATTCATCTGCTAATGGACATCTAGGTTGCTTCCATGTCCTGGTTATTGTAAACAGTGCTGCAATGAACATTAGGGTACACGTGCCTCTTTCAATTCTGGTTTCCTCAGTGTATATGCCCAACAGTGGGATTGCTGGATCATTAGTTCAGTTCAGTTCAGGTCAGTCGCTCAGTTGTGTGTGACTCTCTGTGACCCCATGAATCACAGCATGTCAGGCCTCCCTGTCCATCACCAATTCCTGGAGTTTACTCAGACTCATGCCCATCGAGTCAGTGATACCATCCAGCCATCTCATTCTCTGTCGTTCCCTTCTCCTCCTGCCCCCAATCCCTCCCAGCATCAGAGTCAGTCTTTTCCAATGAGTCAACTCTTCGCATGAGGTGGCCATAGTACTGGCGTTTCAGCAGCATCATTCCTTCCAAAGAAATCCCAGGGCTGATCTCCTTCAGAATGGATTGGTTGGATCTCTTTGCAGTCCAAGAGACTCTCAGAGTTTTCTCCAACACCACAATTCAAAAGCATCAATTCTTCGGCACTCAGCCTTCTTCACAGTCCAACTCTCACATCCATACATGACCACTGGAAAAACCATAGCCTTGACTAGACAGACCTTTGTTGGCAAAATAATGTCTCTGCTTTTCAATATGCTATCTAGGTTAGTCATAACTTTTCTTCCAAGGAGTAAGCATCTTTTAATTTCTTGGCTGCAGTCACCATCTGCAGTGATTTTGGAGCCCCCAAAAATATGGCACTTCAGTTCAGTTCAGTTCAGTCGCTCAGTCGTGTCCGACTATTTGCGATCCCATGAATCACAGCACGCCAGGCCTCCCTGTCCATCACCAACTCCCAGAGTTCACTCAGACTCACGTCCATTGAGTCAGTGATGCCATCCAGCCATCTCATCCTCTGTCTTCCCCTTCTTCTCCTGCCCCCAATCCTCCCAGCATCAAAGTCTTTTCCAATGAGTCAACTCTTCGCATGAGGTGGCCAAAGTACTGGAGTTTCAGCTTTAGCATCATTCCTTCTAAAGAAATCCCAGGGTTGATCTCCTTCGGTATGTACTAGTGGCACTTCAATTTGCAATTTTTTAAAGAATCTCCACACTGTTCTCCAAAGTGGCTGTACTAGTTTGCATTCTCACCAACAGTTATTTTTTCTCCACACACTCTCCATCATTTATTATATGTAGACTTTTTGATGGCAGCATTTCTGACTGGCGTGAGATGGTACCTCATTGTGATTTTTGATTTGCATTTCTCTGATAATGAGTCATGTTGAGCATCTTTTCATGTGTATATTTTTGAAGATATGTCTTTTTAGTTCTTTGGTCCACTTTTCGATTGGATCATTTATTTTTCTGGTATTGAGCTTCATGAGATGCTTGTATATTTTAGAGATTAATTCTTTATCAGTTGTTTTGTTTGCTATTATTTTCTCCCATTCTAAAGGCTGCCTTTTCACCTTGCTTATAGTTTCCTTCATTGCACAAAAGCTTTTAAGTTTAACTAGGTCCTATTTATTTATTTTTGTTTTTATTTCCATTACTCTGGGGGGTGTGTCACAGAGGATCTTGCTGTGATTTTTTTGTCAGAGAATATTCTGCCTATATTTCCAAGAGTTTTATAGTTTCTGGTCTTATATTTAGATTTTTAATCCATTTTCAGTTTATTTTTGTGTATGGTGTTAGAAAGTGTTCTAGTTTCATCCTTTTACAGGTGGTTGACCAGTTTTCACAGCACCACTTGTTAAAGAGATAGTCTTTTCTCCATTATACATGTTTTGCCTCCTTTGTCAAAGATAAGGTGTCCATAGGTACATGGATTTATCTCTGCGTCTTCTATTTTTTCTATTGATCTGTATTTCTATGTGCTAGTACCATACTGTCTTAATTACTGTAGCTTTGTACTATAGTCTGAAGTCAGGAAAGTTTATTCATCCAGTTCCATATTTCTTTCTCAAGATTGCTTTGGCTATTTGAGGTTTTGTGTGTGTGTGTTTCCATACAAATTGGGAAATTATTTGTTCTATTTCTGTGAAAAATACCATTGGTAGCTTGATAGGGATTGCTTTGGATCTAAAGATTGCTTTGAGTAGTATACTCATTTTCACTATATTGATTATTTGAATCCACAAACATGGTATATTTCTCCATCTATTTGTGTCATCTTTTATTTCTTTCTTTGTGGAATATTTGCCTGGTTTTATATTAGGGTGATGGTGGCCTCATTGAAATGCAAAAGATCATAAGAGATTACCATTCTTGTATATATACAATTGTATGCTAATAACGTGGACAACTTGGAAGAAATGGACAAGTTCTTAGAAAAGTATGACCTTCCAAAACTGAACCAGGAAGAAATAGATAATCTTAACACACCCATCTCAAGCATGGATATCAAAACTGTAATAAAAAATCTTCCAACAAACAGAAGCCAAGGACTAGATGGCTTCACAGGTGAATACTACCAACAAATTTAGAAAAAGGCAATTTTCTGGAAGAGTTTGATTAGGATAGATACTAGCTCTTTTCTAAATTTGTTGGTAGTATTCACCTGTGAAGCCATTTAGTCCTTGGCTTCTGTTTGTTGGAAGATTTTTTATTACAGTTTGGATTTCCATGCTTGAGATGGGTGTGTTAAGATTTTCTATTTCTTCCTGGTTCAGTTTTGGAAGGTCATACTTTTCTAAGAACTTGTCCATTTCTTCCAAGTTGTCCACGTTATTAGCATACAATTGTATATCTACAAGAGTGGTAACTTCTTATGATCTTTTGCATTTCTGTGTTGTCTATTGTGATTTCTCCATTTTTATTTCTAATTTTATTGATTTGATTCTTCTCCCTTTTTTTCTTGATGAGACTGGTTAACGTTTATTCCATTTTATTTATCTCCTCAAAGACCAGCTATTAGTTTCCTTCATTTTCGCTATTGTCTGCTTCGTTTCTTTTCCAATTATTTCTGTTCTGACTTTTATGATTTCTTACCTTCTACTAACTTTAATGTTCTTCTTTTATTCTTTTTCTAGTTGTTTTAGGTGTAAAGTAGGGTTGTTTATGTGATGTTTCTCAAGGTAGGCTTGCATTGCTCTGAACATCTCTTCTAACACTGCTTTTATTGAATTCCATAGGTTTGGGCTTGTCATGTTTTCATTTTCATTTGTTCCTATACATATTTTGATTTCTTTTCTGATTTTGATTTCTTCTGTGGTCTGTCAGTTATTTAGAAGCATATTGTTTGATCTTCATGTTTTTATTTTAAATAGTTTCTTTTTTTTTTTCTCCTGTAATTGACATCTAATCTTATATTGTGATCAGAAAAGATGCTTGAAATGATTTCAATTTTTAAAAATTTACCAAGGCTAGATTCACAGCCCAGGATGTGGTCTATCCTAGAGAATGTTCTGTGTGCACTTGAGAAAAGGTGAAATCCATTGTCTTGGGGTGAAATGTCATATAGATATCAATTAGCCTAACTGATCCATTGTATCATTTAAAGCTTGTGTTTCCTTGATAATTTTCTGCTTCATTGATCTATCCATAGGTGTGAGTGAGGTATTAAAGTCTCCCACTATTATTGTGTTACTGTTAATTTTCCCTTTCATACTTGTTAGAATTTGCCTTAAGTATTGAGGTGCTCCTATATAGGATGCATAATTGTTATATCTTCTTCTTGGGTTGATCCTTTGATCATTATGTAATGTCCTTCTTTGTCTCTTATCATGGTGTTTATTTCAACGTCTATTTTATCTGACATGAGTATGGCCACTCCTGCTTTCTTTTGGTTTCCATTTGCATGAAATATCTTTCTCCAGCCCCTCACTTTCAGTCTGTATGTGTCCTAGATTTGAAGTGGATCTTTTCTAGACATCATATATAGGAGTCTTATTTTTTATATCCATTCAGCCAATCTTTGTCTTTTGTTTGGAGCACTTAACCCACTTGCATTTAAGTCAATTATGGATAAGTATGATTCTGTTACCATTTACTTTGTTATGTTGGTTTTGTCTTTATAAACCTTTTCTCTTTCCTGCCTAGAGGAACGCATTAGCATTTGTTGACGAGTTGGTTTGGTGGTGCTGAATTTTCTCCAACTTTTGTTTGTCTGTAAAGATTGATTTCTTCTCCATATCTGAATGAGATTCTTGCTGAGTAGAGTAATCTTGGTTGTAGGTTTTTCTCTTTCATCACTTTAAGTATGTCCTGCCATTTCCTTCAGACCTGAAGAGTTTCTATTGAAAGATCAACTTTTACCCTTATGGAGATCCCCTTGTGTCTTATTTGCTACTTTCCCCTTGCTGCTTTTAATATTTGCTCTTTGTGTTTGATCTTTATTTACTTTGATTTATGTGTGTCTTGGGGTGTTTTATTTTGGATTTATCCTATTTGGGACTCTCTGTGTTTCTTGGACTTGGGTGGCTATTTCCTTCCCATTTTAGGGAAGTTTTCAACTCTTGTCTCCTCAAATAGTTTCTCAAGCCTTTTCTTTTTGTCTTCTTCTTTTAGGACACCTATGATTCGAATTTTGGGGCTTTAACAATGTCCCAGATGTCTTTGAGGTTGTCCTAATTTCTTTTAATTTTCTTTTTTCTTCTCTGCTCCATTGATAAGAATGTGAATGTTCTTAATGACATCTAGAATAGTTAATGCTTTCTAGAAGATTTTCAATTTACTTTTCCCAGATCCATCAGAGGAATTAATATCTATGGTAGCTATGACCTTAATAAATTTATTTCTTAAACAGTTATTTGTAAATCAAAGTTACTCCTTGATCCATGAGCTTAAAAAAATGAATATTGTGTTGTTGTTTAGTTGTTAAATCATGTCCAACATTTTTGTGACCCAGTGGAATTTAGACCACTAGGCTCCTCTATCCATTGGATTTCCCAGACAAGAACACTAGTGTCCATTGTCATTTCCTTCTACAGGAGATGTTACTGACCCATGGATTGAACCTGTATCTCCCACATTTTCAGGCAAGTTGTTTACTCATGAGCCAACTGGAAAGCTGGATATTGTGTTAGCAGGCATGGGGGGTGGTGGAAAGAACCTCATTGTACATCTTGATCAGAGCTCTTGGAGCTTTGTTGGTGAACAGTAATATTTTGAAAGGATTTTTTTTTTTCCTGAGCAGTAGGTCTTAACAGTGAGTTTAAAGTATTCAGTGAATGATCTGTGCTTTGTTGTTCCATGTGGAGAGACTACGATGAGTTGAATTAGCAAAACTCTTAAGGACCTTAGGAGTTTAGAATGATAAAAGAGCATTGGCTTCAACTTAAGTTTACCATGGATGCATTAGCCACTGACAAGAAAGTCAGTCTATTGTTTGAATCTTTGAAGCCAGGCATTGACTTCTCTCCAACTATGAACACCTTTGGTGGCATCTTATTTCAATATAAGGCTGTTTCATCGAAAAAAAAAAATCTGTTGCTTTGTGTGGCCACATTTATTAGTTCTCTTAGCTTGATTTTCTGGATAACATGCTACAAGTTCTACATCAGCACATGCTGCTTCACCCTACAGGTTTACATTAAGAAGACAATTTCTGTCCTTAAACTTCATGAATCTATCTCTGCTGACTCAAGCTTTTCTTCTGCAGCTTTCTCAATTCTCCCAGACTTCACAGAATGGAAGGAAATTTAGGCTTTTCTCTGGATTGGACTTTGGCTTAAGGGAATGTTGTGACTGGCTTGATCTTCTATCCAGACCAATAAAAATTTCTATATGTTGGCAATAAACCTATTTCACTGTGTACACTAGAGTAGCACTTTTAACTTCCTAGTACCCCAAAACAATTATAATACTAACAATAAGGATCACTGATACATATAACAAATATAATAATAATGAAAATGTTTGAAATATTGCAATAAAGAAAATATGACATCAAAACACAAAGTGAGCAAAAGCTGTTGAAAACATTGTGCTAATAGACAGGCTTGAGCAGTGCTGGTACAAATCTATTTGCTGAAAAAAAAGTGCGTGAAACACAATAATGGAAAGGGCAATAAAATGAGGTATGCCCCCATACAAAGCTGACCCAAGCAAGCACTAACCCTATAGAGTAGTTCCTGTTCCAGCACACCCTAAGAGATCAAGTTGCATGCAGATATGCACAGAAAGCATCATATCTTGGCCAAACTTTCGTCTTCTTTTCTAGCCTGTATCCATTATTTCCTTTCTCTAGAGAGCATACTCTCAGCAAATTATTGTGCAACAGTTTTAAGTATCATTTTACATTGAGAGACTTCAAATGAGTCACATATGTAGACAATAGGCCTGAATGGGATACAGAAGTTTGGAAAAAATTATTAATAATTCAAAAATTAGAACAATTATAAATTCTTACTGAAATTTGGGTTTAAAAGATAAATGAGGACTAAAACTATAGCATAGCATACCACTTAGATGAGAGAAAATGGAAAATTAACCAGGAAGGAATTGACAGGGAAGAGAAATATGGAACAAGAAGAAGGCAATGTCCATCTTTGACATCAGGCTTTAGTTATTGGTATTGGTATTTACTGAAAAAAATAATGCAGTTAAGCACTTTATATAAACATTCAAATACACAGAAAACAACTGAACTTTTTTTTTTTTAGTAAACTGTAACTTTATTGTTTTTACTCAATATCCATCTTGTAAACATTTTTTATGTGAGTACAAATAAATCTACCCCATCTTTTTTAAAGGGTCCATAAAATTGAATTGTATTGATTTTGATAAAGTTGAATATCTTTTTTTTTCTTTTTTTTTTCCCCACTAGCTATCTGTGGTTTTTTTGTTTTTTTTTTTTGTTTTTTTTTTTTTTTTACTTTACAATTCTGTATTGGTTTTGCCATACATTGACATGAATCCACCACGGGTGTACATGCGTTCCCAAACATGAACTCCCTTCCCACCACCCTCCCCACAACATCTCTCTGGGTCATCCCTGCGTACCAGCCCCAAGCGTGCCATATCCTGCATCGGACATAGACTGGCAATTCGATTCTTACATGATATTATACATGTTTCAATGCCATTCTCCCAAATCATCTCACCCTCTCCCTCTCCCTCTGAGTCCAAAAGTCTGCTATGCACATCTGTGTCTTTTTTGCTGTCCTGCATACAGGGTCATCATTGTCATCTTTCTAAATTCCATATATATGTTTTAGTATACTGTATTGGTGTTTTTCTTTCTGGCTTACTTCACTCTGTATAATCGGCTCCAGTTTCATCCATCTCATCAGAACTGATTCAAATGTATTCTTTTTAACGGCTGAGTAATACTCCATTGTGTATATGTACCACTGCTTTCTTATCCATTCATCTGCTGATGGACATCTAGGTTGTTTCCATGTCCTGGCTATTATAAACAGTGCTGCGATGAACATTGGGGTACATGTGTCTCTTTCAATTCTGGTTTCCTCAGTGTGTATGCCCAGCAGTGGGATTGGTGGGTCATAAGGCAGTTCTATTTGCAATTTTTTTAAGGAATCTCCACACTGTTCTCCATAGTGGCTGTACTAGTTTGCATTCCCACCAACAGTGTAGGAGTGTTCCCTTCTCTCCACACCCTCTCCAGCATTTATTGCTTGCAGATTTTTGGATCGCAGACATTCTGTCTGGTGTGAAGAAGCACTTTATATAAACATTCAAATACACAGAAAACAACTGAAATTTTAATATACATTTACTTTCACTTCAGTTCAGTTCAGTTCAGTCGTGCAGTCGTGTCTGATTCATTGCGACTCCAAGAATTGCAGCATGCCAGGCCTCCCTGTCCATCACCAACTCCCGAAGTTTACTCAGACTCATGTCCATCGAGTTGGTGATGCCATCCAGCCATCTCATCCTCTGTTGTCCCTTCTCCTCCTGTCCCCAATCCCTCCCAGCATCAGGGTCTTTTCCAATGAGTCAACTCTTTGCATGAGGTGGCTGAAGTATTGGAGTTTCAGCTTTAGCATCATTCCTTCCAAACAAATCCCAGGGCTGATCTCCTTCAGAATGGACTGGTTGGATCTCCTTGCAGTCCAAGGGACTCTCAAGAGTCTTCTCCAACACCACAGTTGAAAAGCATCAATTCTTTGGCGCTCAGCCTTCTTCACAGTCCAACTCTCACATTAAGACATGAACATTGGAAAACCATAATCTTGACTAGATGGACCTTTGACAAAGTAATGTCTCTGCTTTTTAATATGCTATCTTTGTTTGTCAAAATTTGAAAGATATAAAAAAACATTAGAATGTCTATATTGGGGAGAAAGATTGAGGTTGAGCATAAAGGAGAAAAAATACAAAATCAAATGAGATGTTATATTAATAATAATAAAAGGTTAAAACTTGAAATAAGTAGTTGATTCAGCTTTTCAGTTTTATATAATTGAGGTAGGAAAAACAGTATAAGAGAAAATGGAGTGAGTGAAGAAATCTGATTAAAACACTTATTCATTAAGCTTTGAACTGTGGTGTTGGAGAAGGCTCTTGAGAGTCGTTTGGACTGCAAGGAGATCCAACCAGTCTGCCCTAAAGGAGATCAGTCCTGAGTGTTCATTGGAAGGACTGATATTAAAGCTGAAACTCCAATACTTTGGCCACCTGATGCTAAGAGTTGACTCATTAGAAAAGACCTTGTTACTGGGAAAGACTGAAGGCTGAAAGAGAAGGGGAAGACAGAGGATGAGATGGTTGGATGGGATCACTGACTCAATTGACATGAGTTTGGGTAAACTCTGGGTGTTGGTGATGGACAGGGAGGCCTGGCGTGATGTGGTCCATGGGGTCACAAAGAGTTGGACAAAACTGAGCTACTGAACTGAAGTGAATCAGAACGTTCAAAATTCTAGACTAAGCTTGAGAAAAATTTGATTCTGATATATTAATCTACAATGGGAAAACACATCACACATGATGAAAAATTACTCTACATTATATGCAAAATGTACTTAGATGTAATCTCAAAAATGACAGAATGACCTCTGTTCGTTTCCAAGGCAAACCATTTAATATCACGGTGATCAAAACTTATGCCCCCACCAGTGACACTAAAGAAGCTGAAGCTGAATGGTTCTATGAAGACCTACAAGGCCTTTTAGAACTAACACCCCAAAAAAGATGTCTTTTTCATTATAAGGGACTGGGATGCAAAAGTAGGAAGTCAAGAAACACCTGGAGTAACAGCCAAATTTGGCCTTGGAATACGGAATGAAGGAGGTCAAAGGCTGATAGAGTTTTGCAAAGAGAACGCACTGGTCATAGCAAACACTCTCTTCCAACAAAACAAGAGAAGACTCCACACATGGACATCACCAGATGATAAACACCAAAATCAGATTGATTATATTCTTTGCAGCCAAAGACGGACCAGCTCTATAAAGTTAGCAAAAACAATACCGGGAGCTGACTGTGGCTCAGATCATTAACTCCTTAATGCCAAATTCAGACTTAAATTGAAGAAAGTAGGGAAAACCACTAGACCATTAAGGTACGGCCTATGATTATACATAGGTCATATATATATGACCCTTATGACTATACAGTGGAAGTGATAAATTAATTTAAGGGACTAGATCTGATAGACAGAGTACCTGATGAACTATGGAAAGAGGTTCATGCCCTTGTACAGGAGACAGGGATCAAGACCATCCCCGTGTAAAAGAAATGCACAAAAGCAAAATGGCTGTCTGGGGAGGCCTTACAAATAGCTGTGAAAAGAAGAAAAGCAAAAAGCAAAGGAGAAAAGGAAAGATATAAGCATCGGTATGTAGAGTTCCAAAGAATAGCAAGGAGAGATAAGAAAGCCTTCCTCAGCAACCAATGCAAAGAAATAGAGGAAGATAACAGAATGGGAAAGACTAGAGTTCTCTTCAAGAAAATTAGAGACACCAAGAGAAAATTTCATACAAAGAAGGGCTCAATAAAGGACATAAATGGTATGAACCTAACAGAAGCAAAAGCTAGTAAGAAGAGGTGGCAAGAATACACAGAAGAACTGTACAAAAAAAGATCTTCACAATCCAGATAATCACGATGGTGTGATCACTCACCTAGAGCCAGACATCCTGGAATGTGAAGTCAAGTGGGCCTTAGGAAGCATCACTATGAACAAAGCTAGTGGAGGTGATGGAATTTCAGTTGAGCTATTTCAAATCCTGAAAGATGATGTGGTGAAAGTGCTGCACTCAATATGCCAGCAAATTTGGAAAACTCAGCAGTGGTCACAGGACTAGAAAAGGTCAGTTTTCTTTCCAATCCCAAAGAAAGGCAATGCTGAAGAATGCTCAAACTACTGCACAATTGTACTCATCTCACACGCTAGTAAAGTAATGCTCAGAATTCTCCAAGCGAAGCTTCAGCAATACATGAACCATAAAGTTCCAGATGTTCAAGCTGGTTTTAGAAAAGGCAGAGGAACCAGAGATCAAATTGCTAACATCCTCTGGATCATCTAAAAAGCAAGAGAGTTCCAGAAAAACATCTATTTCTGCTTTATTGACTATGCCAAGCCTTTGACTGTGTGGATCACAATAAACTGTGGAAAATTCTGAGAGAGATGGGAAAACCAGACCACCCAACCTGCCTCTTGAGAAACTGAGGATAAATAATTAATACATTTTAATGTCAAATTTAATTAATGCTTTGTTACACTCTTCAACTACTAAGGTTAAATGATATATTTTATCACTTCAGGCTGAAGAACATGGAATTTTATTGTCTTTAAAAAGGTAACTGACTTGAAAACTTATCTTTAAACAGAAATCATGTCTTTTAATTTGCTTACATGCTTCTTTGGCAAATCTAGAAACTTATTGAGGAAATAAGTTCTTCATTCCTCAGTACAAAGATCATGTGTCTGAGAGTCAAGATTAGCAATGGACCCTGAATGGTAAGGAAGGAAGATAATAGACAATGCCTTAGCCTGCTATACATACAGGTTTAGGGTAGGAGAAAAATATCCAGATAGCTCCTCTATGCATCTGGGTTCTCAGAGAAGAGAACACAGTTTTTAGTGGTTCTATACAACTTGTAGTGAATTCAAGAGAATGTAGATCACACACCAGAGATAAGAAGTAATGAAGTTTGTATAAGAAGCATTAAGGATGGAGTTTCAGAATCTTTAAATTGTATATAACCTAGATAACTAAGGAGCTGAACTAGGTCCAAATTGGGTCTTCCCTGGTGACTCAGATGGTAAAGAATCTGCCTGCAATGAGGGAAATCCAGGTTCAATCTCTGGGTCAGGACATTCCCCTGAAGAAGGGAATGACTACCACTCCAGTATTCTCACCTGGAGAATTCTACAGACAAAGAAGCCTCACAGGCTACAGTCCATGGGATCACAAAGAGTTGGGCATGACTGAGTGACTTTCACTAGGTAACTCAAGATCTGAATTTAGGTCTATATAAATTTTGCAAGAATAGATGTTCTGAACCAAGAGGATGAGTAAAGAAAATTATAATGTTCCAATTGGACTGAAGAAAGGACATGCCTTCCAAAGAGCAGTGAACAAACTCTATCAAGCCCAGGGAGATCAGTTAACAACAGCCCTAGAAACCAACCAAGAATGCCAGAAGGAAATCCTGAGAAGACCACCCACCTTTTAAAGACAATCAAACCATCCACAACCAAGGACCAGAATGAGGACATTGGTTCCAAATCTCCAATATCAAATTATAAAAGACCTTTTTTACATTTTCTCAGATGCCAGTTTGAAGAAGAGCAGGAACAAATATTCTCCAAAGTCTAAAATTAAAATAGCAACAGTTTAAATTGTTAGAGTTGACAAAATTGTATATTTGTAAGGACTAAAATTTATTCAAACAGGAGACTCATGAACCTTGAGTCAATAATAGTCAAGATAAAGGACCAGTAATTTATCTATACAAGTTGTGATATGATTAATTCTGATATATCATTCATAGTTGCAGGGTTAACTTTTCTATCAGATAAGATACTCAAGGCCATATAGTAAAATGAAGTTAATATTCCAAAAAGAGCATTGAGAACTGTTGTCATTGTCAATTTCCTTTTGTTAATAAACCTTAATAACAAAGATGTGTGAATTCTCCATTTGGCATGTTTTTTCTCCCAAATAAAAAGGATTAACTTCAAGGCTGCTCAGATGGCTAACCCACTTATGCTGGGGTTTGCTGCTAATTGATTGCTTATTTTCTTGTATATTCTAAAAAGAATGCTACTTTACAGAATTAAACTGATGGAAAATACTCTAATAAATCATAGATTGATTTTATTTGCCTTCAGTCAACACGAAAACATATTCCAATGCCTGGTTATTTGTCAAAATTAAACATATACAGATTATATGTATGATAATTTGTCATACATTATGCTAGTAACTATACTTATAATCTGAACATAAGAATATTTGAGAGATGAGTATCACCTCAACAGCACCTTTATATCTTTCACTATTTTACCAGTTTATTAAAATAATAAAATTCTAAGTAAATTTGTTGCTAAGCTTGTAATTTCTTTTTTAACATAACTTTTTACCTGAAACTATGACATGGAAATGCATGTTTTATTTTTTTACAGTGTATCACATAGGACAAATTCATGGTTTGTAACATCCTTCTAAAAATAGAAAGATTTCAAGTTTACATATCCAGACACATCCTTGAGAATGCATACACAGATTTCCAAAAGTTCACATCTAGATGAGTTGTGAGATCAAGATTACATTATTAGATTGTGTGGCAAGCAAAGGCAATACTGAGAAGGTCACAATTTGAATAATGAATTGATGTTAATGAAGACACAAATCAGCAGACATTTGGAGCATTCAAGGCAAGAGAAAAAGAAACTACCAATGGTCTGAGATGGGAGTGTGACTGGAAAGGAGGCCAAGGCTGCTGGGGTAGAATGAGAGAGAAAGAAGTGAGAACAGAGAGGTAACTAAAGGTAAAGTGTGTGATCTCTGGCTTTTACTTTAAGTGAGATGGGAAATCATTGGAGGATTTTGAACAAAGTAACATGGATTGGTTTATGTTTTATTATGATCAGTGTGACTATTTTATTAAGAAGAGATTGAAATTCAGAAGACAGGGTACTAGTGAGATCCTGTTGAGACACTTAAATCATTAAAAAGACTCTATTGGAAAATTAGGGTCTTAGTTCAGGTTTGCTGTTCCTCTTTTTTTTTTTAATTTATTCATTCATTAATTTAGATTGTTTTAAAAATAATCATATTTTGCTTTGCATCTACTTCTAAGCAGAATGAATAGAGTCAGTGGCCTCAGTTACTTTGGATATTAGAAAGAAGAATGATTTGAACAAATATATTCATATTATGTAACAGGCAGGGAAGAAATTATATGTACAGGAGATTCTCTCTGTGCAATTGACTTGAATTAATGATGACAAAGAGATGTCAGACTAACAGTGGAAGCAAAATAACAATAATACCAACAACAGAAAGTCAAAAGAGTAACTGTAAGGATTCAGAGAGTAGAAATATATTAGTATACTACAGAAATTTTAAAAAGTCAAAGTGACTGTGAGCAAAAGTAGAATTACTAAATGGCTGAAGTTGAAGGCAGGTGTCATAAACTGAAAGACCCTTTTGATACTCAGTTATTTTAGTATTTTATCCTCAAAGAAAGGGGGCATAAGGAAAGCTTTTAGTAAGGAAGTTGTATGATTTAATTCCTTTTTACAAAGACTACTCTTAGAGAGGAACTGAGCTGGAAAGACAAGAGTAGAAAAGAGAAGATAAATAAAAAGATCATTACAGAGGACTGATGCTACCTGATTTCAAGACTTACTATAAAAGCTAACCATAATCAAGACAGCATGGTATTGATGAAGAGACAAATAGAACAATGGAGAAAAGTAGAGTCCAGACATAGATATATATAAATAGGGTCAGGTGATCTTGACAAAGTTGCTGAGGCAATGCAATGGAGAAAAAAAATAGTCTTTTGAACAAGTGATGCTGGAAAATAGGACATCTACATGCAATAACAATAATATAGATATAGATCTTACCCCTTTCACAAAAATTAATTTAAAATAGATTATGGAATCAGTGTAAAATGCAAAGCATTAAAACTCCTAGAAAATAACATAGGAGAAAATCTAGATGTCCTTGGGTATGGCAGTGACCTTTTGATACAAAACAAGAGTGATATAATGCATGAGATAAATAACTCATAAACTAGATTTCATTAAAATTTAAAAAAGAAAGACTTACTAAACACACACACACACACACACACACACACCACTCTCAAGAAAATTAGAAGATAAGCCAGAAACTCGAGAAAATATTTGCAAAGTATGCATCTGATACAGGATACTGCAGCTCTAGGAAGCTAGTATACTTAGTATTAAAATCTAAGTTATTCCTAAAGTAAAAACTTCTGTGATAGATTGATAAATTGGCTATTATAGTGAGTGATACTTTAATATAGGGATATTTAAACATTTAAATATTAAAACATCATAAATGTAATTTTAATAATTTTGGTAAGTTCTATATGCTTAAACTTACAGAATATGAAAGAAAAAATCATAAGGATTACATGTTTAAGACTGTTTTTATTATCTAGGTAATAAAAGAATTTGTAAGTGACAGAATTAACATGAAAATGTTTTTATGTGAAACATAAATCAAGTTCAAAATAGTGTCAAAGAAGAGAAGTTTCACAATTTTGAGTTTAATAATGCTCACAGGGAAAACAAGATAGGTTAAAAAGAATAATAATTAACATAAAACAGAAAAAGTTCAGAATAAGAAATTATCTTTTTAAATTACTTAACATGAAGGACACAAAATACATTAAAGAAGAAAATTAGCTCCCCAAGAAGTGAGATTCTATTAAATTCTGAGACGTTTTTAAAATATTTGTTGACTTTGTAGTGATTAAAATGACAATGGAAGTTGGGAAGGTTAAGAAAATAAATATACAAAAATTGAATTGATTTAATTTAAATAAAATACAATACATTGAAAAACAATTTTAGAAGATTACACTTATCATATTAATGAAACTATTTTATATCTTAATAAATCTAGAAAATGGTTGTAGAAGACATGCAAGCAAGAGATTATAAAATATTAAAGGATACTAAAATATACAAAAAAAGAATATTTTTTCATGGTTTGGGAGGCTCTTCATTTGATCTATAGATTTAATCAATATCTGATCAAAATCCCATATGCTTTTTTTTTTAATGAAAACTTGACATATTGTATTTAAAAGAGACAAAAAAAAAAACAAAGCCAGGAATAGTTAAGAGTTCCTAAAGAAGATGTCAAGAGAATGTACCTAGCCAAATACAAACAATAATTGTAAAGCTATAGTTGCTAAGATAATTTGTTATTTGCTAATTATAGGAGAACAGAGCACAGTAAAATAGAACAACTTGATCTCTGGTCACTTGTTTGGTGAAAAAGACAGCATTAGAAACTAATGGGATATCTTCTTACAAAAAGCAAATGATTTGAAGAAGCATTTTATAGACAAGAAAATTCATGAAAGTAAATATTTAAAATATGTTTAATTTTATTAGCTATAAAGCATGAGTTAAAACTGTAATTTTATGTCCCTTCATGAAAACACACACTTGTTCACAGATTCTCAAAGTAAGGGTTTCCCTCAGCTCAGTTGGTAAAGAATCCGCCTGCAGTGCAGGAGACCTTGGTTGGATCCCTGGGTCAGGAAGATCCCTTGGAGAAGGGATAAGCTGCCCACTCCAGTATTCTTGGACTTCCCTTGTGGCTCAGCTGGTAAAGAATCCACCTGCAATGTGGGAGACCTGGGTTTGATCCCTGTATTGGGAAGATCCCCTGGAGAAGGAAAAGGCTACCCTCTCCAGTATTCTGGCCTGGAGAATTCCATGGACTACACAGTCCATGGGGTCGCAGAGTTGGACACGACTGAGTGACTTTCACTTTCAACAGAAATCTTTAAGGAGGTGGAAGAGCAATGCATCTCTACCTTTTGATGATGTGGTGAATTTTTCAAACTACTCTCACGCTTTCTAGTAACAATCACAACAAACATATCCTCAGGCCCAGAAATTCCACTACTCCTTATATACCCTAATAAGCTTTTTGCAGATATGCACCTGATGACCATAAATATTGTTCTTAGTAGCATTATTTGTGATAGTAAAAAATTCTAAACAGCTCAACTATCCATGAGTACTTGAATGCATGAATTTTTTGGTGAATTTTTGCAACATAATATTATAAAACAATAAAAATGGATTAATTGTAAATATATTTTTAAAATATATATTTCAGTGGAAAATATGATTTTTAGACAAATATATTTATTCTGAATCTATCGGTATATAGTTTTTCCTGTTTTTATTGAAGTGTATTTCCTATACAATATTATGTTACAAATGTATTATACAGTGACTCACAAATTTTAAAGATTATATTGCATTTACAGTTATTATAAAAATTTGGCTGTATTCTCCTGTGTTGTACAACATACCCTTATAACTTATTTTATACCTAATAGTTTGTTATTTCTACTCACTCAATCTTATGTTGCCCCACCTCCTTTCCTCTCCCCCTGGTAGCCACTGGTTTGTTCTCTACACCTGTGAATCTGCTTCCTTTTTGTTATATTTCTTTGCTGTATTTTTTAGATTCCACATATACATGATACCATATAGTATCTGTCTTTGTCTATCTGATTTGTTTCACTAAGCATAATGTCCTTCAAGTTTATCCATGTTAATGCAAATGGAAAAAAAAATTATAGCTGCCTGGTATTCCATTGTATGTATTAGCATGTGTGTGTGTGTTAGTTGCACGGTCATATTCAACTCTTTGAGACCCCATAGTTGATGTGTAATTTATTTTTTGTTGTTGTGAAGTAGCAGTAAATATATGTGTATGTATAAATATATCCATATTACTATCCAGTTTGAAGTTTCATTTATTGAAAATATCCACAGTTCCTCTTAATAATAGTGTTATCATTTTCAGAATTCAAACTTCCTTGGGTTAATTTCTGTGGTCTCTTTAGTTCCACTGGTCAGATTTTATACATTTGTATCAATGTCACCCTACCCTGTCTTCATTCCTATAGCTTTACAACTCAGTCTTAATGCATGGTACAGTTGGACATAAAAGGTTCTTCAACAAAGTCAATTGTTGTTGTTGTTTAGTCACTAAGTTGTGTGTGACTCTTTGTGACCCCATAAACTGCAGCATGCCAGGCTTCCCTGTCCTTCATTATCTCCCGGAGTTTGCTCAAACTCATGCCCACTGGTCAATAATACCATCCAACCATCTCATCCTCTGTCACTTCCTTTTCCTCTTGTCCTCAGTCTTTCCCAGCCTCAGGTTTTTTCCCATGGAATCAGTTCTTCACATCAGGTGGCCAAACATTGGAGCTTCAGTACCAGTCCTTCCAATGAATATTCTGGACTGATTTCCTTTAGGACTGAATGGTTGGATCTCCTTGCAGTTGAAGGGACTCTCATGAGTCTTCTCCAACATCACAGTTTGAAAGCACTAATTCTTTAGTGCTCAGCCTTCTTTATGATCCAACTCTCACATCCATATATGACTATTGGAAAATCCATAGCTTTCACTATATAGACCTTTGTTGGCAAAGTGATGTCTCTGCTTTTTAATACACTGTCTAGGTTTGTCATAGCTATTCTTCCAAGGAGCAAGAGTCTTTTAATTTTGTGACTGCACTCACTGTCCACTTTTATTTTGGAGCCAATAAGCTCTACTCAATAAGCTTGATCAAATGCACATATACTCAATCTTATTTATGAAAATTAACAAAAGTTTTTATTATATTTAAGTTCACATGGAAAACTTTTTTAAATCATCAAATAATGGACTAAAGATAAATTGTCAGTAACTCCAACCAATTGTATTATATATAACATTAGTGTGAACGTAGTTCATAAATTTTAAACTAGTAACAAAAAGAAAACTAGATTGTATTTTGGAAACTTCCAATAAAAAAGTTAAATAATTTATGATGTAAAATATATATTAAGGAGATTAGCAAAATGTGTGGAGTTGAAAAACAAAAGAATAAATGCACCTTGTGCAGCATAAAACAAAAGTAGTAGTGGTACTGAGAGATAAATATAATTATTACATAAATAAAATTTAAAAGAAGAGATTAATTTAATTTAAATGAGCTAAGAATTGAAGTTAGTGAGTTAGAGAACCAAAATAAATAAATAAAAGCAAACCCTAAAATAGTAAAAGAAACAACAAAGTAAAGCCAAAAGCAGCTGTAACACTGTAGAAAATCTAGAATTGTTAGGGAAGAAAAAAGTAATCAAAAGAAGATTTGTTAATTTGTAGATTCTTCACAAATCCCTGGCCAGTGTGTGCTACTAGCTCCACCTTATAGAATAAAAATCTGACCCTCAGAACGCCTAGATGTCCATCAGCAGATGAATGGATAAGAAAGCTGTGATACATATACACAATGGAGTATTACTCAGCCATTAAAAAGAATACATTTGAATCAGTTCTGATGAGATGGATGAAACTGGAGCCGATTATACAGAGTGAAGTAAGCCAGAAAGAAAAACACTAATTCAGTATACTAACACATATATATGGAATTTAGAAAGATGACAATGATGACCCTGTATGCAAGACAGCAAAAGAGACACAGATGTGTATAGTGGACTTTTGGACTCAGAGGGAGAGGGAGAGGGTGGGATGATTTGGGAGAATGGCATTGAAACACGTATACTATCATGTAAGAAACAAATCACCAATCTATGTCCAATGCAGGATACAGGATGCTTGGGGCTGGTGCATGGGGATGACCCAGAGAGATGTTATGGGGAGGGACGTGGGAGGGGGTTCATGTTTGGGAATGCATGTACGCCCATGGTGGATTCATATCAATGTATGGCAAAACCAATACAGTATTGTAAAGAAAAATAAAGTAAAAATAAAAATTAAAAAAAAAAAGAGAGAAATGTCTATTTAGTACTTTGGCCCATTTTTTTGATTGGGTCATTTATTTTTCTGGAATTGAGCTGCAGGAGTTGCTTGTATGTTTTTGAGATTAGTTGTTTGTCAGTTGCTTCATTTGCTATTATTTTCTCCCATTCGGAAGGCTGTCTTTTCACTTTGCTTATATTTTCCTTTGTTGTGCAGAAGCTTTTAATTTTAATTAGGTCCCATTTGTTTCTTTTTGCTTTTATTTCCAGAATTCTGGGAGGTGGATCATAGAAGATCCTGCTGTGGTTTATGTCGGAGAGTGTTTTGCCTATGTTCTCTAGGAGTTTTATAGTTTCTGGTCTTACATTTAGATCTTTAATCCGTTTTGAGTTTATCTTTGTGTGCAGTGTTAGAAAGTGATCTAGTTTCATTCTTTTACAAGTGGTTGACCAGTTTTCCCAGCACCACTTGTTAAAGAGATTGTCTTTACTCCATTGTATATTCTTGCCTCCTTTGTCAAAGATAAGGTGTCCATATGTATGTGGATTTATCTCTGGGCTTTCTATTTTGTTCCATTGATCTATATGTCTGTCTTTGTGCCAATACCATACTGTCTTGATGACTGTGGCTTTGTAGTAGAGCCTGAAGTCAGGCAAATTGATTCCTCCAGTTCCATTCTTCTTTCTCAAGATTGCTTTGGCTATTCGTGGTTTTTTGTATTTCCATACAAATCTTGAAATTATTTGTTCTAGTTCTGTGAAAAATATCGCCGGTATCTTGATAGGGATTGCATTGAATTTGTAGATTGCTTTGGGTAATATACTCATTTTCACTATATTGGTTCTTCCGATCCATGAGCATGGTATATTTCTCCATCTATTAGTGTCCTCTTTGATTTCTTTCATCAGTGTTTTAAAGTTTTCTGTATATAGGTCTTTAGTTTCTTTAGGTAGATATATTCCTAAGTATTTTATTCTTTTTGTTGCAATGGTGAATGGAATTGTTTTCTTAATTTCTTCTTCTACTTTCTCATTATTAGTGTATACGAATGCAAGGGATTTCTGTGTGTTGATTTTATATCCTGCAACTTTACTATATTCATTAATTAGCTCTAGTAATTTTCTGGTAGAGTCTTTAGTGTTTTCTATGTAGAGGATCATGTCATCTGCAAACAGTGAGAGTTTTACTTCTTCTTTTCCAATTTGGATTCCTTTTATTTCTTTTTCTGCTCTGATTGCTGTGGCTAAAACTTCCAGAACTATGTTGAATAGTAGTGGTGAAAGTGGGCACCCTTGTCTTGTTCCTGACTTTAGGGGAAATGCTTTCAATTTTTCACCATTGAGGATAATGTTTGCTGTGGGTTTGTCATATATAGCTTTTATTATGTTGAGGTATGTTCCTTCTATTCCTGCTTTCTGGAGAGTTTTTATCATAAATGGATGTTGAATTTTGTCAAAGGCCTTCTCTGCATCTATTGAGATAATCATATGGTTTTTATTTTTCAATTTGTTAATGTGGTGAATTACATTGATTGATTTGCGGATGTTGAAGAATCCTTGCATCCCTGGGATAAAGCCCACTTGGTCATGGTGTATGATCTTTTTAATGTGTTGTTGGATTCTGATTGCTAGAATTTTGTTGAGGATTTTTGCATCTATGTTCATCAGTGATATTGGCCTGTAGTTTTCCTTTTTTGTAGTATCTTTGTCAGGTTTTGGTATTAGGGTGATGGTGGCCTCATAGAATGAGTTTGGAAGTTTCCCTTCCTCTGCAATTTTCTGGAAGAGTTTGAGTAGGATAGGTGTTAACTCTTCTCGAAATTTTTGGTAGAATTCAGCTGTGAAGCCATCTGGACCTGGGCTTTTGTTTGCTGGAAGATTTCTGATTACAGTTTCAATTTCCGTGCTTGTGATGGGTCTGTTAAGATTGTCTATTTCTTCCTGGTTTAGTTTTGGAAAATTGTATTTTTCTAAGAATTTGTCCATTTCTTCCAGGTTGTCCATTTTATTGGCATATAATTGCTGATAGTAGTCTCTTATGATCCTTTGTATTTCTGTGTTGTCTGTTGTGATCTCTCCATTTTCATTTCTAATTTTATTGATTTGATTTTTCTCTCTTTGCTTCTTGATGAGTCTGGCTAATGGTCTGTCAATTTTATTTATCCTTTCAAAGAACCAGCTTTTGGCTTTGTTGATTTTTGCTATGGTCTCTTTTGTTTCTTTTGCATTTATTTCTGCCCTAATTTTTAAGATTTCTTTCCTTCTGCTAACTCTGGGGTTCTCTAATTCTTCCTTTTCTAGTTGCTTTAGGTGTAGAGTTAGGTTATTTATTTGACTTTTTTCTTGTTTCTTGAGGTATGCCTGTATTGCTATGAACTTTCCTCTTAGCACTGCTTTTATAGTGTCCCACAGGTTTTGGGTTGTTGTGTTTTCATTTTCATTAGTTTCTATGCATATTTTGATTTCTTTTTTGATTTCTTCTGTGATTTGTTGGTTATTCAGAAGCGTGTTGTTCAGCCTCCATATGTTGGAATTTTTAATAGGTTTCCTCCTGTAATTGAGATCTAATCTTAGTGCATTATGGTCAGAAAAGATGCTTGGAATGATTTCGATTTTTTTGAATTTATCAAGGTTATATTTATGGCCCAGGATGTGATCTATCCTGGAGAAGGTTCCATGAGCACTTGAGAAAAAGGTGAAATTCATTGTTTTGGGGTGAAATGTCCTATAGATATCAATTAGGTCTAACTGGTCTAATGTATCATTTAAAGTTTGCGTTTCTTTGTTAATTTTCTGTTTAGTTGATCTGTCCATATGTGTGAGTGGGGTATTAAAGTCTCCCACTATTATTGTGTTGTTGTTAATTTCCCCTTTCATACTTGTTAGCATTTGTCCTACATATTGCGGTGCTCCTATATTGGGTGCATATATATTTATAATTGTTATATCTTCTTCTTGGATTGATCCTTTGATCATTATGTAGTGGCCTTCCTTGTCTCTTTTCACAGCCTTTGTTTTAAAGTCTATTTTATCGGATATGAGTATTGCCACTCCTGCTTTCTTTTGGTTTCTATTTGCATGGAATATCTTTTTCCAACCCTTCACTTTCAGTCTGTATGTGTCCCTTGTTTTGAGGTGGGTCTCTTGTAAGCAGCATATAGAGGGTTCTTGTTTTTGTATCCAATCAGCCAGTCTTTGCCTTTTGGTTGGGGCATTCAATCCATTTACATTTAAGGTGATTATTGATAAGTATGATCCCGTTGCCATTTGTTTTATTATTTTGGGTTCGGGTTTATACTCCCTTTTTGTGTTTCCTGTCTAGAGAATATCCTTTAGAATTTGTTGGAGAGCTGGTTTGGTGGTGCTGAATTGTCTCAGCTTTTGCTTGTCTGTAAAGCTTTTGATTTCTCCTTCATATTTGAATGAGATCCTTGCTGGGTATAGTAATCTGGGCTGTAGGTTATTTTCTTTCATCACTTTAAGTATGTCTTGCCATTCCCTCCTGGCCTGAAGAGTTTCTATTGAGAGATCAGCTGTTATCCTTATGGGAATCCCCTTGTGTGTTATTTGTTGTTTTTCCCTTGCTGCTTTTAATAGTTGTTCTTTGTGTTTGATCTTTGTTAATTTGATTAATATGTGTCTTGGGGTGTTTCGCCTTGGGTTTATCCTATTTGGGACTCTCTGGGTTTCTTGGACTTGGGTGATTATTTCCTTCCCCATTTTAGGGAAGTTTTCAACTATTATCTCCTCAAGGATTTTCTCATGGTCTTTCTTTTTGTCTTCTTCTTCTGGGACTCCTATAATTCGAATGTTGGAGCGTTTCATATTGTCCTGGAGGTCTCTGAGATTGTCCTCATTTCTTTTAATTTGTTTTTCTTTTTTCCTCTCTGATTCATTTATTTCTACCATTCTGTCTTCTATTTCACTAATCCTATCTTCTGCCTCCGTTATTCTATTATTTGTTGCCTCCAGAGTGTTTCTGATCTCATTTATTGCATTATTCATTGTATATTGACTCTTTTTTATTTCTTCTAGGTCCTTGTTGAACCTTTCTTGCATCTTCTCAATCCTTGTCTCTAGGGTATTTATCTGTGTTTCCATTTTGACTTCAAGATTTTGGATCATTTTCACTATCAATATTCGGAATTCTTTCTCAGGTAGATTCCCTATCTCTTCCTCTTTTGTCTGGTTTGGTGGGCATTTCTCCTGCTCCTTTACCTGTTGGGTATTCCTCTGTCTCTTCATCTTGGTTATATTGCTGCGTTTGGAATGGCCTTTTTATATTCTGGTAATTTGTGGAGTTCTCTTTATTGTGGAGCTTCCTCACTGTGGGTGGGGTTGTATCAGTGGCTTGTCAAGGTTTCCTGGTTAGGGAGGCTTGTGTTGGAGGTCTGGTGGGTGGAGCTGGGCTTCTTCTCTCTGGAGTGCAGTGGAGTGACCAGTAATGGGTTATGAGACGTCTAAAGTTTTGGAGTAACTTTGAACTGCCTGTATATTGAGGCTCAGGGGTGTGTTCCTGTGTTGCTGGAGAATTTGTGTGATATGTCTTGCTCTGGAACTTGTTGGCCCTTGGGTGGAGCTTTGTTTCAGTGTAGGTTTGGAGGCATTTGATGAGCTCCTATTGCTTAATGTTCCCTGAATTCAGGAGTTCTCTGATGTTCTCAAGCTTTGGACTTAAGCCTCCTGCTTCTGGTTTTCGGTTTTATTTTTACAGTGGTCTCTAGACTTCTCCATCTATACAGCACCAATGATATAGTATCTAGGCTAAAGATGAAAGGTTTCTCCACATTGAGGGGCACCCAGAGAGGTTCACTGGGTTACATGGAGAAGAGAAGAGGGAGGGGGTAGTTAGAGGTGACTGGAATGAGATGCGGTGAGAACAAAAGAGGAGAGAGCAAGCTAGTCAATAGTCACTTCCTTATGTGCGCTCCTTAGTCTGGACCTCTCAGCGGTATTTACGGAGTTATACAGGGGAGAGGAGAGAGAGGAAGTAGACAGAGGTGGCCAGGAGGGTAAGAGAGAGGAATGAAAAGGAGAGAGACAGGTCCAGCCAGTAATCAGTTCCTTAGGTGCTCTCCACCATCTAGAACACACAGAGAATCACAGAGTTGGATATAGAAGAGATGGGGGGGGTGGGGAGAGACAGAGGCCACCCGGTGGAGAAAAAGGAGAGTCCAAAAGGAGGCGAGAGTGGTCAAGCCAGTAATCTCACTGTCAGGTAAGATTGGGTTATGAAATGTACAAGATTGACAACAAAAACCGAAAAGCAAAGATTAAAAACCTAGAGTAGAGGTTAGATTTTCA